>NC_041391.1:507379979-507456637 GCF_002162155.2 Triticum dicoccoides
CGGCCGCCGCCGCCGCCCTCGCTCCTCCGGCGGCCGGCCTCCTCCTCGACCCCGAGCTCCGGCGAGATCCGGCCGCGCCTCCGCCCGCTGCCGCTCCCTGGAGTCCCGCGCCTCCCCGGCAACCTCGCCGCCCGGATCCGGCGCCCCCATCCCCGGTCTCCACCGGCCGGCGCCGCCCCGGCCCCCCTCCGGCGACCTTCCCTGCTCCGGCCAACCTCGAGCCCCGTGCAGCCCAGATCTGAAGGTTGTCTTCCCCCCCTCCGAAATCCACTAAGTCCCCGAGTATTTCTATAATTTTTATGCCATGTTCATGCCATTATAACTCTGCATCCGTAGCTCCGTTTTGCGCGTGTAATATGTCAAATTGTTCGTCTCGACGAGTACATCATTTCATTCCATTGCATCATATTCATTTGAGGTCATCTTGATGCCTGAATCATTATTGTAAGAGTGCTTCATGATGTTTTCTGTTGTCTGTTATCAGAACGAGCTCTTTTGTCATTTTTGCCATGATTGATGTGTGCATCCTATGAGGTTGATGTCTTCATGTGTTTTGAACTATGGTATGTATTCTTTACATTGGTGCTTGCTATGTATTTTTGTGATCAGTGTGGTGACTAGCACACGCATGCAAACTAGGCATCGTGATGTTGCTGATTTCAGTCCCTGTTCTGCTGTAATTTTGATGCCATGTAAACTTGATGCTACAGAGAGATCCATGCATATTTAGAGATACTTCAGTAAGGGTGTTTTGAACATGTGGTTATTGTCTATCCATTCATGCCCTTGGTTGAAATTATGGAGTAGTCTAGCATGTCATTTGAGTGCTCTACTTTTGCTTCAAAATGTTTCCTGGCAGATTGTTTACTTGTTATTCAATTTGGCCAAGCTTGCTATAGTTGATCCTTGCATGCTATGGACTTGTTCTTGACTTGGTTTGTTACACAAACATGTCTTCTTGATGATGCTATGCTTATCTTGTCATGCAATGACTTGTGGTGAATGTATCGAGCTTGTTAAGTAGTGTTCATGATGTTGCTATTTTGCTAGGTTGAATCTGTTATTTCGTGATGCTATATAAACATGCTCTACTAATCATTCTATGCATAATCTGGAGATGCTCTATAAACATGTTTTGATCTGCATGTCATCCTCTATCCATCCATGCCCCTGGTTGCATTTATAGCTTGCTGTAGATTGTTCATATCTTGCTCCAAATTTGCTTCATAATGTTGTTGTCAGCCTATTTACATTAAGTTCAGTTGTTACCGTGGTTGTTCCAAGTGTTCCATGCACCCTATGACCTTGATATCGCCATGCTTAGCTTCACAAACATGTATTCTTACTGTTGGTTGCCTTGACATGCCATGTTTTGCTCTGTAGTGAGTTGCACAAGCTCATCTACATGCCTTCATAATTATGTTTCTGCCATGTATGAATCTGTAATATAAATTGCTATGTTTACGTGGGTGCCATCATATTTTCTGATCCTTTTTGGCTTATGGTCAGTAAGGGACTTTTGATCTATGCAATTAGTAGAATCATGCCATGTCTTGCTTTGCTATTATAAGTTCATGTAACATGTTGTTTGATAGCTCTAAACATTGCATCGTGAGGTTATTTTCTGCAAAGTTTGAAATTGTAATAACTTGCAATCTTACCATGTGTGTTTGAGCATGTTCTAGTGGTTTCTGGAGATAGCTCAGTGTTCATGTTTTGTTGTGCTTTACCTGTACATCATGCCCATGCCTTTTGTTTTCTTGTTGAGGTCCTGTAGCATATTGTTTTGGTGCTTGCAATATGCTTAGTTGCTGTTTTGGACAGCTTGTCCTTTAAACTTGTATAGTGTGCATGTGTTGAACCGTTGCTCCGTTTTGAGTGTGCTCTATATGAAACTTGCTTGTTTTTGCATGTAGCTTCATGTTATCTTGTTGCCTCCTTGTTTTGGTGTGTTTGCTTGAGGTTTGGGTGCATTTTGCATCAATGCCATGTTTATCTTGTTTTGCTCATATCTTCTAGACCGTAGCTCCGAATCTAATGAACTTTATATGTAACTTGACTAGAATCTTGTGTAGATCATCTTGGTGCATCTTAACTTGCTGTTTAACAACTTGAACATAATGTTTGTTCAGATCTGGACCAATTCCGAAGTTTGCATATAAGGACTTACCGGAATTGTTATATGTTGTTCCCGGCCTCATTTAAACTTGCCTTGATGTGTTGCTCTTGTTTGCATCATCTCTTGCCATGAGTAGCTTCATGTAGCCTTGTCATGCATCATGCTTGTTGTGCATCATGTCATGTTCATGTGTGGTGTGTTTACTATGTTGTGTGCTTCTTTTTGATAGTTCCTGTTTCGTTGCGATCGTGAGGATTCATTCGTCTACGGTTGGTTCGGCTTCATCCATTCGTCTTCTTCATGGACTCGTTCTTCTTCCTTGCGGGATTTCAGGCAAGATGACCGCTACCCTGGATCTCACTACTATCATTGCTATACTAGTTGTTTCGTTCTATCGCTATGCTGCGCTACCTATCACCTATTTATCGAGCCATCCCATATTGCCATGAACCTCTAACTTTGACACCTTTCCCATGCAAACCATTGATTGGCTATGTTACCGCTTTGCTCAGCCCCTCTTATAGCGTTGTTAGCTGCAGGTGAAGTTGAAGATTTCTCCATGGTGAACAGGATTTTGGTTGGGATATCACAATATCTCTTATATTATTAATGCATCTATATATTTGGTAAAGGGTGGAAGACTCGGCCTTTTGCCTGGTGCTTTGTTCCATTCTTTCCGCCCTAGTTTCCGTCATACCGGTGTTATGTTCCCAGATTTTGCGTTCCTTACGCGGTCGGGTGATTTATGGGACCCCCTCGACAGTTCGCTTTGAATAAAACTCCTCCAGCAAGGCCCAACCTTGGTTTTACCATTTGCCTCACCACCACCTACCCTTTCCCTTGGGTCGGCCAACCCGAGGGTCATCTTTATTTTAGCCCCCCCGGGCCAGTGCTTATCTAAGTGTTGGTCCGAACTGAGCAGCCTGCGGGGCCATCTCGGGGCAACTCGAGGGCTGGTTTTACTCGTAGCTTGACTTATCCAGTGTTGCCCTGAGAACGAGATATGTGCAGCTCCTATCGGGATTGTCGGCGCATCGGGCGGCTTTGCTGGTCTTGTTTTACCATTGTCGAAATGTCTTGTAAACCGGGATTCCGAGTCTGATCGGGTCTTCCTGGGAGAAGGTCTATTCCTTCGTTGATCGCGAGAGCTTGTCATGGGCTAAGTTGGGACACCCCTGCAGGGTATAATCTTTTGAAAGCCGTGCCTACGGTTATAGGCATATGGGAATTTGTTAATGTTCGGTTGTAGATAACTTGACACCAGATCCGAATTAAAACGCATCAACCGCGTGTGTAGCCGTGATGGTCTCTTTTCGGCGGAGTCCGGAAAGTGAACACGGTTTCTGGGTTATGTTTGACGTAAGTAGGAGTTCAGGATCACTTCTTGATCATTGCTAGCTTCACGATCGTTCCGCTTGCTCTCTTCTCGCTCTTATTTGCGTATGTTAGCCACCATATATGCTTACTCGCTGCTGCAGCCTCACCACTTTACCCCTTCCTTTTACCTTTAAGCTTTGCTAGTCTTGATACCCATGGTAATGGGATTGCTGAGTCCTCGTGGCTCACAGATTACTACAACAGTTGCAGGTACAGGTTCTGCGATGATCATGACGCGAGAGCGATGCTTGCTTGCGTTGAGTTCTTCTTCTGCTTCTTCGATTGGGGGATAGGTTCCAGGTCGGCAGCCTGGGCTAGCAGGGTGGATGTCGTTTGAGTTTCTGTTTGTGTTTCATCCGTAGTCAGATGATGCTCTGATGTATTGTGATGTTGTATTCGTGTGGCATTGTATGCCTTATGTATGTATCCCCATCTATTATGTAATGTTGATGTAATGATATCCACCTTGCAAAAGCGTTTCAATATGCGGGTCTATCCTTGGTGGGACCTTCGAGTTCCCTTTGGATAGGGTCGCATATTGGGCGTGACAAGATTGTTCGTCGGGACCCTTTCCAAAGATTACTTTTAAATCCTTAACCATATCAACTACATCATCACCAGTATGGTGGTGAGGCTTCTTCCGATGATCTGCTCACCTTTGAAATGCTTGCCTTTCTTTCTTATGGGATGCCTGCTCGAAAGAAATCGCCGATGTCCCAGGTACACATTCTTCTTACAATTATCCAAATATATACTGTCGGTATCATCCAAACAGTGCGTGCATGCGCGGTATCCCTTGTTTTTCTGTCTTGAAAGGTTACTAAGAGCAGGCCAATCATTGATGGTCACAAACAACAACACATGTAGGTCAAATTCCTCTTGTCCGTGCTCATCCCACGCACGTACACCTTTTTCATTCCACAACTGTAAGAGTTCTTCAACTAATGGCCTTAGGTACACATCAATGTCGTTGTCGGGTTGCTTAGGACCTTGAATGAGCACTAGCATCGTAATGTACTTCTGCGTCAAGCACAACCAAGGGGAAGGTTATACATACATAGAGTCATAGGCCAGGTGCTATGATTGCTGCTCTGCTCCCCAAAAGGATTAATGTCATCTGTGCTTAGACCAAACCATACGTTCCTTGCATCATCTGCAAAGTCCTGCCACTTTCTCTCGATTTTTCTCCACTCCGTCCCGTCAGCGGGTACTCTCAGCTTCTCGTCTTTCTTACGGTCTTCTTTGTGCTATCGCATCAACTCGGCATGCTCTTTGTTTTGGAACAAACGTTTCGACCATGGTATTATAGGAGCATACCACATTACCTTAGTAGGAATCATCTTCCTGGGGTGCTCGCTCTCAACATCACCAGGGTCATCGCAATTGATCTTATAGCGCATTACACCGCATACCGGGCATGCATTCAAATCCTCGTGCTCACCGCGGTAGAGGATGCAGTCATTAGGGCATGCATGTATCTTCTGCACCTCTAATCCTAGAGGGCGGACAACCTTCTTTGCTTCGTATGTACTATCGGGCAATCCATTGTCCTTTGGAAGCATCTTCTTTAACATTACCAGCAACTTTTCAAATCCCTTGTCAGATACACCATTCTCTGCCTTCCATTGCAACAATTCCAGTGTGGTACCCAGCCTTTTCTTGTCAGCTTCGCAATTTAGGTACAATAATTTCTTGTGATCCTCTAACATGCGATGCAACTTCAGCCTCTCCCTTTCAGTTGCGTAGTTTCTCTTTACATCGGCACTGGCCCAACCAAGATCATCATGGGGCTCATCTGATGCCTCTTCTTCAGCTTCTTCCTGCACTATCGGCTCAACTTCTTCCCCCATTGTTTTACCATCGTATTCAGGGAACCCATGGCCAGGATAGCTGTCGTCGTCCTCTTCTTCTTCATTGTCTTCCATCATAACCCCTCTTTCTCCGTGCTTGGTCCAAACATTATAGTGGGGCATGAAACCAAACTCAAACAGGTGGACGTGAATGATTCTTGACTTAGAGTAATTATGACCATTCTTCCAGACAGCATATGGACAACACATAAAGCCATCCGCCCGCTTGTTTGCCTCAGGCGCAATCAGAAAAGTATGCACGCCTTTAACGAACTGGGAAGAGCATCGGTCATCGTAGATCCATTGCCGGCTCATCTTCATTACACAACACTTTAAAAACCAAATTAATACAAGTTCATACATAAAGCTCATACACACTTATTCTCATAAAACAACATACAAACTCTCTCGCTAAAGCATTTAAATGCAACAACAAATGCGATCAAGATCGCAACTAAGGTAACAATTGATCCAACAACGCAATGATACCAAGCCTCACTATCAATGACATATTTTCAAATCTTTCTAATCTTCAAGTGCATTTTCTCCATCTTGATCTTGTGATCATCGACGACATCGGCAACATACAACTCCAGTTTCATCTTCTCTTCTTCAATTCTTTTTAAATTTTCTTTCAAATACTCGTTTTCTTTTTCAACTAAATCTAACATCTCGACAAGAGGGTCGGTTGGAATTTCTGATTCACATACCTCCTAGATAAAAATATCATTGTCAACTTGATGGGCATACTTTGTCATAAACACGAAATGCAACAAATAGTTATAAAAGAGAATATACCACATCTAAATCATAAACCAGACGAGGGCCGACGAGGACGGATATCAAAACCATGCTACTATGATAACAAACAACGTACGGGTAAGGAAATTATACAAGTAACTATATATCTAAATCACACAAACATGATTTTTTATATAAAAAAGATAAGAACAAGAGGCTCACCACGGTGGTGTCGGCGACGAGACGGTGCGGGCGATCGACGGTGGTTAGGACGGGGACGGGAAAACACTAAGTAAACCACACCTACATATACAAACTAAGAGTTAATTTGAGCTCAAATTGCATATAAATCAAATAAACTACCACATATAATTACTCCCAAAGTAAAACCCACAAATCACTGTACTTGTAAAGCATTGCAAGAGCTAATCTAGCAGTGAGAGATAAAAGGACAAAGTTGCTAACCTTTGTGATCACTTGAATGGATGGGGGCCTTCAAATCTTGACAAATTTTGGGCAAAATGAAAGATGAGCTTGAGCTTTGGGGAAGAACAGAGAGGAGGGGAAAGGGGAAGAACAGAGTGAGCTCGATCGTGGGCTGGACGAAGGATTTATATAGGAAAACCTTTAGTCCCGGTTCATGACACAAACCGGGACTAAATATGAGCTTCTAGTACCGGTTCGTGCCACGAACCGGGACTAAAGGGACTGGTGAGGCCCCAGACTGACACCAGCCTGCCATCACCCCTTTAGTCCTGGTTCGTGCCACGAACCGGTACTGTAGGTTCAACACGAACCGGGACTAATGATGCCCGCCCGCCTAGAGGTTGGAACCGGCACTAATGGTCATATTAGTGCCGGTTCATTTACAAACCGGGACTAATGTGTCTCACGTAAAGTAGTTTTTCTACTAGTGACAAACAATACCTTAGGATATGGTTCTAGTATACAACAAGATGAGCTCCTTGACTTTATTTTATTTTGCAAGCACACAATGGGCATATGCCTAGCTTGCTTACAAACTCCAGGCACATGTCTAGCTTGCTACTCGTACAAATGCTTAGCCCCATTCCCTGCCCATTATATTCCTTGCGCTGAATCAATCTGAAGATTGATTGCAGAAAAACTACTATGCTACACATGCAGGAGAGAGACACTTCTTCTTGCCGGTCTCCCCTTGTTCGATCTCTTCTTTTCACAAATTAAAGTGAGGGGTCCAAGGAAATGAGAGCCCAGGCAAAAAGCAGCACTTTTTGTGTAGTGTCATTGACCTTACAAGACTATATACACTTGGAAAGCCTCAGCAGACAAAATCATGGGCCTTAACGCCAAGAATGATGGCATCATATAGGCGTCTTGTAGTAGCTAGCTACCCTGATTAGCCTCCAGCTCTCAAACCATTCATCCCTAGAGTCCCTTTGTCACTGAGACGATTTAGACGACACGGCTAATTCCATGTCATTTTGGTTCTCTCTGTTGGATGTGCTTCTCGGTAAAGCGACGGTCTGCACTAATTACCTTCGTTAGGAAGTGATATTCTACTCCTTTTTTTGTACAGCGGAGCGGTAGAGTGAGTCCACTGGGGCAGCCAGCAGGTCTGCGTCCCGGCCCCCTTCTTGCCTTACCAACCAACCTGCAAGATGATGGCGGAATGGTTAGGGTATGTCTGGGACGGACGTACAATGATGGCGTCGCAGACATATCGGGAACAAAAGGGAAAAGGGGAAGGGAAACCCTAGAAATATTCTCTTGGTAGCCACTCAATCATGGGTGACCACACATGATTGGGTTAATTACCAACAACATCGGCGCACAACACGAACCACCATGTGGTCCTGTTCCTCATGGGAAGCAGCAAATAAGCCACAAGAATATGCGTAGTATATGGTGTTCTAGCTATAGGAATGAGCGATCTGTCAGTCCTTGCCTGCCTATTACGAATTTTTAGAAATACTCGCGCATTATGATCTTGAGTAGAGTCGCCATGTTAGTCAAGATTCCCCCGAATGCGTGGGGTTCTCTTCTCGGTTGCCGCCAACGTTTCTTTTTCTAGGTAGTACAGTAGTGGATTCATGCATTATTAGTAGTGCATTATTCACTTCCAGGGACGCATATATGGAATTATGGATGCAGGGACTTGCCTTACCGGGTATAGTAGGCGGTGTTGTGTTCATACACAATGGAGAGAGAGAGAGAGAGAGAGAGAGAGAGAGAGAGAGAGAGAGAGAGAGAGAGAGAGATGGCTCTTAATGACGCCGGTGATTAGGACGATTTGCAACCACATGTAGAGTAGCTATAGCTTGAAGAATATCTACTGGAAACATCCCCGTGAGAAAGGCACATAGGGCACTTGATATTGGTAGGAAACCTATCTAGCTGAAAGAGACAAGGTGGACTGTCGGTATCAGATCAAATTTCCCTTTGTAAAAGACGGTACCGTAGTGGGGTGTAGTAAACAAGTACTGTACTGTAATAGTGCATGTATTTAGACAAAGGATGATATCGTGTGTCGATTAATTTAGCTCCTACGGGCATGTTGCGTGTTGATTTCACAAGCAAGATTCTTTCCAGCCAGGAATCCCCGACCAAGGAAAAATCGCCAGCCGCCTGATCGTGAACACTATCAAGTTGTGATAGAATAGCAGCGGCAGGAAAAAGAGTTGCCCGGCCGGCACGGCGGCACCGGCCTGGCTATGCATCCCTCTCGGCTCTCGCCCGCGATCTCCTCCCAAGGAAGGACACGAGAAAAACGGCCCCAAAAACCACCCACGCAGCCGCAGCCGAGCAAAGCTACTGGATCATTCCTCCACCACCTCCCCACTTGTTAAAAGGCTCCGCCGCTCCGCCCCCGCCTCTCTCCTCGCTCCCGCTATTTATCCGACGGCACCCTCCCGCGCTTAAACCCCTCGCGCTCCACCCACTCCACCACACCGCCCTCCTCCCTACGCCCCGCCCGCGCCGGCGTACGTCCTGCTGCTGCGCGCGTGCTCTAGCCTCGGCCGCTCCCTCGGTCCATGGCGGAGGCTCTGGGAGCGCTGTGCCGCGGCGGAGGCTGGTCCTACGCGGCCATCTGGCGCTCCGACCGTCGCGACCCACGGTGAGTCATCACAGAGCAACACGCATCGCTCATGCGCCTGCCGCTGCTCCTAGATCTGCGTCACCTGGGCCTCTTCCTAGGTGTCTAGGAACACGCGCGGTTGGGTTGTGCCCTCTCGTTCCGTGCTACTCCACCGATCTGAATTACTACTGCGACTGCACTAGCAGTGTAGGTAGCTCACTTGGCACTAATTGCGTAGTTATCTCCACACTTTCACAGAGTAGCTACTGCCGGTGGTCCAGGAAAATTCTGGTTCTGTGTTTCTTGAGAAATTGTCCGTGCAACTTTACACCGCGGCGATTATCTTCTCGGGATTTCCCATGGAGTGCGAGATCCCAACATCAAACTTGCGTAACAGTGTATCTCGTCCTAAAAATGAAAAAATCGAAGAGCACATTGGGATCTCAAGCTGAATTTGCATTTTTTGTCCCGTTTCCTCCCAACGGTTCTGACAAAAAAAAGGTTAAAAGAAAAGCTTATCTGAACACTATAGTGTGTGTTATTCTGTATGCTCTGTCAACAGGGATAGTACACGTACGTAGCCCTCAAGGACTTTCTTTAGGCAGGAAAGTAGTGCATATCCCACTAGCAGTCCTCTCCTCTAGTAGCTATCCGATCTCTGCCTGTAAGCTGTAAGCACGTACGCGATACTGTGGAATTTTTTGGTCAAATCTTCTGAGGATATCTTTCTTTTAGGCACTGCAAAAAGTTAACCATCATCAGCCATTTTAATTGTACGTGTTTCTTTGCCTATTAATGTCAGATCTCTTATCCACCCTTTCTCGAAAAAAAATGTGAGATCTCTTAGACCTGTGCAAAGTTTAGATCCTTTTCTCCCTGGAACTTGTACATTTCAGCCTACCTGCTCATTTGTATTTATTTTTCAGAACTCTGCTGGTTCGGCATATAAAACTGTAGTTTCTTACCTATGCTTTGCTTCTCATGTACAAGTTTGCTGACGATTGGAGAGTGCCACTGTGAAGATGAAGCCCGAAAAGTTGTTGAGAATATGCTTAATCAAGTCCATGTTGTTGGAGAAGGGTATGTCACAGTGACGTCCTTTTATGCTTGATTCAGTTTTCTTTTGCAAGTCTACATCGGTATCTCTGCTTTAAATGGTTTTGTGTCATTTCTCAAAAAAGAAATGGATTTGTGCCGACTTGTGGCTAAATACTGCAACAATTTTTCCCTGTTAAGGCATTACCAAATAGTTATGACCCTGATTTTGCAGAATATTTGAGATTAACATATATGGTGTTAACTCTCTCAAAAATGGTGTTAACTCTCTCAGTGTCAGCACTATTTTTCCCCGACATTTCCTATTTCAATTTGTACTGTTCCATCAAGTTGCTTTTGCTCTCAACTACTTTGCTGATAATGACTCGTCTTCGATTTCAGCATCATAGGGTCAGCTCTAGTAAGTGGGAAGTGCCAATGGATTTCCGATGATGATTCCTTTAGTTTGGTTCAGACATGCAACGCAGAAAACCTAGGCATATTTCAGGTATAAATTTCTTGCTCTCTGTTCACATGTGTTTCTTTAAATAATGTTCTTAGAAATTTATTTACTAAACTATCACAAGCATGAATCTTCAAAAAAGTGTTTAGACAACCAAAAGACTAGTTGGCCTCATAACACCTTGTCTATAAGTGCACTTGGATTATTTATTAGAAAAAACGCATGGACATATAATTCACGTTTTCGTGTCCATACTTCCTTTTAGTTTATTGCAGAAAGTAAGAAGTTCCCTTATTTTAACAGAGGAAGGTACCTTCTTGTAGGGCTATACTTGGTGGCAACATCAGTTCATGAGCGGAATAAAGGTTATTCGCCTTTTCTTCTTTCCATCAAGCTTGTTATAAACATCCATTCTTAAGGCAGTTGGGGAAGAACTGTCTTAATGATTAGCAGAACTTGTGATTAGTCACTGAAAAGCGCATATCTTCTACAGACTATTGCAGTAGTACCTATCCCGGCGCTTGGTGTGGCGCAGTTTGGCTCGGTGCAAAAGGTTAGTGCGTATGAATTTCTCAAATGCAACTCTTACAATTGTTCGTTATAGAAACACAATCATTTTCATGATATCAATCTTTGTGTTGCTTCCTGATATCATTGGTTCAGTCTAAAACAACTGTTCTCAAGAGTTCGTTTGAAGCTGCTATCTTTGACTGATGCCAATTCTTAGAAAAGAAATATTTCCTGTTTAGGCTGCTATATGTTTATTGCTATGTCAGTTAGAGAAGAACAAAAGCTTGCCCGTATGCTATTAGCTATATGTTCTCTGAACTTCCTCCTTAGCATAAATGCATTATATCATTATGCATCACGACATAACAATTGTATAATTCTGATGAAAATTTAATCTTTCCCATTCACCAGGTATCTGAGAGCTTGGAGTTTCTGGAACATGTTAAAGGCACACTTTGTCGAAGGGAAAGCATCTTATGGGATCCTTCAACCAAACATATTCATGGAGATGCTCTCCCTCATAATACCCAATTTCAACTCAATTCTCTGAGCGTAAAGCGTCTTATGCGTATCAAAGATGACCCAGAAAACATGAAACTTCTTGAGAACATAGTAGGCATAGAATCTCTAGGGAGTTCAGTAAGTACTTCGAGCAGTTACTCTCCGAGATCTTCAAATGGTTTCACTTCCTACGGAAGTTGCAACGGTCGAAATCCTCCTCATATAGTGGCCATGCCAGTGAACTCCAAGTCAATAAATGCAGTCAGGTTATTTCATAATGGCGGCAATTTGATGCAGCACAATAGTGGTTCGGAAAATCCATTGCAGCTTCGATCTGCTAAACAGCCTGATTCTAGTTTAGCAAGTGCAACCACATCCTATTCCAGTTTAAACAATCTTCCTAGAATAGAGCATGAGCTGTCATGCACACCCAACAATCTAGGATACTACCTTCAAAGTCAAGATTCATCTAGTTACCGTAACTCATTCTCAGCTTGTTTTTCTGTGGGTGATGAGCTCAAACCCATGTTATTTGACAACAACAACAACAACAACAACTCTCCTGTTCAAAGTAACCCAATGCATGAGGTCGATACTACCGGATTTACTTCACAGGCTAATTGTGCAGTCTATGAGTTGCCAAATGAAATATTGGAAGAAACGACTGCGGGGACAGTAAGCTCTCGCGGAGAAGGAGGCAATGGAAATGCCAGTTTGCTACAAAGCACTGTATTCGATCCCCTCATGCATGATTGGTGGGATAGCAGTGTCCTGCTAGCAGGAAATATTCCAGATTTCGGTGCCACTACCACATCCTCTGCGACAGAACAGGCAAATAGTGATCCATTATCAGTTGAAGGGAGGGGGTTATTTTCAGAATCTGTCCTTGAAGAACTGCTTGGTGCTAGTAGTAATTTGAATACAGATACAGCATGTGGCTCTGTTGTCTCTAGCACTGGTCCATTAGCTGGTTGTTTCTCAGGCTGTGAATTACCAGGGTACACCCTCCAGCAAGATTCTTCTTACTCGGCATGCAAGGAACAAGTACCACCATTGAACTTCCCTTCCAGCAGTTATACATCTGAAAATGTGCCAAATGGAGCATCAAAGGCAATACCAGTGTCCCTGGCCAATTTATCTATGGATGACAGTTGCAGACTGCACACTGCAAATTCCAAGGTCGGCCAGGTAACAAATCCTGAGGGAGTAAAGGTTATAAAGAAAAGAGCTAGACCAGGTGAGAGCACGCGGCCAAGACCGAAGGACCGGCAGCAGATACAAGATCGCGTCAAGGAATTGCGTGAGATAGTCCCAAACAGTGCAAAGGTATACTTATTGATCACACCATGTTTCTTTCTGTTTAAGCTTATAGGTAGAAAATTATTGAGCTGTATATTGTGCACAACAGTGTAGCATTGATGCTTTGTTGGACCGGACAATCAAGCATATGATCTTTCTGCAAGGTGTAACTAAGTATGCAGAGAAAATTAAGCAAGCCGATGAACCCAAGGTATGTCATGCTGATGAAAGCATATAAACCATATGGAACTTCAACATTTCTTCTTAGATTTTCCCTGTACTGACTTTCTATTCATGCGATTATGAAGATGATAAGCAAAGATAGTGGTGCCGTCTTGAAGGATAACTCAAGTCGTGTTGTCTTGAAAGATAACTCTAGTGCTGCAAGCAATGGTGGTGCCACGTGGGCCTATGAAGTTGCAGGACAGACCATGGTGTGCCCAATAATTGTCGAGGATCTTTCACCGCCCGGTCAGATGCTTGTGGAGGTATGGTTCAGAAGCGATCTGCTATTTTCCCTTAGCCCCAGTGCAGAAATTTGAGACATTCTCTTTGCTGTTTAACAGATGCTATGTGAGGAACGTGGCTTTTTCCTAGAGATAGCAGACACCATCCGTGGGTTTGGATTGACAATCTTGAAGGGGCTGATGGAGCTCCGTGATGGCAAGATAATGGCACGATTCCTCGTCGAGGTAGAGAATATTTTTTCGGCCTTCTTAATTTTTTGGCGGGAGTGACATATCATTTTCCTGGCTTCGTTATTTTATCATTTTAACATTATTATGGTGGCTTCGCAGGCAAACAAGAACGTGACTAGGATGGACATATTTTTGTCACTTGTTCAGCTGCTACAACAAAATAGCCACAACAGATCTTCTGACCAGCTAGCTAAGGTCATTAGCAGCGGGGTTCGATCTTTCGCGGAGCATCAGCAATCTCCAATGTTGATTCCAGTTGGACTTGCTGAGAGATGACAGTGAACACAAACATTTGGAGAAGATCATATTGGGGAGTACCAACTGGAGACATTCAGAGTGTTGAACGGTGCTAGATGTTGATTGGCAGGCGTTAATAGGAGTACAAGTGTAAGATGTAGCGGATGTGCATTGTGTCCTGAAGAAAAGTTTCATTTACTAGTGTTTATCAGGAGCTATACAAGTTCTTTTCCTTTTTTGAATTTTTTGTACAAGTTCTTATGTAACCAGTTTAGGAACGTCATGTTAGTTGTTTCTTGTTTCTAATTGAAACACTTGTGTGAATGTATGTTATCTGTTGTGTGTGTACTGACGACTGAATTTTCGACCGAAGAAAATGATATGTCAAGAATTGAGTTATCTTTGCTCTTTTTGTATGTCAGGTAACACAAAGTGTGCCACTCACTCTGTTCTAAATTATTTGAAGTTTTAGTATGGAACCGAAGGAGTACATCTTTCAAATAATTTGGAACCGAATGAGTACATCTTTCAAATAAAATACTAGTCTTGATCCGTTTAGGTTTTTATTTCAAGCCTTTAGGCTAGGCTTAGCCGAAAAACCTAGTGTGGCTCGGATGCCAGGCTTTTGTGTCTAAGCCGTCGACTCAGAGGGGTATTCATAAAGAGAAGTTTTCGACGAGTTCTGATTTTCCTAGGTCTAATAATATGTTTACTGGTTCGTTTTCACCAGAGGAGTCGGACGGTCCATGCTCAGGAAGGACATGGTGTGTTTTAGAAAGACATCAAGTACCTATATGATTTAGTGGAAATCATAATCTTTTTTACCTAAAATCATAATCTTTTTGGTAGCCTAAGACCAGTAAACAACAGTAGGTAGGCTGAGGTAAACCCTATTTGACATGCGTCAAATAGCAAGCAAATCACATAGGGATACACCGATGGGCTGGGTGTAACACCCTGGTTTTTGCTGGTTTTTGTCATCATACTTTTCATCTGCCTTTTCTTTGAAATGGTTTTTTTAGTTAATTCATTTGCACTTAGCACTTGGGCATTGTTTTGATTTTCACCCAAGTGACCCCTCTCACCTCTCACAACCTCTCTTGATCTCCCATTCATCATCAAAATGCTTTGGAATATTTTTCTTATAAAGAAAATATTCATTTTCCTCTTGAAAATGGTATATTTTCATTTCCCCTCCAAAGCAACCCCTGTGTTTCTTTCACAGAAAAATCTGAGAAAATCATCACACACCCTTTGGGCAATGCCTCATCACCCTATGCAAAAATATCATATGGTCACGTGACCAAATTTTGCTAGGGAAAATCATGTGCATTCTGCCCTGAAAATGCACTTTGCAAAGGAAGTGTATTATTCCTTGATCCAATGAAGCTGATTTTTCTTGAGCTTCATTACCCTCCTAAGAAAACCTTAACCCCAAGATATTAGCCCTAAACTCCTTCTAGAACCCCTCCAAACACAATGCACAAGTTTATGTCCAGAAACTTGTTGTTGAGCTCTTGTTCAATCCGATCGGCCTGGCAGTGTGCCATCTCTTCTCCTAGACCAAACACTGCACAGACAACACACTACACAAGGTTTGGCATCGCCTGGGCATCGTTTTGGCACAGTTCGTGTGGTGACCGCGTGTGGACACGAGCTTTGGCATGCGTTCGGCGCGCTCCGCGCTGCGCCCGAGCCCCTGTTCAGCGCATGCCCATCGCAGCGCTCGCCTCCGACTGCCGCACCGCGCCACCATCCTCGACGCATCATCCTTGACCCCTCCTTGCAGCTCGCCGACGCCGGAGCCGCCGCAACGGGCACGGGCACGTCGCGGCCAAGCGCACAGTGCGCCCGTTCCTCTGTCCCCGTCCTCACCCGCGCCCTGTGCTCGTCTTCGAAATCCCAAAGTGGCCGCGTGAGCCCTGACCTCTTCTCCCCCTTCCTCTGGCTCTCCTCGTCGTCGTGCGCTGCTTCCAGAGCCCTCCGGCAGAGCCGAGAGCCCCATCCCCTCCACCTATAAATAGAGCCCACCCTGGCCTCTCCGAGCATCTCAACCCACTCAGCCAACCACCACAATGCCGTAGATAGCCGCAACCCGGCCGGGCAGACCTCTGGCCGCCGTCCCCGACCCGAGATTGCCGGCGATCCTCTCCTGTTGCTCCCCACCTCTCCAGTGCCCCTCGAGCTCCATCTTCTTCTCCAGTGATTCCTGGAGGTCCACTGGTGCTAGCTGACCCTCTTGGATCCCCTGGAACCGCCCACCCTCGCCGTCTTCCTCATCTCCGGCGAACCCCGTCCGCAGCAGCCGCTGGAGACGCCGTTTCCGAGCTACTCCGGCCACCTCTTGTCAAGCTACGGGTACAGGCAGGTGTGCCAGAGCCTCCTCTATCCATCCCTCCCTCTCAGAACGGCCGTCGGGCCCTCCTTACCGGGGAGAGCCCCGGCGAAGCACCGTCGTCCTCTGTTTATCTCCCCCTCTCCTCAAAACCCGACAGGCGAGGCCCACTATCAGCCTCTCCATTCGCGCCCGAAGCGGTACGAGTGGAGGCGTATTCTCTGAATACGTCTTCGACGTCACCCCCTGGTTTCTTTTATTCAAATTTAAATTCATTTTTGACCAGCAACTTTGACCAGCTCTAACTCCTAAACTGTAAGTTCAAATGAGTTGATTCTTTTTGCATTGGTTTTGTATTGGAATTCTCTAGCAGCACACCAAATTTGAGATTTTTCCTTGCTGTCTAGAATTTCTGGTGAATATCATAGTGGTTTTTGATATTTTCTTTTGCTGTTTTTAATTATTTTTAGAGGGAGAATCTTGCCTTGAGGAGAACCAGGAGGAGTGTGACCCTCCTCTGTGCTAAGTTAAGCCACCACAAATATTTGCATAGTGTCATTTCAATAACTATGATTTTTCCAACTTGAATATGATTTATTTCATGCACTAAATCATTTATATAATATTGCTTAAGTTAATTCATTTGTTATGCTAGAAGTTTTTAGCTTGTTGCGGTACTTGAGTGCATGGACTAGTTTAGTACAGTAGAGTTACTTTGATAACATGACTATGGTTGATAATGCTCGGTATTATTTTCATATGATGGTTAATACTTATATTCTCACCATGCTAAATTCATAACTAAAAATGATGGAGTTTAACCAGTGCCTTTATATGATGAGTAGTGCATGATGATTCTTTGAGGTTGATCTGTTGCATTTTAGTGTTAATGTGAATATAGTTGCATGTCATATAGTTGCATGTCATATGGTTGCATGTTCATGGCATACTATGACTCAAGTTATTTTATTTCAAGTTAAACCTGATGATAATTCAACTTGAACATAATGTTGATCGAGTCATGGTGCCACCGAATCAAGCTTCCCAGTGCAACCACACTTGCCTTATGGGGGGTCCTAACTGGGTCTATTGCCATGCCTCTCGCCGGTGCCTCCAAAGAGGAAAGGTTATGCGCGGGCGCTACCTTGGCCGGGTAGGACGGCATAAGCCTTGTGTGCCTGTAGTTGTTGTAGCCGGCTTGTCCCCGTTAGAGACCGTTTATTGTTTTGCCATGACGGTGGCCATTGGATGTCATTGGTTGACATCGGGGCCACCCAGGACTTAGCCCAGAGGGAAGTTTGTGGCCGAGAGAGTTGAAGGAAATATGCCCTAGAGGCAATAATAAAGTTATTATCTCCTCATATCATGATAAATATTTATTATTCATGCTAGAATTGTATTAACCGGAAACATAATACATGTGTGAATACATAGACAAACATAGTGTCACTAGTATGCCTCTACTTGACTAGCTGGTTGATCAAAGATGGTTGAGTTTCCTAAGCATAGACATGAGTTGTCATTTGATTAACGGGATCACATCATTAGGAGAATGATGTGATTGACTTGACCCATTCCATTAGCTTAGCACTTGATCGTTTAGTATGTTGCTATTGCTTTCTTCATGACTTATACATGTTCCTACAACTATGAGATTATGCAACTCCCGTTTACCGGAGGAACACTTTGTGTGCTACCAAACGTCACAACGTAACTGGGTGATTATAAAGGAGCTCTACAAGTGTCTCCAAAGGTACATGTTGAGTTGGCGTATTTCGAGATTAGGATTTGTCACTCCGATTGTCAGAGAGGTATCTCTGGGCCCTCTCGGTAATGCACATCACTATAAGCCTTGCAAGCAATGTAGCTAATGAGTTAGTTATGGAATGATGCATTACGTAACGAGTAAAGAGACTTGCCGGTAACAAGATTGAACTAGGTATTGAGATACTGATGATCGAATCTCGGGCAAGTAACATACCGATGACAAAGGGAACAACGTATGGTGTTATGCGGTTTGACCGATAAAGATCTTCGTAGAATATGTGGGAGCCAATATGAGCATCTAGGTTCCACTATTGGTTATTGACAGGAGATGTGTCTCGGTCATGTTTACATAGTTCTCGAACCTGTAGGGTCCGCACGCTTAAAGTTAGATGACGGTTATATTATGAGTTTATATGTTTTGATGTATCGAAGATAGTTCGGAGTCCCGGATGTGATCGCGAACATGACGAGGAGTCTCGAAATGGTCGAGACATGAAGATTGATATATTGGACGACTATATTCGGACACCGGAATGGTTCCGGGGGTTATCGGATGTATACCAGAGTACCGGGGGGTTACCGGAACCCCCCTGGGGGTTAATGGGCCACATGGGCCCAAAGTGGAGCACGGGAGGAACGGCCAGGGCAGGCCGCGCGCCCCCCTCCCCCTCTAGTCCGAATAGGACAAGGAGGGGGGGCACCCCCCTTTCCTTCCTCTCCTCTCTCCCTTCCTTCCCCCTCTCCTACTTGGACAAGGAAAGGAGGGAGTCCTACTCCCGGTGGTAGTAGGACTCCTCCCTGGCGCGCCTCCCCCTTGATCGTTTATATACGGGTGCTACCTCTTGAGCACTGCGTTGGATTTCCCCGAAGAGGAGAGGATGATGCAGCAAAGTAGCGTAAGTATTTCCCTCACTTTTTGAGAACCAAGGTATCAATCCAGTAGGAGGCCACGCACAAGTCCCTCGTACCTACACAAAATGATAGCTACTCGCAACCAACGCGATTAGGGGTTGTCAATCCCTTCACGGTCACTTACGAGAGTGAGATCTGATAGAGATGATAAATAATATTCTTGGTATTTTTGATAGATAGATGCAAAGTAAAAAGTAAAAGGCAAAGTAAAAACAAAGCAAGTAAATAAAGTGATAGAGATTGATATGATGAGAATAGACCCGGGGGCCATAGGTTTCACTAGTGGCTTCTCTCAGGAGCATAGACATTCTATAGTGGGTGAACAAATTACTGTTGAGCAATTCACAGAATTGAGCATAATTATGAGTATATCTAGGTAATGATCATGTATATAGGCATCACGTCCAAGACAAGTAGATCGAAACGATTCTGCATCTACTACTATTACTCCACTCATCGACCGCTATCCAGCATGCATCTAGAGTATTAAGTTAAAACCAGAGTAACGCCTTAAGCAAGATGACATGATGTAGAGGGATAAATTCATGCAATATGATAAAAATCCCATCTTGTTATCCTCGATGGCAACAATACAATACGTGCCTTGCAACCCTTTCTGTCACTGGGTAAGGACACCGCAAGATTGAACCCAAAGCTAAGCACTTCTCCCATTGCAAGAACTACCAATCTAGTTGGCCAAACCAAAAGGATAATTCAAAGAGACTTACAAAGATAACTCAATCATACATAAAAGAATTCAGAGAAGAATCAAATATTTTCCATACATAAGCTGGATCATAAACCCACAATTCATCGGTCTCAACAAACACTCCGCAAAAACAAGATTACATCGAATAGATCTCCACAAGAGAGGGGGAGAACATTGTATTGAGATCCAAAAAGAGAGAAGAAGCAATCTAGCTACTAGCTATGGACCCGAAGGTCTAAAGTAAACTACTCACACTTCATCGGAGGGGCTATGGTGTTGATGTAGAAGCCCTCCGTGGTGGATGCCCCCTCCGGCAGAGCTCCGAAACAGGCCCCAAGATGGGATCTCATGGATACAGAAGGTTGTGGCGGTGGAATTAGGTTTTTGGCTCCTGTTCTGATCGTTCGGGGGTACGTAGGTATATATAGGAGGAAGGAGTACGTCGGTGGAGCAACAGGGGGCCCACGAGGTAGGGGGCGCCCAGGGGGGCGCGCCCTCCACCCTCGTGACCGCGTCTGGCACTTCTTGGAGTAGGGTCCAAGTCTCCTGGATCACGTTCGGTGAGAAAATCATGTTCCCGAAGGTTTTATTCCGTTTGATATTTCGTTTCTTCGAAACACTGAAATAGGCAAAAAAACAGCAATTCTGGGCTGGGCCTCCGGTTAATAGGTTAGTCCCAAAAATAATATAAAAGTGGAAAATAAATCCCAATATAGTCCAAAACAGTAGATAAAGTAGCATGGAGCAATCAAAAATTATAGATACGTTGGAGACATATCAGGCATCCCCAAGCTTAATTCCTGCTCGTCCTCGAGTAGGTAAATGATAAAAAAGAATTTTTGATGCGGAGTGATACTTTGGCATAATTTTAATGTAAATCTTCTTAATTGTGATATGAATATTCAGATGCGAAAGATTCGAGAAAAAAGTTCATATTGACATAAAAATAATAATACTTCAAGCATACTTATCAAAGCAATCATGTCTTCTCAAAATAACATGGCCAAAGAAAGTTATCCCTACAAAATCATATAGTCTGGTTATGCTCCATCTTCCCCACACAAAATGTTTAAATCATGCACAACCCCGATGACAAGCCAAGCAATTGTTTCATACTTATGACATTCTCAAAACTTTTTCAATCTTCACGCAATACATGAGCGTGAGCCATGGATATAGCACTATGTGGAATAGAATGGTGGTTGTGGAGAAGACAAAAAGGAGGGAAGATAGTCTCACATCAACTAGGCGTATCAAAGGGCTATGGAGATGCCCATCAATAGATATCAATGTGAGTGAGTAGGGATTGCCATGCAACGGATGCACTAGAGCTATAAGTATATGAAAGCTCTACAAAAGAAACTAAGTGGGTGTGCATCCAACTCGCTTGCTCACGAAGACCTAGGGCATTTTGAGGAAGCCCATCATTGGAATATACAAGCCAAGTTCTATAATAAAAAATTCCCACTAGTATATGAAAGTGACAAAATGAGAGACTCTCTATCATGAAGATCTTGGTGCTACTTTGAAGCACAAGTGTGGTAAAAGGATAGTAGCATTGTCCCTTCTCTCTTTTTCTCTCATTTTTTTGTTTGGGCTTTTCTCCTTTTTTTTATGGCCTCCTTTTTTTATTTCGTATGGAGTGTCATCCCGACTTGTGGGGGAATCATGGTCTCCATCATCCTTCCTCACTTGGGGCAATGCTCTAATAATGATGATCATCACACTTTTATTTTTCTTACAACTCAACAATTACAACTCGATACTTAGAACAAAGTATGACTCTATATGAATGCCTCTGGCGGTGTACCGAGATATGCAATGAATCATGAGTGACATGTATGGAAGAATTATGAACGATGGCCTTGCCACAAATACGATGTCAACTACATGATCATGCTAGCAATATGACAATGATGGAGCGTGTCATAATAAACAGAATGGTGGAAAGTTGCATGGCAATATATCTCGGAATGGCTATGGAAATGCCATGATAGGTAGGTATGGTGGCTATTTTGAGGAAGGTATATGGTGGGTGTATGATACCGGCGAAAAGTGCGCGGTATTAGAGAGGCTAGCAAAGGTGGAAGGATGGGAAAAAGTGTGTATAATCCATGGACTCAACATTAATCATAAAGAACTCATATACTTGTTGCAAAAATCTAGAAGTTAACAAAGCAAAGTATTACGCGCATGCTCCTAGGGGGATATATTGGTAGGAAAAGACCATCGCTCGTCCCCGACCGCCACTCATAAGGAAGACAATCAATAAATAAATCATGCTCCGAGTTCATCACATAATGGTTCACCATACGTGCATGCTACAGAAATCACAAACTTCAACACAAGTATTCTTTGAATTCACAACTACTTAACTAGCATGACTATAATATCACCATCTTCATATCTCAAAACAATTATCAAGCATCAAACTTATCTTAGTATTCAACGCACTCAAAAGAAAGTTTCACATATCTTGAATACCAAGTATATTAACATTAAGCGAATTACCATGCTATTAAAGACTCTCAAAATAATCTAGGTGAAGTATGAGAGATCAATAGTTTCTTTAAAACAAATCCACCACCGTGCTCTAAAAGATATAAGTGAAGCACTAGAGCAAAAATTATCAAGCTCAAAAGATATAAGTGAAGCACTATGAGCAAAACTATCAAGCTCAAAAGATATAAGTGAAGCACATAGAGTATTCTAACAAATTCCAATTCATGTATGGCTCTCTCAAAAGGTGTGTACAGCAAGGATGATTGTGGTAAACTAACAAGCAAAGACGCAAATAATACAAGACGCTCCAAGCAAAACACATATCATGTGGTGAATAAAAATATAGCTCCAAGTAAATTACCGATGGAAGTGGACGAAAGAGGGGATGCCTTCCGGGGCATCCCCAAGTTTTGAATTTTTGGTGTCCTTGGATTATCTTGGGGGCGCCATGGGAATCCCCAAGCTTAGGCTCTTGCCACTCCTTGTTCCATAATCCATCAAAAGAATTCACCCAAAACTTGAAAACTTCACAACACAAAACTCGACAGAAATCTCGTGAGCTCCGTTAGAGAAAGAAAAAAAGAACTACTTAAGGTACTGTAATGAACTCATTCTTTATTTATATTGGTGTTAAACCTACTGTATTCCAACCTCTCTATGGATTATAAACTATTTTACTAGCCATAGATTCATCAAAATAAGCAAACAACACCCGTAAAACAAAATCTGTCAAAAACAGAATAGTCTGTAGCAATCTGTAACTAACGCAAACTTCTGGAACTCTAAAAATTCTAATAAAATAGGAAGTCCTGGTAAATTTGTTTATTGAACAGCAGCAAAAAGAATCAACAGAAAATCACGTTCCTGTGATTTAACAAAATTATATTCGTGCATGCAAAGTTTCTGTTTTTCAGCAGAATCAAATCAACTATCATCGTAGGTTATCCTATAGGTTCTACTTGACACAAACACTAATTGCAAGATAAAACCACATCCAAACAGAGGCTAGATGGATTATTTATTCCTAAACAGAAGAAAAAACAAAAAACACAAAAATAAAATTGGGTTGCCTCCCAACAAGCGCTATCGTTTAACGCCCCTAGCTAGGCATAAAAGCAAGGATAGATCTAGGTATTGCCATCTTTGGTAGGCAATCCATAAGTGGCTCTCATGATAGATTCATATGGTAATTTTATTTTCTTTCTAGGGAAGTGTTCCATGCCCTTCTTTAGAGGAAATTGGAATCGAATATTCCCTTCCTTCATATCAATAATTGCACCAATCGTTCTAAGGAAAGGTCTACCAAGAATAATAGGACATGAAGGATTGCAATCTATATCAAGAACGATAAAATCTACGGGCACATAATTCCTATTTGCAACAATAAGAACATCATTAATTATTCCCATAGGTTTTTTAATAGTGGAATCCGCAAGATGCAAGTTTAGAGAGCAATCATCAAAATCACGAAAATCTAGCAAATCACACAAAGCTTTGGGAATAGTAGAGACACTAGCACCCAAATCACACAAAGCATGAAACTCATAATCTTTAATTTTAATTTTAATAGTAGATTCCCACTCATAGAGTTTTCTAGGGATAGAAACTTTCAACTCAAGTTTTTCTTCATAAGATTGCAGCAAGGCATCAACAATGTGTTCGGTAAAGGCCTTATTTTGACTATAAGCATGAGGAGAATCTAGCACGGATTGCAACAAGGAAATACAACCAATTAAAGAGCAATTTTCATAATTAAATTCCTTGAGATCCAAAATAGTGGGTCTAGCAACATCTAGGTTTTTATTTTTTCAATCCCACTTTCATCAATTTCATCATCAAGATCTAGAGACTCTGAATTCTTAGAACGCCTTCTAGGTAAAGGAAGATCATATTCAGTTTCATCAAGATTCATATTGCAAAACAAAGATTTAATGGGGGACACATCAATAACTTTTAGATCTTCATCTTGACTTTCATAGGAATTCGGTTTAGCGGCCACCTTATTGTCTAAGGTAGCTTGCATATCCAAAATTTCAGCGGTCATATTTTCAAGACGAGCAATTTGGGCCCTTATACCATCAAATTCTTTAGACATATCATCGAGTTCTTTATTCATATAACTCATAAAACTTTTTTGTTCCTTAAGCTCGTTTCTAAAGAAATTATTGTGCTCAAATTGCAAAACCATAAACTTTCTAACATTGCTTTCGATCTCCTCTAGACTTTTAAGGTGAAGGTCACCAAATCTAGGTAGAGCCATTGCGACAAACAAGCAGACTAGCACACGAGCAAACAAACGGACGAGGAAGAAGGCAAACGGGAAAGAGAGGAAGATATTGGGAAAGAGAGGGCGAATAAAACGGCAGGGGTGAAGTGGGGGAGAGGAAAACGAGAGGCAAATGGCAAATAATGTAATGCGAGAGATAGGGATTGTGATGGGTACTTGGTATTGTTGACTTGCTTGCGTGAGCCTCCCCGGCAACGGCGCCAGAAATTCTTCTTGCTACCTCTTGAGCACTGCGTTGGATTTCCCGGAAGAGGAGAGGATGATGCAGCAAAGTAGCATAAGTATTTCCCTCAGTTTTTGAGAACCAAGGTATCAATCCAGTAGGAGACCACGCACAAGTCCCTCGTACCTACACAAAATGATAGCTACTCGCAACCAACGCGATTAGGGGTTGTCAATCCCTTCACGATCACTTACGAGAGTGAGATCTGATAGAGATGATAAATAATATTTTTGGTATTTTTGATATATATAGATGCAAAGTGAAAAGTAAAAGGCAAAGTAAAAACAAAACAAGTAATAAAGTAATGGAGATTGATATGATGAGAATAGACCCGGGGGCCATAGGTTTCACTAGTGGCTTCTCTCAACGGCATAGATATTCTACGGTGGGTGAACAAATTACTGTTGAGCAATTGACATAATTGAGCATAATTATGAGTATATCTAGGTAATGATCATGTATATAGGCATCACATCCAAGACAAGTAGATCGAAACGATTCTGCATCTACTACTATTACTCCACTCATCGACCGCTATCCAGCATGCATCTAGAGTATTAAGTTAAAAACAGAGTAACGCCTTAAGCAAGATGACATGATGTAGAGGGATAAATTCATGCAATATGATAAAAACGCCATCTTGTTATCCTCGATGGCAACAATACAATACGTGCCTTGCAACCCTTTCTGTCACTAGGTAAGGACACCGCAAGATTGAACCCGAAGCTAAGCACTTCTCCCATTGCAAGAACTACCAATCTAGTTGGCCAAACCAAAAGGATAATTCGAAGAGACTTGCAAAGATAACTCAATCATACATAAAAGAATTCAGAGAAGAATCAAATATTTTCCATAGATAAGTTGGATCATAAACCCACAATTCATCGGTCTCAACAAACACACCGCAAAAAGAAGATTACATCGAATAGATCTCCACAAGAGAGGGGGAGAACATTGTATTGAGATCCAAAAAGAGAGAAGAAGCCATCTAGCTACTAGCTATGGACCCGAAGGTCTGAAGTAAACTACTCACACTTCATCGGAGGGGCTATGGTGTTGATGTAGAAGCCCTCCGTGGTGGATGCCCCCTCCGGCGGAGCTCCGGATTAGGCCCCAAGATGGGATCTCATGGATACAGAAGGTTGCGGCGGTGGAATTAGGTTTTTGGCTCCTGTTCTGATCGTTCGGGGGTATGTAGGTATATATAGGAGGAAGGAGTACGTCGGTGGAGCAACAGGGGGCCCATGAGGTAGGGGGGCGTGCCCAGGGGGGCGCACCCTCCACCCTCGTGACCGCCTCTGGCACTTCTTGGAGTAGGGTACAAGTCTCCTGGATCACGTTCGGTGAGAAAATCACGTTCCCGAAGGTTTTATTCCGTTTGGACTCCGTTTGATATTCCGTTTCTTCGAAACACTGAAATAGGCAAAAAACAACAATTCTGGGCTGGGCCTCCGGTTAATAGGTTAGTCCCAAAAATAATATAAAAGTGGAAAATAAAGCCCAATATAGCCCAAAATAGTAGATAAAGTAGCATGGAGCAATCAAAATTATAGATACGTTGGAGACGTATCAACTGGACGGGGGGGCACCTCTAGACAAAACAATTGATCCTTGAGATCTATTAGCTATGTGCGGTGCCCCCCTCCACCATATTACACCTTGATAATATCGTAGCGGTGCTTAGGCAAAGCCCTGCTTCGGTAGAGCATCATCATCGTCACCACGCCGTCGTGCTGACGGAACTCTCCCTCGAAGCTCGGCTGGTCGGAGTTCGAGGGACGTCATCGAGTTGAACGTGTGCTGAACTCGGAGGTGCCGTGTGTTCGGTACTTGATCGGTCGGATCGCAAAAACGTACGACTACATCAACCGCATTGTGCTAACTCTTCCGCTTTCGGTCTACGAGGGTACATGGACAACACTATCCCGTTTCATTGCTATGCATCACCATGATCTTGCGTGTGCGTAGGAAAATTTTGAAATTACTACGTTTCTCAACATTGGTATCAGAGCCTGGTTTTATGCGTAGATGTTATATGCACGAGTAGAACACAAGTGAGTTGTGGGTGATACAAGTCATACTGCTTACCAGCATGTCATACTTTGGTTCGGCGGTATTGTTGGATGAAGCGGCCCGGACCGACATTATGCGCACGCTTACGCGAGACTGGTTCTACTGACGTGCTTTGCACATAGGTGGCTGGCGGGTGTCAGTTTCTCCAACTTTAGTTGAACCGAGTGTGGCTACGCCCGGTCCTTGAGAAGGTTAAAACAACACTAACTTGACAAACTATCATTGTGGTTTTGATGCGTAGGTATGAACGGTTCTTGCTCAGCCCGTAGCAGCCACGTAAAACTTGCAACAACAAAGTAGGGGACGTCTAACTTGTATATGCAGGGCCTGTTGTGATGTGATATGGTCAAGACGTGATGCTATATTTTATTGTATGAGATGATCATGTTTTGTAACCGAGTTATCGGCAACTGGCAGGAGCCATATGGTTGTCGCTTTATTGTATGCAATGCAATCGCCCTGTAATCGCTTTACTTTATCACTAAGCAGTAGCGATAGTCGTAGAAGCAATAGGTAGCGAAACGACAACGATGCTACGATGGAGATCAAGGTGTCGCGCTAGTGACGATGGTGATCATAACGGTGCTTCGAAGATGGAGATCACAAGCACAAGATGATGATGGCCATATCATATCACTTATATTGATTGCATGTGTTGTTTATCCTTTATGCATCTTATTTTGCTTTGATTGACAGTAGCATTATAAGATGATCTCTCACTAAATTTCAAGGTATAAGTGTTCTTCCTGAGTATGCACCATTGTGAAAGTTCTTCGTGCTGAGACACCACGTATCGGGTGTGATAGGCTCTACGTTCAAATACAAAGGGTGCAAAATAGTTACACAAGCAGAATACTCAGGTTAAACTTGACGAGCCTAGCATATAAAGATATGGCCTCGGAACACTGAGACCGAAAGGTTGAGCGTGAATCATATAGTAGATATGATCAACATAGTGGTGTTCACCATTGAAAACTACTCCATCTCACGTGATGATCGGACATGGTTTAGTTGATTTGGATCACATGACTGCTTAGATGATTAGAGGGATGTCTACCTAAGTGGGGGTTCTTAAGTAATATGATTAATTGAACTTAAATTTATCATGAACTTAGTACCTGATAGTATTTTGCTTGTCTATGTTTGTTGTAGATAGATGGCTCGTGTTGTTGTTCCGTTGAATTTTAATGTGTTCCTTGAGAAAGCTAAGTTGAAAGATGATGGTAGCAATTACATGGACTGGGTCCGTAACTTGAGTATTATCCTCATTGCTGCACAGAAAATTACGTCCTGGAAGCAGCGCATGGTGCTAGGCCTGCTGCAGATGCAACTGACGACGTTAAGAATGTCTGGCAGAGCAAAGCTGATGACTACTCGATAGTTTAGTGTGCCATGCTTTACGGCTTAGAATCGGGACTTCAACGATGTTTTGAACGTCATGGAGCATATGAGATGTTCCAGGAGTTGAAGTTAATATTTCAAGCAAATGCCCGGATTGAGAGATATGAAGTCTCCAATAAGTTCTATAGCTGCAAGATGGAAGAGAATAGTTCTGTCAGTGAACATATACTCAAAATGTCTCGGTATAATAATCACTTGATTGAACTGGGAGTTAATCTTCCTGATGATAGTGTCATTGACAGAATTCTTCAATCACTGCCACCAAGCTACAAGAGCTTCGTGATGAACTATACTATGCAAGGGATGAACAAGTCTATTCCCGAGCTCTTCGTAATGCTAAAAGCTACGGAGGTAGAAATCAAAAAGGAGCATCAAGTGTTGATGGTCAACAAGACCACCAGTTTCAAGAAAAAGGGTAAAGGGAAGAAGAAAGGGAACTTCAAGAAGAACGGCAAACAAGTTGCTGCTCAAGAGAAGAAACCCAAGTCTGGACCTAAGCCTGAGACTGAGTGCTTCTACTGCAAGCAGACTGGTCACTGGAAGCGGAACTGCCCCAAGTATTTGGCGGATAAGGATGGCAAGGTGAACAAAGGTATATGTGATATACATGTTACTGATGTGTACCTTACTAATGCTCGCAGTAGCACCTGGGTATTTGATACTGGTTCTGTTGCTAATGTTTGCAACTCGAAACAGGGACTACGGATTAAGCGAAGATTGGCTAAGGACGAGGTGACGATGCGCGCGGGAAATGGTTCCAAAGTGGATGTGATCGCGGTCGGCACGCTACCTCTACATCTACCTTCGGGATTAGTTTTAGACCTGAATAATTGTTATTTGGTGCCAGGGTTGAGCATGAACATTATATGTGGATCTTGTTTGATGCGACACAGCTATTCATTTAAATCAGAGAATAATGGTTGTTCTATTTATATGAGTAATATCTTTTATGGTCATGCACCCTTGAAGAGTGGTCTATTTTTATTGAATCTCGATAGTAGTGATACACATATTCATAATGTTGAAGCTAAAAGATGCAGAGTTGATAATGATAGTGCAACTTATTTGTGGCACTGCCGTTTGGGTCATATTGGTGTAAAGCGCATGAAGAAACTTCATACTGATGGACTTCTGGAATCACTTGATTATGAATCACTTGGTACTTGCGAACCGTGCCTCATGGGCAAGATGACTAAAACGCCGTTCTCCGGAACTATGGAGCAAGCAACGGATTTGTTGGAAATCATACATACTAATGTATGTGGTCTAATGAACATTGAGGCTCGCGGCGGGTATCATTATTTTCTCACCTTCACAGATGATTTGAGCAGATATGGGTATATCTACTTAATAAACATAAGTCTGAAACATTTGAAAAGTTCAAAGAATTTCAGAGTGAAGTGGAAATCATCGTAACAAGAAAATAAAGTTTCTATGATCTGATCGTGGAGGAGAATATTTGAGTTACGAGTTTGGTTTACATTTGAAGCAATGCAGAATAGTTTCGCAACTCATGCCACCCGGAACACCACAACGTAATGGTGTGTCCGAGCGTTGTAATCGTACTTTACTAGATATGGTGCGATCTATGATGTCTCTTACTGATTTACCGCTACCGTTTTGGGGTTATGCTTTAGAGATGGCCGCATTCACGTTAAATAGGGCACCATCAAAATCTGTTGAGATGACGCCTTATGAACTGTGGTTTGGCAAGAAACCAAAGTTCTCGTTTCTTAAAGTTTGGGGCTGCGATGCTTATGTGAAGAAACTTCAACCAGATAAGCTCGAACCCAAATCGGAGAAATGTGTCTTCATAGGATACCCAAAGGAGACTATTGGGTACACCTTCTATCATAGATCTGAAGGCAAGACTTTTGTTGCTAAATTTGGATCCTTTCTAGAGAAGGAGTTTCTCTCGGAAGAAGTGAGTGGGAGGAAAGTAGAACTTGATGAGGTAACTATACCTGCTCCCTTATTGGAAAGTGGTTCATCACAGAAACCGGTTCCTGTGGCAACTACACCAATTAGTGAGGAAGCTAATGATATTGATGATGAAACTTTAGTCAAGTTACTACCGAACCTCGTAGGTCAACTAGAGTAATATCCGCACTAGAGTGGTACGATAATCCTATTCTAGAGGTCATGTTACTTGACCATGGCGAACCTACGAACTATGAGGAAGCGATGATTAGCCTAGATTCCACAAAATGGCTTGAGGCCATGAAATCTGAGATGGGATCCATGTATGAGAACAAAGTATGGACTTTGGTTGACTTGCCCGATGATCGGCAAGCCATCGAGAATAAATGGATCTTCAAGAAGAAGACTGACGCTGATGGTAATGTTACTGTCTACAAAGCTCGACTTGTTGTGAAAGGTTTTCGACAAGTTCAAGGGGTTGACCATGATGAGACTTTCTCACCCGTAGCGATGCTTAAGTCTGTCTGAATCATGTTAGCAATTGCCGCATTTTATGATTATGAAATATGGCAAATGGATGTCAAAACTGCATTCCTGAATGGATTTCTAGAAGAAGAGTTGTATATGATGCAACCAAAAGGTTTTGTCGATTCAAAAGGTGCTAAAAAGTGTGCAAGCTCCAGCGATCCATTTATGGACTGGTGCAAGCCTCTCGGAGTTGGAATAAACGCTTTGATAGTGTGATCAAAGCATATGGTTTTATACAGACTTTTGGAGAAGCCTGTATTTACAAGAAAGTGAGTGGGAGCTCTGTAGCATTTTTGATATTATATGTAGATGACATATTGTTAATTGGAAATGATATAGAATTTCTGGATAGCATAATAAAAGTTTTTCAATGAAAGACCTCGGTGAAGCTGCTTATATATTAGGCATCAAGGTCTATAGAGATAGATCAAGACGCTTAATTGGACTTTCACAAAGCACATACCTTGATAAAGTTTTGAAAAAGTTCAAAATGGATCAAGCAAAGATAGGGTTCTTGCCTGTATTACAAGGTGTGAAGTTGAGTCAGACTCAATGCCCGACCACAGCAGAAGATAGAGAGAAAATGAAAGTTGTTCCCTATGCTTCAGCCATAGGCTCTATCATGTATGCAATGTTGTGTACCAGACCTGATGTATGCCTAGCAATAAGTTTAGCAGGGAGGTACCAAAGTAATCCAGGAGTGGATCACTGGACAGCGGTCAAGAATATCCTGAAATACCTAAAAAGGACTAAGGATATGTTTCTCGTTTATGGAGGTGACAAAGAGCTAGTCGTAAATGGTTACGTCGATGTAAGCTTTGACACTGATCCGGACGATTCTAAATTGCAAACTGGATACATGTTTATATTGAACGGTGGAGCTGTCAGTTGGTGCAGTTCTAAACAAAGCGTCGTGTCTGGATCTACATGTGCCGTGGAGTACATAGCTGCTTTAGAAGCAGCAAATGAAGGAGTCTGGATGAAGGAGTTCATATCTGATCTAGGTGTCATACCTAGTGCATCAGGTCCAATGAAAATCTTCTGTGACAATACTGGTGCAATTGCCTTGGCAAAGGAATCCAGATTTCACAAGAGGACCAAGCACATCAAGAGATGCTTCAATTCCATCCGGGACCAAGTCCGGGTGGGAGACATAGAGATTTGCAAGATACATACAGATCTGAATGTTGTAGACCTGTTGACTAAGCCTCTTCCACGAGCAAAACTTGATCAGCACCAAGGCTCCATGGGTGTTAGAATCATTACTGTGTAATCTAGATTATTGACTCGAGTGCAAGTGGGAGACTGAAGGAAATATGCCCTAGAGGCAATAATAAAGTTATTATTTATTTCCTTATATCATGATAAATGTTTATTATTCATGCTAGAATTGTATTAACCGGAAACATAATACATGTGTGAATACATAGACAAACATAGTATCACTAGTATGCCTCTACTTGACTAGCTCGTTGATCAAAGATGGTTGAGTTTTCTAACCATAGACATGACTTTTCATTTGATTAACGAGATCACATCATTAGGAGAATGATGTGATTGACTTGACCCATTCCATTAGCTTAGCACTTGATCGTTTAGTATGTTGCTATTGCTTTCTTCATGACTTATACATGTTCCTACAACTATGAGATTATGCAACTCCCGTTTACCGGAGGAACACTTTGTGTGCTACCAAATGTCACAACGTAACTAGGTGATTATAAAGGAGCTCTACAGGTGTCTCCAAAGGTACATGTTGAGTTGGCGTATTTCAAGATTAGGATTTTTCACTTCGATTGTCGGAGAGGTATCTCTGGGCCCTCTCGGTAATGCACATCACTATAAGCCTTGCAATCAATGTAGCTAATGAGTTAGTTATGGAATGATGCCTTACGTAACGAGTAAAGAGACTTGCCGGTAACGAGATTGAACTAGGTATTGAGATACCGACGATCGAATCTCGGGCAAGTAACATATCGATGACAAAGGGAACAACGTATGTTGTTATGCGGTTTGACCGATAAAGATCTTCGTAGAATATGTGGGAGCCAATATGAGCATCTAGGTTCCGCTATTGGTTACTGACAGGAGACGTGTCTTGGTCATGTCTACATAGTTCTCGAACCCGTAGGGTCCGCACGCTTAAAGTTAGATGACGCTTATATTATGTGTTTATATGTTTTGATGTACCGAAGATAGTTCAGAGTCCCGGATGTGATCACGGACATGACGAGGAGTCTCAAAATGGTTGAGACATGAAGATTGATATATTGGACGACTATATTCGGACATCAGAATGGTTCCGGGGGTTATCGGATGTATACCGGACTACCGGGGGGTTACCGGAACCCCCCGGGTGGTTAATGGGCCACATGGGCCCAACGTGGAGCAGAGGAGGGGCGACCAGGGCAGGCCGCGTGCCCCCCTCCCCCTCTAGTCCGAATAGGACAAGGAAGGGGGGCGGCGCCCCCCTTTCCTTCCTCTCCTCTCTCCCTTCCTTCCCCCTCTCCTACTTGGACAAGGAAAGGAGGGAGTCCTACTCCCGGTGGGAGTAGGACTCCTCCCTGGCGCGCCTCCTCCTGGCCGGCCGCCCCCTCCCCCTTGCTCCTTTATATACGGGGGCAGGGGGCACCTCTAGACACAACAATTGATCCTTGAGATCTATTAGCCGTGTGCGGTACCCCCTCCACCATATTCCACCTCGATAATATCGTAGCGGTGCTTAGGCGAAGCCCTGCATCGGTAGAGCATCATCATTGTCACCACGCCATCGTGCTGATGGAACTCTCCCTCGAAGCTCGGCGGGATCGGAGTTCGAGGGACGTCATCGAGCTGAACGTGTGCTGAACTCGGAGGTGTCGTGTGTTTGGTACTTGATCGGTCGGATCGTGAAGACGCACGACTACATCAACCGCGTTGTGCTAACGCTTCCGCTTTCGGTCTACGAGGGTACGTGGACAACACTCTCCCCTCTCGTTGCTATGCATCACCATGATCTTGCGCGTGCGTAGGAAAATTTTGAAATTACTACATTTCCCAACAAGAGTGTCATGGCAATAGGTTGGTTTTGTCGGAATGCCATTGGTCCACCCGAATGGGAGTTGGAGGCCATGAGTTCCATGGTGTGGGTACAGTGTGCTAACCTCTGTAGAGTGTTTATTAAATGTATCGATAGCCGCGTCCATGGTTACGGACACAGTTCATAGTAGGTCACACCATGGATCAACAACAATAAGTTAAGTTTGCACAATAAGGTCATACATATGGCACTGATTATGCGATGATAATGTTGAAACCATGAAGATGGTTGATGTTGGAACCAAAGGGTTGGTTTCGTTCGTGATCCGGAGGTGATCACTATATTGATGATGTTGGTTACGAGGTAACCCATATTGTAAGGGAGTCTGAGGGACTCGTTGCACAAGCATGATCACTTCATGAGTAGTATGTTATAGCCTTGCATTTAACCTAATTAATTGTCATGTTATTGTTCGCCATTATGCTTTTACTTGTTGTGAGTTTGCAAGTACATTCAATGTACTAACCTGGCGTGTCATGCCATATTTCAGGAAAGTCTTACCGGATCAGAGTGCTTTCCGTGTCTAGGACGTGTCCACGTCGGTGTCCCTGTGCTATGGAGTTTCGCTTCGTCGTCTTTCCGCTGCCGCGTAGTCATCGTGATCGAGGCCCCTTCATGTTCATTAAATAATGTACATACTGTTCAGCCGCACCGTGTGTGCCGCTTGGCCTTGCTACCTGATGTATTATCAAACCTATGTTTCTGCTAGCATCAATAAAGCGGTTGTTTTCTGTACCAAGTTGTTGTGTGTTTCCAGAAGACTGGATCTCTAGGCTGGCAATGCAAGGTAAACCAGTTGCTTTGAGCCGGGGTGCCACAACGCTTGGTATCAGAGCCGCGCTGACTGTAGGGAATGCTAGACCGCCGACGCATTAGTAAAACAGTAGTTTAGTCTTGAGTGACGGTAGATTTCATCTGGTTGCTGCATTGCATGCATTGATTTATTGTTATTGCTAACCGACTAATGATTGTGAGTGTAGATGGCTCCAGCCCCGTACCTGTACTAGTCTACGCCAATTCCCTTCACCTCTTCGCATCTGCTTCTGAACGTATGGCGTCGACTCTACCCCGACGGTGTTGATCCTTGTACCGGGTGTATCGGGAGCATCTGGCGGACTCTATGTACGAGTACTACACGGAGGTCACTATGCATCACAGTTCCCCTTCTGGTGCTTACACTCATTCCTCTAAGGGTGGTTTTGCTTCCACACCATGTCAGGCCATCTAGTTCGCTGCATTCGAGGCTCTTGTAGACTTGCGCTACAATGAGGTTCGCATGCAGACCCATCCAGGTTTCTTCTTGTACCTGTCTATGCACGAGAACGGGCGTATCCATTTCCCTTTCATTGATCCGGCGTGCGATCGTTATTCTAGCCACCTTTCTTGCTATATCACCACCAGTTATCTCATGATCTTTGAGTTGGTCCGAGAGTTGACACGTACCCGTATCGCTCTCGCTGCCTCTCGAAACAGATCCACCCCACCTACTATCGGATTTACTCTGTTTGTTCCCCCATCCTCTGTTCCTCTTACTACCCCGGTTACCCCTTAGAGTGCCTCGGCCACCTCGACACTGACCCCTCGTGTGTCTCCTGCCGAGTGGGCTTTGCTTCTCGCTACTCCCGCGGCTCCTACACTCCGCCCTAGACCTGCCCCTGAGGGAGAGTCCTCGAGGCAGCGTCACCGTGTTTCCTTTAACCCGGAGGTCTCCCTTAGCATCGTTAGTTCGGAATCTGAGCCTGAGGAAGAACCTTCGGCAGAAGTGGAGCCTTAGTTCGTTAGCTTAGACGAGGTTGGAACTCTTTTATTCGCCCTGGTTTTTATCACTTTTCTTCGGTTTTGTCGTTCATCTTTCTTCCCCATTTTGGATGTTGCTCATCTCGGTTGCTTCAAATTGGGAAAATAAACAAATAGGATGACAAGAGGAGGTAGCAGCATTCACGCTGGTGAGGATGTCCATGTTCGTCGTTCAGCAAGACAGGCGGGTGTCGGTGTCAAAACCGACGGATCTCGGGTAGGGGGTTCCGAACTGTGCGTCTAAGGCTAATGGTAACAGGAGGCAGGGGACACGATGTTTACCCAGGTTCGGGCCCTCTCGATGGAGGTAATACCCTACTTCCTACTTGATTGATCTTGATGATATGAGTATTACAAGAGTTGATCTACCACGAGATCGTAGAGGCTAAGCCCTAGAAGCTAGCCTATGATTATGATTGTTGTTGTCCTACGGACTAAACCCTCCGGTTTATATAGACACCGGAGGGGGCCAGGGTTACACAGAGTCGGTTATAGAGATGGAGATCTACATATCCGAATTGCCAAGCTTGCCTTCCACGCAAAGGAGAGTCCCATCCGGACACGGGACAAAGTCTTCAATCTTGTATCTTCATAGTCCAACAGTCCGGCCAAAGTATATAGTCCGGCTGTCCGAGGACCCCTTAATCCAGGACTCCCTCAGTAGCCCCTGAACCAGGCTTCAATGACGATGAGTCCGGTGCGCAGATTGTCTTCGGCTGCAAGGCGGGTTCCTTCTCCGAATACTTCATAGAAGATTTTGAACACAAGGATCGTGTCCAGCTCTGCAAAACAAATTCCACATACCACCGTAGAGAGCATAATATTCCACAAATCTTATCTGCTGACAACTTTTCATAGCGTGACATCACGTCGCGGCTCAGTCATTATTCGAACCGTTTTTCCCAACCTGCCACCGCACATATTGCGAGGTGGCTTTATTGGCACGTCTTGTCGAAGCAGAGATCATGTCCCCTTATCACGGGATTCTCATAAATATGGGTGTGGGTAACCCAACCGCGCCATCAATCGTGGCGCTTGGGGAATGAGCGAGTTTACCGGGCAAGTGGGGAGGCGCAGGATCTCTGCTGCCTTTATAAGGGGATAAGAACTCCCTTTTTCACCCACGCCTTCTTCTTCCTATGCTCATCCATTCCTTCTCTCTCGAGCCCTAGCGCCCAAGTGTTCGTCTTCTCCACCCAAAAAGGTTTCTCGAAAATGTCTGGATCCGGAGCTGGAGGCAAGTGGATGGCCTCTACCGTCTAGGAGAAGGATATCAAAAAGCTTCGGGGGGTCGGGTATTTGGCCAAGAGAATCAGCCACCGTCTTCTGACGGTTGGACAGATTGTCCCTACTCCGGAACCCCACGAGAGGGTGGTATTCCTCCCTCATTTTGTGCACGGACTAGGGTTTCCCCTCCACCCATTCGTTCGCGGCATCATGTATTATTACGGGATTGATTTTCATGATCTATCCCCCAATTCCTTCCTCAACATCTCGACATTCATCGTCGTATGCGAGGCCTTTCTCCGCATCCCGCCACACTTCGGTTTATGGCTGAAGGTTTTTAATGTGAAGCCCAAGGTAGTGAGCGGCGAGCACGCCAAGTGCGGAGGCGCCATGGTGAGCAAGATGCCCAACGTTACATGGCCAACAGGTACTTTCAATGATTCCGTCAAGGAGTGGCAGCAGTAGTGGTTTTACATCACCGAGCTGCGCGGCAAGGAATGGGCCGCTGCTCCGGAATTCAGATCCGGAGCCCCCCTACTGCTTATGTCCTGGCCCAAGAAGGGCCTGAACTGGGCCTCGTCTGACGAACTTTCGGTGCTCCAGGTGCGCGTCCAGGATATGGAAGACAAGAACATCAAACTTGTCAATGTAGTCCAGGTGATGTTAGTTCGCCGGATTCTACCTTGTCAACACCGGGCTTGCAACTTATGGGAGTTCGACCCGGCCAAGCACCAGACCCTGCTAGAGCTCTTTGGCTCCTCACACAAGGACATCTGGAAGGTGCTTTTCAAGTTCGGCAAATCATGGTCGGACTCTGCCGAGGACCACGGGTACGAGCTGTCCTGCCCTGCAAGTTCGGTAAGTCACTGTATGTTGACAATTCATATGTTTTATTCGCATACCCTTAGGAAAACGCTTAATGTGTTTCCCACAACTCTCCTAGGGCTGGGTGAAGAAGGCGGGGCGGATCTACTATCCAGCCCCGTTGCCAGAAGAACCGGCCGACCCACTTCTGATGAAGATGCTGGTCCCGGCGCCTTACAAGGCACCGAAGAAGAAGGCCGAGAAGGAGGCTGTCGGTGTCAAAACCGGCGGATCTCGGGTAGGGGGTCCCGAACTGTGCGTCTAGGCGGATGGTAACAGGAGACGAGGGACATAATGTTTTACCCAGGTTCGGGCCCTCTTGATGGAGGTAAAACCCGACGTCCTGCTTGATTGATATTGATATTGTGGATGTTTACAAGAGTGGATCTACCACGAGATCAAGGAGGCTAAACCCTAGAAGCTAGCCTATGGTATGATTGTAATGGTTGTTGTTGTTGTTGTTGTTCTACGGACTAGAGCCATCCGGTTTATATAGACACCGGAGAGGGCTAGGGTTACATAGAGTCGGTTACAATGGTAGGAGATCTACATATCCGTATCGCCAAGCTTGCCTTCCACGCCAAGGAAAGTCCCATCCGGACACGGGACGAAGTCTTCAATCTTGTATCTTCATAGTCTTGGAGTCCGGTCGATGATGATAGTCCGGCTGATGATAGTTCGGCTGATGATGGTAGTCCGGCTATCCGGACACCCCCTAATCCAGGACTCCCTCAGTAGCCCCTGAACCAGGCTTCAATGACGATAAGTCCGGCGCGTATATTGCTTGGCATTGCAAGGCGGGTTCCTCCTCCGAATGATAGAAGATGGTGAACACCAGGATAGTGTCCGGCTCTGCAAAATAAATTCCACATTCCACCGTAGAGAGAATAATATATACACAAGTTCAATCTGCTGACGTTTTTTGCGGCATGACGTCACACCACTACCAAGCTATTACTTGAATCGTTTTTTACTCTACCGCCTCAGTGCATTTAGCGAAGCGGTTTCCTTGGCACGTCTTGTCGAAGCAGAGATCGTGTTCCCCCTTAATCCGGGATTCTCATCAGTACGGACGTGGGTAACCCAACCGCGCCATTGATGGTGATGCTTGGGGGATAAGCGAGTTTTACCAGGCCGGTGGGGGATGCATAGACTTCGTCCGCCCATATAAGGGATAAGGATTCACCTTTTCACCTACGCCTTCTTCCTCCTTTGCTTATCCATCTCCGTGCACTCGAGCTCCAGCGCCCAAGCCCGCACATCTCGTCTCAACCTTCCCCAGTTATGTCCGGAGCGGGAGGCAAGTGGATGACCTCCTCCGTTATGGAGGAGCACATCGAAAGACTGCGCAGCGCCGGCTACCTATCTGGCGACATCGCGCACCGGCTGCCCGACGAGGGGCAGCTCATCCCCGCCCCCAGGCCCCATGAGAGGGTCGTTTTTCTTTCCCACTTCCTCCGCGGACTAGGTTTTCCACTTCACCTCTTTGTCCGGGGGCTCATGTTCTACTACGGCCTGGATTTCCATGATCTGGAGCCGAACTTCATCCTCAACATCTCGGCGTTTATCATCGTGTGCGAGGCCTTCCTCTGCATCCGGCCCCACTTTAGCTTGTGGCTCAAGACCTTCAATGTCAAGCCGAAGGTAGTGAAGGGCACTCAAGCGGAGTGCGGAGGCACCATGTTGGGCAAGATGCCCAATGTCCTTTGGTTCGAAGGGGCCTTCGTGGAATCCGTCAAGGGGTGGCAATCGGGGTGGTTCTATATCACCGAGCCACGTGACCCTAAGTGGGTGGCAGCCCCCGAGTTCAGATCTGGTATCCCCACGCAGCTCACCTCCTGGAAAAAGAAGGGCTTGCTGTGGGGTAGTTCGGAGGAGCTGACGGGACTCCAAGCCTGTATCCAGAAGCTGGTGAAGAAGCTCAGGCTGGTTAACGTGGTCCAAGTCATGCTCGTCCGCCGGATTCTCCCATGCCAAGAGCGGGCATTCAATCTGTGGGAGTTCAATTCGGAACAACACCAGGCGCTGAGCGGGCTCTTCGACACGACGTACGAAGGCGCCTGGAGGGTGCTGTTTAAGGGCGCCGAAGCCCCCGCATCCGCGACTGAAGATCGCGGATTTCACTCGCAGCGCCAAGCCGACGAGGTAAGTGATTCTACCCCTTTACGGGACACTTGCTTTTCATAGTTTGACTCTATGCGGGTTTTAATTTCCCCTTTTCCTTTGACAGGACTGGATGAGGAAGGCGGAGCAGATTATCTGCCCGGCTCCCATGCCAGAAAACCCAGTAGACGCCCATCTAGCGAGGCTGCTGGTTCCGGCACCGCACGTGGTGCCGGAGAAGAAGGCCAAGAAGGAGGCCACGGGTGCTCAAGAGAGTTCCCGTTTTCAGGTGTCCGATGACTCCGGGGCGGACTCCTCCGCCGAAAACGAGGAGGAGAAAGAGGACTCTCTCCTAGAGGAGGGAGAGAGGAAAAGGAAGGCTTCCCCAACAGGGGAGGCCGAAGGGTCCAAGAGGGGCAGGACTATTCCCCCGGACAGCTCCGCCAACATCAACGTTGGCGAGGAAGAATGGCCTTCAAGGGCCAGGCCTCCGGCGAGATCGTAAGTATCCGGATTCCTGAATGATTTATAATTTCTTTTTTTGTGTCACATAGTGTCATTCTGATGTCGCATGCTGCCTGTAGTCCGGCCAATGATGATCTCCCCGCTTCATCAAGCGGGTCGTTGGCTCCGTCGGATGTAGACTCCATCCCGACCGCCTCCACCCCTCGCGACACCGAGGACGCCGAGGTGGGATCCCAAGAAGGGACCCATCAGGGGGAGGCTCCGGAGGCGCCACAAGGCGGCCTTCCGGACTTTGCGCCGGACTCCATATCAGAACCCGCAGTGGTTCCGGAGTCCGGCCGGCGGCCCCTTGGCAAGAAGGGCAAGACCGTGACGCCGGCGGCTTCCGTCCAACCGGAGGCGCCGGACAATTTGTTGGAGGCGCTCCAGAGCACTTCCATCGAGGAAGAACACCGCACTATTATGAGTGCGGTGATTCAGAAGGTACAGCTCGCCAAGAGCGGGCTGACCGAAGCCTGCAGTAGCCTTCTATCAGGCTTTGAGGTAATAAGTTTAAAAATATGCAATGTAATACCGCATAGACAGTAGCCCCTGATGCTCAGTTCGGTGTTCGGAAAGAAAAGCCGGACCGAGGATCTGAAAAAAGAAGAAGATATACGCAGGGTTGCTAAAAAATTATGTCAATATGGGTTGCAGGCTGCGCTGCTGACCTCTGCCGCACTGACTGCGGAGGTCGGTGCTTTGAAGCAGGAGTTCGAGCGGTCCGAGCAAGAGCTCGGCCGCGCCAAGAAGCAGCTCCAGGACAAAGAAGGTGAGTAACACCACTTTGTACTTGTACCTTACAGAAAAGGATTTAGGTTGCAAAAAATAACAAGGATAACATGGGTACTGCAGGGGCCACGAACGAGGTGGCGACCCTGAAGGAGGCCGTGTCTGCAGCCGAACGCAATGCGGCCGCGGAACGGGTAGAGCGAGAAAAGCAGGAGGCACGGGTGGCGGTGGTTCAGCAAGAGCTCTAGGCTCTCATGGAAAAGCATGAGAGTTTGGAGCATGACTCAAAGACTCGAGAGTCCGAGCTTGCCTCGACTCTCGAAAGTGCCAAAACTGCCAAGGCTGATGCCCATAAGTCCCTTCAGGAGATTGAGTTTGTGAGGAAGATAGCGGCGGGTAAGGCGTTTTTCATGCAAAGCAAGCATGTGAATGTAAATTACGTGTTACTTACCCGAATTCGGAGCTCTCCAGGGGCGTTTGCAGATCTGCCTCGCAGCGTGTCTGATGCCGCCGCATTCTACCGAGCCGAGGAGGGGAGCTCAACGGAGAAGGTCTTCTGGTCTCAGTATGCTGAGGCCGGCCATCCGGTGCCCCCTAGCGACCAGCTGAAGCAGCTGGTCGAGCTCCACAAGGCGGCCGAGCAGGCCATGAAGGGCCTCATAGTCCGGCTGTGGCCTGGAGAGGCCATGCCTGGGAGCTATTTCGGCCTCGTGCGATGGTTGGTGGATGCGTGCCCCTGGGTGGAGGTTATCAAGCGCTCCGCCTGTATTGAAGGTGCTCATCGGGCCCTTGCCCGCGCAAAGGTGCATTGGGGCAAGCTGGATGCGGAGAAGCTAATCACTGACGCGCCACCAGCGGGCAAGGAATATCGTACGCCCGAAATGTACTATAAGACTGTCCTGAAGGGTGCCCGCAAGATTGCGGATGAGTGCCCCAAGGATGTAATTATTGAGTAAATTCGCAATGTGTTATCCTGTGCGCTGAAAACTTTGTTCATATGCGCTAAGCAACGCTTGTTAATTTAAAATATTACCTTCTGTGCGGCCGTTTATTAAATCTGAGAGATGGCAAGTCGTCGGCTTCAGCCCCCATGCCACGAGTGCTGGGGTGTTCGGGATAAACTTGAGCACTCTTGTTCCCATTTTTGGGTCCATCTAGGGAGGCGCTCAACACAATGAACAAGGCAACCGGACCTATAGTGCTTGAACACTCTCACTTAGCCATAGAATTCTATAATTTTAAATTTCGGCGAAGCCCCTAGTATTCGGAAGACCGAATTAGGGGCGCTATCCACGCCTTCGTCGGACATTATCCGGAACTTCGCTCGAAGCGGTGTAGGCCTTTAAGGACCCGAAAGGACCTCTCGAACAGCGACCAGTCTCTCGCCTTATCATGACAGTCAGTTTTAGCTTTCTCCACTGAGGCGTTAACCCGGCTCAACCGGGGCGCAATCGCAGTGGTTCTCCCAGTGCTACCTTAGCCGATAGAACGGAAACGTAAGGTGCCAAACATGGGAGCCGGGCAAACCCAACTATTGACCCAAGACATGATTCAGAGCCGATTCATATAATGCTATAAGTTCGGGGTGCCGCACTTGTGAAAGTGTTCGGAATTTATCACACCATAATGCGGGGAACATAACCCCCTGGTGTATTCGGCCGTACCAAAATATACGGATGCAACATGTCGTAAATGAACATATATATATATAGAAAGTAATGCAATTATGGGCAAAAAATGCTGCATTTTATTCAAGAAGGTCTGCTATGAGTGCGAAATGATACAAATAGTGCGGAAGGCAAGGGATTGGACGAATTAAAGGCATGTCCCTCCAGGGGTAGGCCGCGGAATGGTGTATTTAACAAATTTAATGCTCGTAATGGAGACCACCTGAGTGTTCGTCGTGGCCTTTGTCTCTCCCTGGATGTTGTATCATGAGTTCGGCAGGTTCACCGCCGGACGGAGTCCTGTAAAAAAAGGAGAAAAATAAAAGATAAAAAGAGCGACACACTTGGGAGCCCCTGGTGTGTTCGAACCACACTCTGGGTTTGTTGTGGTCGTGCCCCTTCCCCTAGACCCATGGTATCTCCAGGGCGTAATTATGTACGCGGAGAGTTTGTCTTGCAATTGTGCGAGGGTTGGGGTTGGGGCCGCATTGCTACGCGTGCTCGGAATGTGCCAGGTGGTCTTGGTTGATGTTGCTCCGGGCGCATTTGGCCGTGTCCGGCCGTTTAACGGCCGGACTCGAAAATTGCCTTAAAAGACTGCTCTGTACTTCTGCCGCGAGAGCCGCTGTATGTTCCTCCGTTCGGAGGGAGCGTTCCATGTTTCCATTGACCGTGATGACTCCGCGAGGGCCTGGCATCTTGAGCTTAAGGTATGCATAATGCGGCACCGCGTTGAATTTTGCAAACGCGGTTCGTCCGAGCAGAGCGTGATAGCCACTGCAGAACGGGACTATATCGAAGATTAACTCCTCGCTTCGGAAATTATCCGGGGATCCGAAGACCACTTCCAGTGTGACTGAGCCTGTACAACTGGCCTCGACACCTGGTATGACGCCTTTGAAGGTTGTATTTGTAGGTTTAATCCTTGAAGGGTCTATGCCCATCTTGCGCATTGTATCCTGATAAAGCAGGTTCAGGCTACTGCCGCCGTCCATCAGGACTCTCGTGAGGTGAAATCCATCGACGATTGGGTCTAAAACCAATGCGGCGAATCTGCCATGGCGGATACTGGTCGGATGGTCTCTTCGATCGAAAGTGATCGGGCAAGAGGACCATGGGTTGAATTTTGGGGCGACTGGCTCCATCGCGTATACGTCCCTTAGTGCATGCTTCCGCTCCTTCTTGGGGATATGCGTTGCGTATATCATGTTTACCGTTCGAACTTGAGGTGGGAATCCCTTTTGTCCTCTGTTGTTCGGCGGCCGGGTATCTTCCTCATCATCGCTGTGTAGCCCCTTGTCATTGTATTCGGCGATTAATTTGCCTGCCTGCTTGAATACCCGACAATCTCTGTTGGTGTGGTTAGCTGGCTTTTCGGGGGTTCCATGTATTTGACAGGAGCGGTCGAGTATTCGGTCCAAATTGGATGGGCCCGGAGTGGTTCTTTTGAATGGCTTCTTCCATTGACCGGGCTTGGAGCCTCGGAATCCGGTGTTGACTGCCGTATCCTCATTGTTGTCGCCGTTAATGCGGCATTTGTTTTTGTTTTGACGCGACCTGCCATTGCGGTCCTTGGTATCCGGACTGCCAGCGTTTTTGCTAAGGTTGTTGCTGCGAGCTAGCCATCTATCCTCTCCCGCACAGAAGCGGGTCATGAGTGATGTGAGGGCTGCCATGGATTTCGGCTTTTCCTGTCCTAGGTGCCGGGCCAGCCACTCGTCGCGGATGTTATGTTTGAAGGCAGCGAGGGCCTCTGCATCCGGACAGTCGACGATTTGATTTTTATTTGTTAAGAACAGTGTCCAGAATTGCCTGGCCGATTCGTCTGGCTGCTGGATTATGTGGCTTAGGTCATCTGCGTCCGGTGGTCGCACATACGTGCCCTGGAAGTTGTCAAGGATCCAGGTCTTCCCAGCATCCAATTGACTCTGCTGGCAGGCTGTTAAGCCAATGCCGAGCTGGTCCTTTAAGCTTGAGCAGGAGATATTTGATGGCGTGAAGATCGTCACCGCGGGCCATATGTATATGGAGGAGATAATCCTCAATCCAAACCGCGGGGTCTGTTGTGCCATCGTAGGATTCGATATTAACGGGTTTAAACCCTTCAGGGATTTGATGATCCATTACTTCGTCAGTGAAGCATAGTGGGTGTGCGGCGCCTCTGTATTGAGCAATATCGCGACGCAGCTCGAGAGAGCGTTGTCGGCTGTGTTCGGCCCGGCCGGAGTAGTTGTATCCGGCGCGACGGTATTCGTCGTGGGTCTTGGTGCGCCCACGTGATCCATAGATAGATCTGGATTGTCTTGCCTTGTCCTCCGATATATCTCGCAAGTCCGGCGCATTCCCCCGTGGCTTCATGCTTTTGGAGCGATGCCGGGGTACGGTTTTGGTGGAGGGCTTGCACGCCTCTCTGTCACGGCCACGACGTGGTCGGTCTGCCGTATTGTGCGCTGGTGATGCAGGTTTGTATGCTTCCTCCTCTAGTCGGGGGAGCAACTTGCGTTTTGGGTAACTTTTGGAGGGGCGTTCGAGTTCATACTCTTCGGCCGCGAGGACCTCGGTCCATCTGTCGGCCAGTAGGTCTTGATCAGCTTGAAGCTGTTGCTGCTTTTTCTTTAGACTATTTGCTGTGGCCATTAGCCTGCGTCTGAAATGCTCTTGTTCGACGGGATCCTCAGTCACGACGAATTCGTCGTCGTCGAGGCTTGGCTCGTCTCCGGAGGGAGGTATGTAATTATCATCCTCGACCTCTTCGTCTGCCACCCTCTCGTGAGGGCTTGCTTCTGCCTCCTCCTGCGCTGGATCGTGCTGGAGAGGGTTGTCTTCGGCACTTTCTGGGGTGTTATTATCTCCTGTGCCGGAATCTCTATTCTTGTTGTGGCGGGATTTAGAGCGGCGCCGCTGACGTCGGTGCTTGGGCTGTTTCTTTAAGGAATCTGCCTCCGCTGCTTCTTCGCCGTCCCCATCTTTTGGGGCGTCCACCATGTATATGTCGTATGACGAGGTGGTTTTCTAGTGTCCTGTAGGTGCTGGCTCTTGATAGTCTCCTACATCGTCGTCCATACCGTCGATGTCTTCGGAGTCGTAGTCGAGTACGTCGGTTAGATCGTCGACGGTGGCTACGTAGTGGGTGGTGGGTGGGGTCCGAATTTCTTCATCGTCCGCGTCCCAACCATCCTGGCCGTAGTTCGGCCAGGGCTCTCCGGATAGCGAGAGGTGCTTCAGCGAATTTAAGATGTCGCCGAAGGGTGAGTGTTGAAAGATGTCCGCAGCGGTGAACTCCATGATCGGTGCCCAATCGGATTCGACTGGCGGGGGTGCAGGAGGTTCGGAGTCCGGCAGGGAGTCCGGCACCTCGGAGTCATGAGCTTTATGCGGGACAAGATAAGTGTTCGGCTCCATCGCTGTAGAAGTTGCAGCTCCCGAGGCGGTGTCCAGCCATCCGTCCTTGATCTGTGCGATCGGCTCCGGACTATGGGCCGGAGCGGATTCGTGTGCGGCCTCCAAGGTGCTATCCGGTGGCAGAGTTAGGTCGTGCCCATCGTGACAGCGCGGCACGCTCGGCTGTGGCTCAAATCCATCGAAGATCAAGTCCCCGCGGATATCGGCCGTGAATTTTAGGCTTCCAAACCTGACCTGACAGCCAGGGGCGTAGCTTTCGATCTGCTCCAGATGGCCAAGTGAATTGGCCCGCAGTGCGAAGCCGCCGAATATGAAGATCTGTCCGGGGAGAAGAGTCTCACCCGGGACTGCGTCGTTGTCGATTGAAGAGGCCATCAAGCCTATCGGTGACGACACAGAGGAACTCTCAAAGAAAGCACCAATGTCGGTGTCAAAACCGGTGGATCTCGGGTAGGGGGTCCCGAACTGTGCGTCTAGGTGGATGGTAACAGGAGACGAGGGACATAATGTTTTACCCAGGTTCGGGCCCTCTTGATGGAGGTAAAACCCTACGTCCTGCTTGATTGATATTGATATTGTGGATGTTTACAAGAGTGGATCTACCACGAGATCAAGGAGGCTAAACCCTAGAAGCTAACCTATGGTATGATTGTAATGGTTGTTGTTGTTGTTGTTGTTCTACGGACTAGAGCCATCCGGTTTATATAGACACCGGAGAGGGCTAGGGTTACATAGAGTCGGTTACAATGGTAGGAGATCTACATATCCGTATCGCCAAGCTTGCCTTCCACGCCAAGGAAAGTCCCATCCGGACACGGGACGAAATCTTCAATCTTGTATCTTCATAGTCTTGGAGTCCGGTCGATGATGATAGTCCGGCCGATGATAGTTCGGCTGATGATGGTAGTCCGGCTATCCGGACACCCCCTAATCCAGGACTCCCTCAGAGGCCAAGAAGACCAGGGCGGCCTCCGTCACCGTGGTGCCTCGGACACAAAATCCGAAGACTCCCATGCCCGTTCTTCCTCCGAAGAGGACGAGGAAGAGGAGGAAGACGAATCCCCAGCGGGGGGAAGAAAGAAAAGGACGGCCACCACATCCTTGGAGGCCGACTCGCCTAAGAGGGGAAAAACTCCTCTTCCATAGGAGTCCACCGCCGCCGCTGATAGCAGCCCGGAGTGGGATCCCAGGGCCTAGCCCCTGGTGAACTCGTGAGTATAAAATCCGAACACGCTTATGCATCTAGACTTGTCATGGCATAATATTTTAATCTGAGCCATACTTTTTATAGTCCAGCGCGGTCCCGTACCGAACAATCCTCGTCAGAGGATTTGCTGGGTTCCGATGCTATGGAGAGCGGGATACCACCGAAGGCCCCTTCCCCCGAACGTGTGAATGATACCAAGGTTTCGTCCCTGGAGGACCCATGCCAAGGAGGGGGGAGAGAATCGTAAAGGCGGCACCAGAAGGTCAAACTTCCGGGGCCGGACACATGGGAGAGAAGACTCCTGTGAACGTCGACGGCAGGGGGTCATCTTGAACCCGGCCCCCAGCCATACATGATTCCAGAGACCAATAAGGCTCCAGAATCAGGTAGGTGGCCTCCGTCGGATGGAGGGGGTGTGTGTGTTCCGCCGGCAACCTCTGTCCAACCAAAGGTACCAGATACTTTATTGGCGGCGCTGAAAAGCACATCCATCGTCGATGAACACCGTGCCCTGATGGGTGCGGTGATTGAGAAGATTCAGTCCGCTGAGAGTGGACTGAATGAATCCTGTATCAGCCTTATAAGAGGCTTTGAGGTATGTTTTATGAGGATTGGAAGAGTGTCATAATATAGATAGCAGCCCCTGATACACTGTTCGGTGAAAGAAAGAACCGGACAGAGGATCAAATTTATGTTCGCTGGAGACTCACTTGATGACTGCTACGTCTTGATCTTGCGTTGGTTTTCCTTGAAGAGGAAAGGGTGTTGCAGCAATAGTAGCGTAAGTATTTCCGTCGGTATTTGAGAACCAAGGTATCAATCTAGTAGGAGGCTCCTCAAAAGTCCCACGCACCTACACAAACAAACAAAGAACTCGCAACCAACGCAATAAAGGGGTTGTCAATCCCTTCACGCCCACTTGCGAAAGTTAGATCTAATAGAGATAGTATGATAAGATAAATATATTTTGGTATTTTAAAATATAGATGCAAAAAGTAAAGATGCAAATAAAAGTAGATTGGAAGCAAATATGATAAGAGATAGACCCGGGGGGATAGGTTTCACTAGTGGCTTCTCTCAAGATAGCATAAGTATTACGGTGGGGGAACAAATTACTGTCGAGCAATTGATAGAAAAGCGAATAGTTATGAGATTATCTAGGTATGATCATGTATATAGGCATCACATACGCAACAAGTAGACCGACTCCTGCCTGCATCTACTACTATTACTCCACACATCGACCGACTCCTGCCTGCATCTAGAGTATTAAGTTCATAAGAACAGAGTAATGCCTTAAGCAAGATGACATGATGTAAAGGGATAAACTCAAGCAATATGATATAAACCCCATCTTGTTATCCTCGATGGAAACAATAAAATATGTGCCTTGCAACCCTTCCTGTCACTGGGTAAGGACACCGCAAGATTGAACCCAAAGCTAAGCACTTCTCCCATGGCAAGTGAGGGAGTCCTGGACTAGGGGGTGTCCGGATAGCCAAACTATCATCATCGGCCGGACTCCAAGACTATCAAGATACAAGATTGAAGACTTCGTCCCGTGTCCGGATGGGACTTTCCTTGGCGTGGAAGGCAAGCTTGGCGATACGAATATGTAGATCTGCTACCATTGTAACCGACTCTGTGTAACCCTAGCCCTCTCTAGTGTCTATATAAACCGGATGGTTTTAGTCCATAGGACATAACAACAATCATACCATAGGCTAGCTTTTAGGGTTTAGCCTCCTTGATCTCGTGGTAGATCTACTCTTGTAATACCCACATCATCAATATCAATCAAGCAGGACGTAGTGTTTTACCTCCATCAAGAGGGCCCGAACCTGGGTAAAACATCGTGTCCCTTGTCTCTTGTTACCATCCGCCTAGACGCACAGTTCGGGACCCCCTACCCGAGATCCACCGGTTTTGACACCGACATTGGTGCTTTCATTGAGAGTTCCTCTGTGTCGTCACCAATAGGCTCGATGGCTCCTTCGATCATCAACGATGCTGTCCAGGGTGAGACTTTTCTCCCCGGACAGATCTTCGTATTCGGCGGCTTTGCACTGCGGGCCAACTCGCTTGGCCATCTGGAGCATATTGAAAGCTACGCCCTTAGCTGTCAGGTCAAATCTGGAAGTCCAAACTTCACGGCTGACATCCGCGGAGACTTGATCTTCGATGGATTCGAGTCACAGCGGAGCGCGCCGCGCGGTCATGATGGGTATGATTTAGCTCTGCCACCGGACAGTGCCCTGGAGGCCGCACACGAGTCCGCTCCGACCCTCAATGCGGAGCCGGCTGCGCAGATCGAGGACGGGTGGCTAGACACCGCCTCGGGGGCTGCAACCTATACGACGATGAAGCCGAATACCAACCTTGTCCCTTGTGAAGCTCGCGACTCCGAGGTGCCGGACTCTTTGCCGGACTCCGAACCTCCCGCGCCCCCTCCAATCGAATCCGATTGGGCGCCGACCATGGAGTTCACCGCTGCGGACATCTTTCAACACTCACCTTTTGGCGACATCCTGAACTCGCTAAAGTATCTCTTGTTATCAGGAGAGCCCTGGCCGGACTGCGGTCAGGATGGTTGGGATGCGGACGACGAAGAAATTCAATTCCCACCCACCACCCACTTAATAGCCACTATCGACGATTTAACCGACATGCTAGACTTCGACTCCGAAGACATCGACGGTATGGACGACGATGCCGGAGACGACCAAGAACCAGCGCCTACTGGGCACTGGAAAGCCACCTCAACTCACGACGTATACATGGTGGATACACCAAAAGGAAGCGATAATGAGGAACAACGGGATGTGGCGAAGGATAATTCCCCCGAAAGACAACCAAAACGGCGATGCAAGCGCCGCCCGAAGTCCCGCCTCGATAACAATGGCACCCATACTGACCCAGCCATAGAGCAGGGTGAACCAGTGGACGACGAACATGCCACCAAGCAACCAGCAGAACAGGATGAATTGGACGAGCAACCCATTCCCGGCGAAAGCAATAGTCCAGACGATCTCACGCCGGACACATCACCGGAGCATAAGAACCTTCACAGAAGGCTCGTCGCCACTGCAAGAAGTTTGAAGAAGCAAAAGCGAAAGCTCCAAACGGCGGAAGACGTACTCAGAATGAGATGGAGCAAAGTACTTAAGACCACAGATAAATACGGCGATAGTCACCAAGCAAAGAGCTACCCGAAGCGCAAGTTGTTGCCCGAATTTGACGAGGAGGCCGTAGAGCCCCCACAGTCAAAAATGAAAAAGGCCGCCTGGCCGGATAGACGACCAGATAATAGGCTAAGAGCGGCAAGCGGCGCCGCACACAATCCGACACACGATCCACATAAGGATCCTCGCAAAAAGGATGGCCCAGTCAGGTCCATCTATGGGCCAAAAAAGAAGGCTCCAGGAAGCAACACAATCCGCCGGGTGTTTGAAGATAACGGCACACCCAAATACAGGGGCGCCGCACACCCACTACGTTTCACCGATGAGGTACTGGATCATGAATTTCCAGCGGGATTCAACCCCGTAAACGTAGAGGCATATGATGGAACAACAGACCCCGGAGTCTGGATTGAGGATTATATCCTACACATACATATGGCTAGAGGAGACGATCTCCACGCCATAAAATACTTACCCCTCAAGCTCAAAGGGCCAGCTCGGCATTGGCTCAAAAGCCTCCTAGAAAATACCATCGGAAGTTGGGAAGAGCTTGAGGATGCGTTTCGAGCAAATTTTCAGGGAACTTATGTCCGCACTCCAGATGCAGACGATTTAAGTCACATAACTCAACAGCCCGGGGAGTCAGCACGCAAATTCTGGAACAGGTTCCTCACCAAAAAGAACAAAATAGTCGACTGTCCGGACACCGAAGCCTTAGCAGCCTTTAAACATAACGTCCGAGACGAATGGCTCGCCAGACACCTCGGCCAGGAAAAACCAAGAACAATGACTGCGCTAACAAGCCTCATGACCCGCTTTTGCGCGGGGGAAGATAGCTGGCTAGCAAGATGCGGCACCAGCAACCCGAGTACATCCGAGGTCAAGGATGGAAATGGGAAATCACGACGCAGAAAAGATCAGCGCCGGAATAAGGAAAACGGCCCAAATAGCACGACGGTCAACGCCGAGTTCAAAAGCTCTCGGCCGAATAACAAACCACTGCCCCTTAAGGACAATAGTGACGAGCTATCCAACCTAAACAAAATCTTGGATAGGATATGTCAAATCCACAGTACCCCCGGGAGGCCTGCAAACCATACCCACAGAGATTGTTGGGTCTTCAAGCAGTCCGGCCGACTTAACGCCGAACACAAGGGGCTCGACACACCAAGCGAAGACGATGACGAACCCCACAAGCAGCAGGCCGGAAAACAGAAGACTTTCCCACTAGAAGTCAAAATAGTGAACTCATTTCATGTGATAAACAGTGCGACAACTACTAAAACACGCGCCGCACGATCCACCCAAGCGGAGCCCCGAAATTGGATATCAAACCCAATTACTTTAGACCATCAGGATTACTCCAGAAGCATTCGAAACGCAGGAGGGACTGCTTTGATATTGGACCCCATAATCGACGGACTATAATTCACACAAGTCCTAATGGATGGCGGCAGCGATATAAACCTGCTATACCAGGACACCATCCGCAAAATGGGGATAGACCCTACCAAAATTCGCCATAGCAACACTTCCTTCAAAGGAGTGATGCCAGGCCTTTATGCCAATCGTACAGGCTCTGCACTACTAAAGGTTGTGTTCGGTTCATCCGGCAACCTCTGTCGCGAAAAGCTAATCTTCCATATCACCCCATTCAAAAGTAGCCATCAAGCACCACTGGGACGCAAAGCTTTGGCCCGCTTTAACGCGATACCGCATCACGCGTCTCTTACACTCAAAATGCCCGGTCCACGCGACATAATCTCACTAAAGGGTAACTCCGAGTGTTCCTCGACCACGGAAAATGTGAGACTGCCTTGACAGCCACACACTAATCCAACCTTGCTGATTAAAGCCCCTAAAAACAGGTCATCTAGACCTTGGACACGGTTAGGTGAGTCCGGCATAAATAAACAAGGGTCTCCCCAGCCGCATACCTCTTTACAAGGGGCTGCACGTATAAACAATGAGAGCCAATAAAGCTCAATTTTATTCATCTTCCAAATCATACTCTGTTTTAAATACATTTTTTGCACGATATTTTTTCCAAACTAAGTTCTTCTTTTTTACAGATGAACCACGTGCTACACCCGCCAGGATACAGCACAACGGAGACACAGGCGCAGACGTGCAGCAGGGACCCGTTGCAAGGATTCTTTTCAGATTAAGACCCTCTGTAAACCTTTCTTATTGTCTCTTATTGATACTCATCCCCCGGTTTCCTACCATAACCGAGGAGGAGGCTGGCGTTTTGGCATCGGCCGCGTCAGAAGTTATCGCCTGTACCTGGACACTAGGGGCTTAGGGCATTGTTCCGCCCGTTATCTTAAAGACCGAATACCTTAGGGAGTGTTCAGCGTCTCGAGTTAGGCCTTATATGCATCAGCTCCGAATCATGTCTTTGGTCAAATGTTGGGTTTGCCCGGCTCCTGTGTTTTGCTGCTTTACATTCCGCTCCATCGGCTAACACGGCACCAGGAGAACTACTGCGATTGTGCCCCGGTTCGGCTGGGCTAGCACCTCAGTAGAGAAAGCCGAAAACTGACTGTCATGATATAGCGAGAGACTGGTCAACCACTCGATCGACTACTGGAATGTTTAGAATTCCTCCGCTCTGACGAAGGAACGCTTCCCGGTCAGGCACACACGTGCCCCGAGTTCGGAGAGCGCGGTGCCTCTAGGGGCTATATAGTAGCCCCACCATCGAGCTCCTATGGCTAAGTGAAAGTGATAAAGCATTATAGTCCGGTTGCCTAGTTTGCTATGCTATCACCTCCTTCAAAGGACCAAGACGTTGGATTAAGTGTGAAAAGGCACTTTTTTTGCAAACACCCCCGCACCATGTGCGTGGGGGCTGAAGCCAAAGACTGCCATCTTTCAGGTTATAAATACATATACATTAACGGACGCACGGGAGATATTTCAATACTTGAACGCACAAGTATAAAAAGTCGTTACATTATAAATATGATCTCACAAATCATACATGTCATTTGAACATGACATTTTTCGAGCACTGCGACTCTATTAAACGAGCCCCTGCAGGACTTCCTCAAAATAGTGCTCGGTGGGTAATCAGCTCTCGTCCGAACCCCGGACGCAACATCGGTGGCATTCATCTCCGCCCAGTATGTCTTAACACGGGTAAGAGCCATCCGTGCACCCTCTATGCATGCCGACCGCTTCATCGCCTTGATATGCGGCACCGCCCCAAGGAGTTGCTGCAATAAGCCAAAATAACTCTTCGGCTTGGGCCTTTCCGGCCATAGATGAGCCACCACATCCGTCATGGCAAGTCCGTACAATCTATTCAGCTCAGCCCATTCAGCCAACCGATCGGTCAATGGAAGTGGATGCTCCGGACTATGGAATTGAGACCAAAAAAGCTCTTCCATCTCATGATCCTTCTGACTTCGGAAGTGCACAACTGCGCCCGCCACACTCGCCGCCAAATCCAAATAAGGATCCTCCGCACTCCACAACTGGCCCAACTGAGCATACTTCGGATCCGTGAACTTCCTACGCAACAGAAAGGGCTTTCCAGCCGCAATGTCTCCGGCCTGACGCAGTTCCTCCTTTATAGCTCGCATTGCAGAACGGGCATCCTTGGCTTCGGCGGTGGCCTTCTTCAGGCCCTCCTGCTCCGCTTGGCGTTCTCTTTCAAGAACCTCATAGCGGTCGGTAGCATCTTTTAATTTCACGGCCATTACGGCCATTTCCTCCCTGCTTCAGCAGTGAGCAGCCTTTTCGGCTTTTAGCTCCTCCGCTGCCTTCGGGGCAGCCGCATCACTTTTTCTGGCTTGCTCCTTGGCTCGAGCAAGGTGTGCCCAAAGGTCTTCTATAGCAGCGGCACCATCTGCATCAAGCATACATGTTGTAAGGAGTGGGCATCAGCTCCCTTACCAGGTGACCGCAGAGAAACCACCTACCTTGTGACTCATCAAGTCGTCTATTAACCAGCGCGATGTCCGCATCCGCAACGTCGAGTTGCCGCTTCAGCTCAGCAACTCTATCAGTCCGGCTGGCCACCGAACGTTCCGCCACCTGCATAGGAAAGGCGACATTTTTTAACTGAGATTATGATCCTCGGCACGCTGTCGCTTTCGACAACATACAGAGTCTCAGGGGCTACTATCTATACAGGGCGCACTCTATGTGCAAAACTGTCAAAAGGTATGTCATTTTTTACGTACCTCAAATCTCGTCAGTAAACTTCCGACGGCCTCATGCAACCCTCTCTCGGCGGATGAGATCCTTTCAATCACCGTACTCATTAATGCGTGGTGATCTTCTGAGAGAGACGCCCTCTCGAGCAAACCCTGCAGCTCCACCGGCCGTACTCCAGTGGGTGCCGAACTCTCCGGCCCCGCCAGACTCGGGGAGACCCTCCGTGACGATACCTCAGGGTCGTCCACCCCTCCTGACGGGGCGGCAAATGGAGGCGTTTCGCTCTCCATCATCTCCGGACGAAGGTCCCCCGAGGATGAGCTCTGCTGAGAAGGGCTGAGATCCGAACTACAAGGTAAAAACTTTGGTTATCCTTAGAAATAAAATAGGAATGTCCCTTATTACAAAACTTCCCTTTTTTCTACTTACAACTCGCTGGAGGGCTGATTCCTTTGGGGAGACTGTGCGGCCGGGGCTCCTCCCGGCCCAGGACCTTCCGGTGCAGATTTCTTTCCCCGCTTCGAGGCTTTGGCCTCCGGGTTTTTGGAAGCGGTCCTCTTCTCCCCCTGGAGGGAGGAATTCTTGATTCCCCCCTTATTGAGAGCCTCCTTAACAGAGGTGGCAGTTTCACTGTTCCCCCCTTCGCCCTCCTCCGAAGGCGCTACCTCCAACATTTTGATTAACACGAGATCCGGCGTGGTCTTGGGGAGGGGGGCCGGACACCGTATCAGTTTTGCTTGTGCTATCCACTCATGTTCAAGGGATAGCCGGTTAAAAGGCAAATCCATGAAAAATAAATGGATGATATGTCCGGACACAGGGCTACTTACTTGAGTATCCGGGCGATTGCAGCTTAGGCCAGCGTCCTCGGTCAAGTCCGGACACATTTCTTGTGATCCGAAGAACAGTTTGTACATCTCCACGGGTTTTGTACCCATGAAGTGTTGGAGAGCTCGTGGTCCCTCATGATTGAATTCCCACAGGCGGAAGGGGCGACGTTTGCAGGGCAGAAGATGCCGAATCAGCATAACCTACGTCACTACGACCAGATTGATCTCCCTCTCTTGGAGGTCTCGAATCCGGCCCTGCAATAGGGGTACGTCCTTGGACGGCCCCCAGTCAAACCCTTTGCTGACCCACGACGTCAGCCGTTATGGAGGGCCCGAGCGAAAGGCGGGCGGCAGCCTCTGCCTGCTGCCCCTGGGAGCGGTGATATAGAACCACTCCTGTTGCCACAAGACGAGCTCCTCCTGAAAGGAGCCCTCGGGCCATGGAGCATTGGCCCTCTTGCTTATAACCGCCCCTCCACACTCTGCCTGACGCCCCTCAATCATCTTCGGCTCCACATTGAAGGTTTTGAGCCATAAACTGAAGTGAGGGGTAGTGTGGAGGAAGGCTTCGCAGACGACAATAAATGATGAGATGTGGAGGATGGACTATGGAGCCAAGTCGCGGAATTCCAGCCCATAGTAAAACAGGAGCCCCCTCACGAAGGGATCCATCGGGAAGCCTAAACCCCGACGGAGGTGAGACACGAACATGACACTCTCGCCAGGCTCGGGAGTAGGAATGACTTGCCCTTGGGCAGGCAACCTATGCGAAATCTCGTAGGTTAAGTACCTGGCGTCTCTCAGCTTTAGCACGTCCTCTTCCATGACGGAGGAGGGCATCCACCGGCCCTGTAGGTCGGAGCCGGACATTATCGAAGGTCCGAAGCGCCCGAATCTGGAGCCCTTGGTGTTGGAACTCGGGGCGAGGGGCGGATTCGATTGAGGATTGAAGAAAAGGAACGGGCCTTGGTCTCATTATAAAGAGGGAGAATACCAAGAGCCGTCCCCGTGACCGTTTGGAACTCGCCTTCGATGGAGGGGGCCTGGCAATGGGCGCGGTTGGGTTACCCACGTCCGTATTGATGGGAATCCTGGAATAAGGGGAACACGATCTCTGCTTCGACAAGACGTGCCAAGGAAATCGCTTCGCTAAACGCGCTGAGGTGGTATAATAAAAACGATTCAAGTAAAGGCTTGGTTGTGGTGTGACGTCACGCCACGAAATACGTCAGCAGATTGAACTTGTGTAAATATTATTCTCTCAGCCGGACACTATCCTCGTGTTCACAATCTTCTATAAATTATTCGGAGGAGGAACCCGCCTTGCAATGCCGAAGACAATATGCGCGCCGGACTCGTCGTCATTGAAGCCTGGTTCAGGGGCTACTGAGGGAGTCCTGGACTAGGGGGTGTCCGGATAGCCGAACTATCATCATCGGCCGGACTCCAAGACTATGAAGATACAAGATTGAAGACTTCGTCCCGTGTCCGGATGGGACTTTCCTTGGCGTGGAAGGCAAGCTTGGCGATACGAATATGTAGATCTCCTACCATTGTAACCGACTCTGTGTAACCCTAGCCCTCTCCGGTGTCTATATAAACCGGATGGTTTTAGTCCGTAGGACATAACAACAATCATACCATTGGCTATCTTTTAGGGTTTAGCCTCCTTGATCTCGTGGTAGATCTACTCTTGTAATACCCACATCATCAATATCAATCAAGCAGGACGTAGGGTTTTACCTCCATCAAGAGGGCCCGAACCTGGGTAAAACATCGTGTCGCTTGTCTCCTGTTACCATCCGCCTAGAAGCACAGTTCAGGACCCCCTACCCGAGATCCGCCGGTTTTGACACCGACAGCAAGAAAGATCAATCTAGTAGGCCAAACCAAACTGATAATTCGAAGAGACTTGCAAAGATAACTCAATCATACATAAAAGAATTCAGAAAAGATTCAAATATTATTCATAGATAAACTTGATCATAAACCCACAATTCATCGGATCTCGACAAACACACTGCAAAAAGAGTTTAAATCCAATAGATCTCCACAAGAGAGGGGGAGAACATTGTATTGAGATCCAAAAAGAGAGAAGAAGCCATCTAGCTAATAACTATGGACCCGTAGGTCTGTGGTAAACTACTCACAACTCATCGGAGGGCCAAGGGTGTTGATGTAGAAGCCCTCCGTGGTCGATCCCCCCTCCGGTGGAGCGCCGACGAAGGCTCCAAGATGGGATCTCGCGGAAACAGAAGGTTACGGTGGTGGAAATTGTGTTTCGTTCGCTCCCTGGATGTTTTTGGGGTACGTAGGCTTATATAGGAGGAAGAAGTACGTCGGTGGACGCCCAAGGGGCCCACGAGACAGGGGGCGCACCCTATAGGGGGCGGCCTCCTATCTCGTGGAGTCCTCGGTTGCTTCTTGACTTGCACTCCAAGTCCTCTGGATCACGTTCGTTCCAAAAATCACGCTCCCGAAGGTTTCATTCCGTTTGGACTCCGTTTGATATTCATTTTCTTCGAAATACTGAAATAGGCAAAAAAAACAGCAATACGGGCTGGGCCTCCGGTTAGTAGGTTAGTCCCAAAAATGATATAAATGTGTAAAATAAAGCCCATAAACATCCAAAAGGGGTAATGTAATAGCATGGAACAATAAAAAATTATAGATAAGTTGGAGACGTATCAAGCATCCCCAAGCTTAATTCCTGCTCGTCCTCGAGTAGGTAAATGATAAAAAAAGAATTTTTGATGGGGAATGCTACCTAGCATAATTCTCAATGTAATTTTTTTTATTGTGGCATGAATGTTCAGATCCAAATGATACAAAATAAAAGTTCATATTAACATGAAAATGGTGATACTTCAAGCATACTAATCAAAGTAATCATGTCTTCTCAAAGTAACATGGCCAAAGAAAGTTATCCCTACAAAATCATATAGTCTGGCTGTTGCTCTATCTTCATCACACAAAGTATTTAATCATGCACAACCCCGATGACAAGCCAAGCAATTGTTTCATACTTTAATAATCTCAAACTTTTTCAACTTTCACACAATACATGAGCGTGAGCCATGGATATAGCACTTTATGTGGAATAGAATGTTGGTTGTGGAGAAGACAAAAAGGAGAAGATAGTCTCACATCAACTAGGTGTATGAACGGGCTATGGAGATGCCCATTAATAGATATCAATGTGAGTGAGTAGGGATTGCCATGCAACGGATGCACTAGAGCTATAGATATATGAAAGCTCAACAAAAGAAACTAAGTGAGTGTGCATCCAACTTGCTTGCTCACGAAGACCTAGGGCACTTTTGAGGAATCCCATCATTGGAATATACAAGCCAAGTTCTATAATGAAAAATTCCCACTAGTATATGAAAGTGACAACATAGGAGACTCTCTAACATGAAGATCATGGTGCTACTTTGAAGCACAAGTGCGGAAAAAGAGATAGTAGCATTGTCCCTTCTCTCTTTTTCTCTCATTTTATTTTTTTCTGTTTCTCTTTTTTTTCTTTTTCTTTTTTTTCTTCTTTTTTTTCTTTGGCCTTTCTCTTTTTTTTCTTTTTTTTTGTAAAGTCCGAAGTCTCATCCTGACTTATGGGGGAATCATAGTCTTCATCATCCTTTCCTCACTAGGACAATGCTCTAATAATGAAGATGATCACACTTTTATGGATTTACAACTCAAAGCTAGAACAAGATATGACTCTATATGAATGCCTCCAGCGGTGTACCGGGATATGCAATGAATCAAGAGCAACATGTATGACAATTATAAAGGTGGCCTTGCCACAAATACAATGTCAACTACATGATCATGCAAAGAGCAATATGACAAAGGTAATGCGTGTCATATGAACGGAACGGTGGAAAGTTGCATGGCAATATATCTCGGAATGGCTATGGAAATGCCATAATAGGTAGGTATGGTGGCTGTTTTGAGGAAGGTAAATGGTGGGTGTATGGTACCGGCGAAAGTTGCGCGGCACAAGAGAGGCTAGCGATGGTGGAAGGGTGAGGTGCGTATAATCCATGGACTCCACATTAGTCAAAAGAACTCATATAATTGTTGCAAAAATCTAGAAGTCATCAAAAACCAAAGCACTATGCGCATGCTCCTATAGGGATAGTTTGGTAGGAAAAGACCATCGCTCGTCCCCGACCGCCACTCATAAGGAAGACAATCAATAAATAAAATTGTGCTCCAACTTCATCACAAAGCGGTTCACCATACGTGCATGCTACGGGAATCACAAACCTCAACACAAGTACTTTTCATAATCACCTCAACTAGCATGACTCTAATATCACTACCTCCATATCTCAAAACAATTATCAAGCATCATATTGATCATAGCATCCAATTCTTTTTCTATGATAGTTTTTATTATACCCAACTTGGATGCTCATCATTCTAGGACCAACTTTGTATCCATAGCAAATACCATGCTGTTCTAAAAGACTCTCAAAAAGATATAAGTGAAGCATGAGAGACTAGAAATTTCTTCAAAATTAAGACACCACCGTGCTCTAAAAGATATAAGTGAAGCACTAGAGGAAAAACTATCAAGCTCAAAAGATATAAGTGAAGCACATAGAGTATTCTAGAAAATCCTAATCAAGTAGGCTTCTCCCAAATGGTGTGTACAGCAAGGATGATTGTAGTAAACTAAAAATCAAAGACTAATATAATACACGACGCTCCAAGCAAAACACATATCATGTGGCGAATAAAAATATAGCTCCAAGTAAAGTTACCAATGAATGAAGACGAAAGAGGGGATGCCTTCCCGGGGCATCCCCAAGCTTAGGATTTTGGCTATCCTTGAATATCTTGGGGTGCCTTGGGCATCCCCAAGCTTAGGCTCTTGCCACCCTTTATTCCATAGTCCATAAAAGATTTACCCAAAACTTGAAAACTTCACAACACAAAACTCAACAGGAAATCTTATAAGCTTCGTTAGTGAAAGAAAACAAAACCACCACATAAGTTATTGTAATGAACTCATTCTTTATTTGTTTTGGTGTTAAACCTACTGTAATCCAACTTCCCTATGGTTTATAAACTATTTTACTATCCATAGATGCATGAAAATAAGCAAACAACACACGAAAAACAGAATCTGTCAAAAACAAAACAGTCTGTAGCAATCTGTAACTAACGCAAACTTCTGGAACTCTAAACATCCTACCAAAATAGGAAGTCCTGGACAATTTTTTCATTGAACAGCATAAAAAAGAATCAACGCAAAAGCATGTTTCTGTGATTTAACAAAATTATATTTGTGCGCGCAAAGTTTCTATTTTTCAGCAGAATAAAATCAACTATCATCATAGGTTATCCTATAGGTTCTACTTGGCACAAACACTAATTAAAAGATAAGAACACATCTAAACAGAAGGTAGATGCAAGATTTATTACTAAACAAGAACAAAAACAAAAAACACAAAGAAAATTGGGTTGCCTCACAACAGCGCTATCGTTTAATGCCCCTAGCTAGGCATAAAAGCGAAGATAGATCTAACGGGTGCCATCTTTGGCACTAAATTCATAAGTAGCCCGCATGATAGATTCATAAGGTAATTTGACTTTCTTTCTTGGAAAGTGCTCCATGCCTTTCTTTAATGGAAATTGGAATCTAATATTCCCTTCCTTCATATCAATAATTGCGCCAATCGTTCTAAGGAAAGGTCTACCAAGAATAATAGGGCAAGAAAGATTGCAATCTATATCAAGAACGATAAAATCTATGGGCACCAAATTTCTATTTGCAACAATGATAACATCATTGATCCTTCCCATTGGCTTTTTAATGGTGGAATCCGCAAGGTGCAAATTTAAAGAGCAATCATCAAGATCATGGAAACCTAGAATATCACATAAAGTTTTCGGAATCGTGGAAACACTAGCACCCAAATCACACAAAGCAAAACACTCATGATCTTTAATTCTAATCTTTATAGTAGGTTCCCACTCATCATTAAGTTTTCTAGGTATAGAAACTTCCAAATTAAGTATTTCATCATAAGATTGCATCAAGGCATAAATAATATGTTTGGTAAAAGCTTTTTTTTTACTATAAGCATGAGGAGAATTAACAACGGATTGCAACAAGGAAATACAACCATCTAAAGAAAAATTATCATAATCAAAATCCTTGAAATCCGAGATAGTGGGTTCAATGCTATTTAAAGTTGTGACCTCTCCAATCCTACTTTTACCAAATTTAGCATCAAGATCTAAAGACTCCAAATTCTTGGGACGCCTTCTAGGTAAAGTTGACTCATCATCAGTCCCATAATTAAAAAAATTCATATTGCAAAACATAGGTCTAATAGGAGATGCATCAATAACTTTAAGATCCTCATCATTATTTTCACGAAAACTAGAAGAACACGCCTTTACAAAGCAATCTTCCTTAGCACGCAATCTAGCGGTTCTTTCCTTGCACTCATCAATGGAAATTGTCATTGCTTTGAGAGACTCATTGATATCATGCTTAGGAGGAGAAGATCTAAGTTTAAGAGAATCAACATCAAGCGAAAGTCTATCAACGTTCCTAGCCAAATCATCAACTTTGAGCAATTTTTCTTCAAGCAAAGCATTAAAATTCTTTTGAGAAATCATAAATTCTTTCACACTATTCTCAAAATCAGAGTGCATCTTATTAAAATTACCATAATAATTATTGTAGGAATTTCCATAATTATTAGAGGAATTACTAGGGAACGGTCTAGCATTAAAGTTTCCTCTATAAGCATTGTTTCCAAAACTATTCCTACCAACAAAATTCACATCCATAGATTCATTATTATTCTCAATCAAAGTAGACAAAGGCATATCATTGGGATCAAGAGGAGTATTCTTAGTAGCAAAAAATTTCATAAGTTCATCCATCTTTCCACTCAAAATATTGATTTCTTCTATAGCATGCACTTTTTTACTAGAAGATCTTTCGGTGTGCCATTGAGAATAATTAGCCATAATATTATCAAGAAGTTTTGTAGCATATCCTAATGTGATTTCCATAAACGTGCCTCCTGCGGCCGAATCTAAGAGATTTCTAGAAGCAAAGTTCAAACCGGCATAAAAAATTTGTATGATCATCCATAAATTCAAACCATGAGTAGGGCAATTGCGAAGCATCAATTTCATTCTTTCCCAAGATTGGGCAACATGCTTATGATCAAGTTGTTTAAAATTCATAATATCATTCCTAAGAGTGATAATATTAGCGGGAGGAAAATACTTAGAGATAAAAGCATCTTTGCACTTGTTCCAAGAATCAATACTATTTTTAGGCAAAGACGAAAACCAAACTTTAGCACGATCTCTAAGTGAAAACGAAAATAACTTCAATTTAACAATATTGATATTCGTATCTTTCTTCTTTTGCATATCACATAAATCAACAAAGTTGTTTAGATGAGTAGCGGCATCTTCACTAGGAAGGTCGGCGAATTGATCTTTCATAACAAGATTCAGCAAAGCAGTATTGATTTCACAAGACTCAACATCATTAAGAGGAGCAATCGGAGTACTAAGGAAATCATTGTTATTGGTATTCAAGAAATCACACAATTTGGTATTATCTTGCGCCATGGCAACAAGTAATCCAACACACAAGCAAACAAAAAAAGGCAAGCGAAAAAGAGAGGAGGAGATTGGGAAAGAGAGGGCGAATAAAACGGCAAGGGTGAAGTGGGGGAGAGGAAAACGACAGGCAAATGGCAAATAATGTAAATGCGAGGGAGATGGGTTTGTGATGGGTACTTGGTATGTCTTGACTTGAGTGAAGACCTCCCCGACAACGGTGCCAGAAATCCTTCTTGCTACGTCTTGAGCTTGCATTGGTTTTCCTTGAAGAAGAAAGGGTGATGCAGCAATAGTAGTGTAAGTATTTCCCTTAGTTTTTGAGAACCAAGGTATCAATCCAGTAGGAGGCTCCTCAAAAGTCCCACGCACCTACACAAACAAATAAAGAACTCGCAACCAACGCAATAAAGGGGTTGTCAATCCCTTCACGACCACTTGCGAAAGTGAGATCTAATAGAGATAGTATGATAAGATAAATATATTTTTGGTATTTTATAATATAGATGCAAAAAGTAAAGATGCAAATAAAAGTAGATTGGAAGCAAATATGATAAGAGATAGACCCGGGGGCCATAGGTTTCACTAGTGGCTTCTCTCAAGATAGCATAAGTATTACGGTGGGTGAACAAAATACTGTCGAGCAATTGATAGAAAAGCGAATAATTATGAGATTATCTAGGCGTGATCATGTATATAGGCATCACGTCCGCAACAAGTAGACCGATTCCTGCCTGCATCTACTACTATTACTCCACACATCGACCAACTCCTGCTTGCATCTAGAGTATTAAGTTCATAAGAATAGAGTAACGCCTTAAGCAAGATGACATGATGTAGAGGGATAAACTCAAGCAATATGATATAAACCCCATCTTGTTATCCTCGATGGCAACAATACAATACGTGCCATGCAACCCTTTCTGTCACTGGGTAAGGACACCGCAAGATTGAACTCAAAGCTAAGCACTTCTCCCATGGAAAGAAAGATCAATCTAGTAGGCCAAACCAAACTGATAATTCGAAGAGACTTGCAAAGATAACTCAATCATACATAAAAGAATTCAGAGAAGATTCAAATATTATTCATAGATAAACTTGATCATAAACCCACAATTCATCGGATCTCGACAAACACACCATAAAAAGAGTTTACATCAAATAGATCTCCACAAGAGAGGGGGAGAACATTGTATTGAGATCCAAAAAGAGAGAAGAAGCCACCTAGCTAATAACTATGGACCCGTAGGTCTGTGGTAAACTACTCACAACTCATCGGAGGGCCAAGGGTGTTGATGTAGAAGCCCTCCGTGGTCGATTCCCCCTCCGGCGGAGCGCCAGCGAAGGCTCCAAGATGGGATCTCGCGGATACAGAAGGTTACGGTGGTGGAAATTGTGTTTCGTTCGCTCGCTGGATGTTTTCGGGCTACGTAGGCTTATATAGGAGGAAGAACTACGTCGGTGGACGCCCGAGGGGCCCACGAGACAAGGGGAGCCCTATAGGGGGGCGCCCTCCTATCTTGTGGAGTCCTCGGCTGCTTCTTGACTTGCACTCCAAGTCCTTTGGATCACGTTCGTTCCAAAAATCACGCTCCCGAAGGTTTCATTCATTTGGACTCTGTTTGATATTCCTTTTCTTCGAAATATTGAAATAGGCAAAAAAATAGCAATACGGGTCGGGCCTCCGGTTAGTAGGTTAGTCCCAAAAATGATATAAATGTGTAAAATAAAGCCCATAAACATCCAAAAGGGGTAATATAATAGCATGGAACAATCAAAAATTATAGATACGTTGGAGACATATCAATGACATCTATCTTTTTTGATAAGCAGGCGTCTGTAGCGACTTCCGCCTCTCATGTGGCGGAAGTATCCGGACTAAGGCATAGTCTGGAGCGGGCCGAAGGAGGACTTGGCCGAGTGAAGAAGTGATGTCTACTACACAACCTTCTTCTTGTAGATGTTGTTGGGCCTGCAAGTGCACAGGTTTGTAGGACAGTAGCAAATTTCCCTCAAGTGGATGACCTAAGGTTTATCAATCCGTAGGAGGCGTAGGATGAAGATGGTCTCTCTCAAGCAACCCTGCAACCAAATAACAAAGAGTCTCTTGTGTCCCCAACACACCCAATACAATGGTAAATTGTATAGGTGCACTAGTTCGGCGAAGAGATGGTGATACAAGTGCAATATGTATAATAGATATAGGTTTTTGTAATCTAAAAATATAAAAACAGCAAGGTAGCAAGCAATAAAAGTGAGCGTAAACGGTATTGCAATGGTAGGAAACAAGGCCTAGGGTTCATACTTTCACTAGTGCAAGTTCTCTCAACAATAATAACATAGATAGATCATATAACAATCCCTCGACATGCAACAAAGAGTCACTCCAAAGCCACTAATAGCGAAGAACAAACGTAGAGAATATGGTAGGGTACGAAACCACCTCAAAGTTATTCTTTCGGATCGATCTATAAAAGAGTTCGTACTAGAATAACACCTTAAGACACAAATCAACCAAAACCCTAATGTCACCTAGATACTCCATTGTCACCACAAGTATCCATGGGCATGATTATACGATATGCATCACACAATCTCAGATTCATCCAACCAACATAAAGGTACTTCAAAGAGTGCCCCAAAGTTTCTACTGGAGAGTCAAGAACGTGTGCCAACCCCTATGCATAGGTTCATGGGCGGAACCCGCAAGTTGGTTACCAAAACATACATCAAGTGGCACATGATATCCCATTGTCACCACAGATAAGCACGGCAAACATACATCAAGTGTTCTCTTAAAAGACTCAATCCTATAAGATAACTTCAAAGGGGAAACTCAATTCATCACAAGAGAGTAGAGGGGGAGAAACATCATAAGATCCAACTACAATAGCAAAGCTCAGGATACATCAAGATCATGCCATAGAGGGAACACGAGAGAGAACACGAGAGAGAGAGAGAGATCAAACACATAGCTACTGGTACATACCCTCATCCCCGAGGGTGAACTACTCCCTCCTCGTCATGGAGAGCGCCGGGATGATGAAGATGGCCACCGGTTATGGATTCCCCCTCCGACAGGGTGCCGGAACGGGCTCCCGAGAGGTTTTTGGTGGCTACAGAGGCTTGCGGCGGCGGAACTCCCGATCTTTCTTGATATTTGATGGTTTTAGGGTACGTAGGGTTATATAGGCGAAAGAAGTCGGTCGGGGGGTGCTCGAGGGGTCCACGAGACAGGGGGCCACGCCCTATGGGGGGGCGCCCCCTATCTCCTGGGCTCCTCGAGGGTCTTCTGACTTGATCTCCAAGCCTCCAGGATGATATTCTTCCAAAAAATCATGATGCCGAAGGTTTCATTACGTTTGGACTCCGTTTGATATTCCTTTTCTTTGAAATACTAAAACAGGCAATAAAACAGCAATATGGGTTGGGCCTCCGGTTAATAGGTTAGTCCCAAAAATGATATAAATGTGTAAAATAAAGCCCATAAACATCCAAAAGGGGTAATATAATAGCATGGAACAATCAAAAATTATAGATACATTGGAGACGTATCAAGAAGCAGTTGGAGGATAATCAAGGTATGAGGAAACCTTATTCGTTTAGCACAAATGAATAATTGTGCATGATAAAAATGCTTTTATGATGTGCTCTAGGGCGACGGCCGAAATTGAGGCTCTTAAGGAGGCTGTGGTCGAAGCCGAGAAGAAGGCAGCCGCAGAGCAGGCTCTTCGTGAAAAGCACGAGGCCCGAGTTCTTGAAGCTGAGCGAGAGCTCCAAGAGGTCGTGATGAAATGCGAGACCTTGGAGCAGAGTTTATCAGGGAAAGAATCCAAACTCTCCCAAGCTCGTCAAGCCGCAAGTGATGCCTGGGGGGAAACCCAAGGTGCCCTGAAGGAAATCGAGGAGGCGAGGAAATTTGCGGCTGGTAAGGCTTTTTCTATACAAAGCGAGTAGTTAAAAGGAGAAGATCAAGTTGATAATTTGAATTCTGATTTCTCCAGGGGTATTTGCGGAGCTGCCATGCAACATATCTGATGCCGCCCAATTCTACCGAGCCGAACAAAGGAACACTGCGGATAAGCTCTTCTGGATGCAGTATCTGGCACTGAATTATCTGGTGCCTTTTGCAGATCAACTGAAGCAGCTGATCGAACTACATAAGGCGGCCGAGCTAGCCATGAAGGATTTAATTATCCGGCTATGGCCCGCCAAGCTGATTCCAAGCAGTTACTTCGGGCTCATGAAACGGCTTGTGAGTGCCTGTCCTTGACTCGAAGTCATCAAGCGGTCGGTCTGTATGGAGGGTGCGCGAATGGCCTTCGCCCGTGCAAAGGTGCACTCGGGGAGATGGATGCCGAAAAGCTGATGACCGAGGGACCGTCGGAGGGGAAGGATGTGACGCCCGGATAATTATGCTACAGTAAACCCGTGTTAATGGTGCCATGTCATCATGTTACCGTTGCTAATGTCTGCTTGATACCAATCGCAATACAAATTCGAAACCGAGTTTAAGTCCAAATTAAAATTTTGTCAGACATGAAAACTTAAATGTTCAAATTATTCTATAATTTCCCCTAATCATTTTCATGTTGAACCAACCTCAGTTGAGTTCCCAAAATGCCCCCGGGATTTTATCTTGTGGTCCAACAATAATTAAATAGGCCTTTCCAATTTCTAAAAATGGTTAGCCAACTCCTTTTGAGCCCAAAACTTTTATGCAACTTCACCTTGATCCTATCCATTTTTGTGCAAAGTGTCACATTTAACAAAATTAATTCAATAGGTCTTTAAAATAGGAAACATAGGCAAATAAAAAAAGGGAAAAGGACCCCCCCCCCCCGGGGGGGCAAACGGCCCAACTGGCCACCGCGCCCCCCCCCCTTGGGCCTCAACCCACCAGGCCGCCCACCAGGCCGGCCCACCCCTACCTACTGTTGGAAATATGCCCTAGAGGCAATAATAATAGCATTACTATTATATTTCCTTGTTCATGATTATTGTCTTTTATTCATGCTATAATTGTAATATCCGAAAATCGTAATACACGTGTGAATACATAGACCATAACATGTCCCTAGTGAGCCTCTAGTTGACTAGCTCGTTGGTCAACAGATAGTCATGGTTTCCTGACTATGGACATTAGATGTCATTGACAACGGGATCACATCATTAGGAGAATGATGTGATGGACAAGACCCAATCTTAAGCATAGCACAAGATCGTGTAGTTCATTTTGCTAGAGCTTTTTCAATGTCAAGTATCTCTTCCTTAGACCATGAGATCGTGTAACTCCCGGATACCGTAGGAGTGCTTTGGGTGTACCAAACATCACAACGTAACTGGGTGACTATAAAGGTGCACTACAGGTATCTCCGAAAGTGTCTGTTGGGTTGACACGGATCGAGACTGGGATTGGTCACTCCGTATGACGGAGAGGTGTCTCTGGGCCCACTCGGTAATGCATCATCATAATGAGCTCAAAGTGACCAAGTGTTTGGTCACGGGATCATGCATTACGGTACGAGTAAAGTGACTTGCCGGTAACGAGACTGAACGAGGTATTGGGATACCGACGATCGAGTCTCGGGCTTGTAACGTACCGATTGACAAAGGGAATAGTATACGGGGTTGCTTGAATCATCGACATCGTGGTTCATCCGATGACATCATCGAGGAGCATGTGGGAGCCAACATGGGTATCCAGATCCCGCTGTTGGTTATTGACCTAAGAGCCGTCTCGGTCATGTCTGCATGTCTCCCGAACCCGTAAGGTCTACACACTTAAGGTTCGGTGACGCTAGGGTTATTAGGAAGACTTGTATGTGATTACCGAATGTTGTTCGGAGTCCCAGATGAGATCCCGGACGTCACGAGGAGTTCCGGAATGGTCCGGAGGTAAAGATTTATATATGGGAAGTTGTCGTACGGACACCGGAAGGTTTCTGGGGCATATCGGTATTGTACCGGGGCCACCGGAAGGGTTCCGGGGGTCCACCGGGAGGGGCCACCCCTCCCGAGGGGGCCACATGGGCTGCGTGGGGCAGGATCCAGCCCCTGGAGGGCTGGGCGCCCCCCCCCTTGGGCCCATGCGCCTAGGGTTGGGGGGGAACCCTAGAGGGGGCGCCCCCCTTGCTTGGGGGGCAAGTTCCCCCTCCCTGGCCGCCGTCCCCCCTCTAGATCTCATCTAGAGGGGCCGGCCCCCCTTGCCCCTTCCCCTATAAATAGAGGGGTGAGGGGAGGGATGAACACCCAAGCCAAGGCGCCGCCCCTCCCCTCCCCAACACCTCTCCTCCCCGTACGTGCTTGGCGAAGCCCTGTCGGAGTACTGCTGCACCAACAACACCACGCCGTCGTGCTACTGCTGGAGCCTTCTTCCTCAACCTCTCCTTCCCCCTTGCTGGATCAAGAAGGAGGAGACGTCGTCCATACCGTACGTGTGTTGAACGCGGAGGTGCTGTCCGTTTAGCACTTGCTCATCGGTGATCTGAATCACGGGGAGTACGACTCCATCATCACCATCCCCTTGAACGCTTCCGCACTCGATCTACAAGTGGTATGTAGATGCAAACTCACTCCCTTGACTTGTTGCTTAGATGAACTCATAGATGGATCTTGGTGAAACCGTAGGAAAAATTTTAATTTTCTGCAACGTTCCCCAACAGTGGCATCATGAGCTAGGTCTATGCATAGTTCTCTATTGCACGAGTAGAACTCAATTTTGTTGTGGGCGTAGATCTTGTCAACTTGCTTGCCACTACTAGTCTTATCTTGCTTCGGCGGTATTGTGGGATGAAGCGGCCCGGACCAACCTTACACGTACGCTTACGTGAGACCGGTTCCACCGACTAACATGCACTAGTTGCATAAGGTGGCTGGCGGGTGGCTGTCTCTCCCACTTTAGTTGAAGCAGATTCGATAAAAAGGGTCCTTATCAAGGGTAAATAGAAGTTGACAAGATCACGTTGTGGTTATTCGTAGGTAAGAAAACGTTCTTGCTAGAACCCAATTGCAGCCACGTAAAAGATGCAACAACAATTAGAGGACGTCTAACTTGTCATGTGATGTGATATGGCCAGAAGTTGTGATGAATGATGAATTATATATTGTGATGTATGAGATCATGTTCTTGTAATAGGAATCACGAATTTCATGTCGATGAGTATGACAACCGGCAGGAGCCATAGGAGTTGTCTTTATTTTTGTATGACCTGTGTGTCATTGAAGAACGCCACGTAAATTACTTTACTTTATTGCTAAACGCGTTAGCCATAGAAGTAGAAGTAGTCGTTGGCGTGACAACTTCATGAAGACACAATGATGGAGATCATGATGATGGAGATCATGGTGTCATGCCGGTGACGAAGATGATCATGGAGCCCCGAAGATGGAGATCGAAGGAGCTATATGATATTGGCCATATCATGTCACTATTATATAATTGCATGTGATGTTTATGATGTTTATGCATCTTGTTTACTTAGAACGACAGTAGTAAATAAGATGATCCCTTACAAAAATTTCAAGAAGTGTTCTCCCCTAACTGTGCACCGTTGCTAAAGTTCGTCGTTTCGAAGCACCACGTGATGATCGGGTGTGATAGATCCTTACGTTCACATACAACGGGTGTAAGACAGTTTTACACATGCAAAACACTTAGGGTTAACTTGACGAGCCTAGCATGTACAGACATGGCCTCGGAACACGGAGATCGAAAGGTCGAACACGAGTCGTATGGAAGATACGATCAACATGAGAATGTTCACCGACGATGACTAGTCCGTCTCATGTGATGATCGGACACGGCCTAGTCGACTCGGATCGTGTAACACTTAGATGACTAGAGGGATGTCTAATCTGAGTGGGAGTTCATTAAAATAATTTGATTAGATGAACTTAATTATCATGAACTTAGTCTAAAACTTTTTGCATAATATGTCTTGTAGATCAAATGGCCAACGCTCATGTCAACATGAACTTCAACACGTTCCTAGAGAAAACCAAGCTGAAAGATGATGGCAGCAACTATACGGACTGGGTCCGGAACCTGAGGATCATCCTCATAGCTGCCAGGAAACAATATGTCCTAGAAGGACCGCTAGGTGACGATCCCGTCCCAGAGAACCAAGACATTATGAATGCTTGGCAGTCTCGTGCTGATGATTACTCCCTCGTTCAGTGCGGCATGCTTTACAGCTTAGAACTGGGGCTCCAAAAGCGTTTTGAGCAACACGGAGCATATGAGATGTTCGAGGAGCTGAAACTAGTTTTCCAAGCTCATGCCCGGGTCGAGAGATATGAAGTCTCCTGTAAGATGGAGGAAAATAGTTCTGTCAGTGAGCACATACTCAAAATGTCTGGGTTGCACAACCGCCTGTCCCAGCTGGACATTAACCTCCCGGATGAGGCGGTCATTGACATAATCCTTCAGTCTCTCCCACCAAGCTACAAGAGCTTTGTGATGAACTACAATATGCAGGGGATGGTGAAGACCATTCCTGAAGTATTCTCGATGCTGAAATCAGCAGAGGTTGAAATCAAGAAAGAACATCAAGTGTTGATGGTCAATAAGACCACTAAGTTCAAGAAGGGCAAGGGTAAGAAGAACTTCAAGAAGGACGGCAAAGATGTTGCCGCGCCCGGTAAGCCAGTTGTCGGGAAGAAGTCAAAGCATGGACCCAAGCCTGAAACTGAGTGCTTTTATTGCAAGGGGAAGGGTCACTGGAAGCGGAACTGCCCCAAATACTTAGTGGATAAGAAGGCCGGCAACACGAAAGGTATATTTGATATGCATGTAATTGATGTGTACCTTACCAGTACTCGTAGTAACTCCTGGGTATTTGATACCGGTGCCGTTGCTCATATTTGTAACTCACAGCAGGAGCTGCGGAATAAGCGGAGACTGGCGAAGGACGAGGTGACGATGCGCGTCGGGAATGGTTCCAGAGTCGATGTGATCGCCGTCGGCACGCTACCTCTACATTTACCTACGGGATTAGTTTTGAACCTTAATAATTGTTATTTGGTGCCAAGTTTGAGCATGAACATTGTATCTGGATCTCGTTTGATACGAGATGGCTACTCATTTAAATCCGAGAATAATGGTTGTTCTATTTATATGAGATATATGTTTTATGGTCATGCCCCGATGGTCAATGGTTTATTCTTAATGAATCTCGAACGTAGTGTTACACATATTCATTGCGTGAATACCAAAAGATGTAAAGTTGATAACGATAGTCCCACATACTTGTGGCACTTCCGCCTTGGTCACATTGGTGTCAAGCGCATGAAGAAGCTCCATGCTGATGGACTTTTAGAGTCTCTCGATTATGAATCATTTGACACATGCGAACCATGCCTCATGGGCAAAATGACCAAGACTCCGTTCTCCGGAACAATGGAGCGAGCAACCAACTTGTTGGAAATCATACATACCGATGTGTGCGGTCCAATGAGTGTTGAGGCTCGCGGAGGATATCGTTATGTTCTCACTCTCACAGATGACTTGAGTAGATATGGGTATGTCAACTTGATGAAACACAAGTCTGAGACCTTTGAAAAGTTCAAGGAATTTCAGAATGAAGTAGAGAATCAACGTGACCGAAAGATAAAATTCTTACGATCGGATCGAGGAGGAGAATATTTAAGTCACGAATTTGGTACACACTTAAGAAAATGTGGAATCGTTTCACAACTCACGCCGCCTGGAACACCTCAGCGAAACGGTGTGTCCGTACGTCGTAATCACACTCTATTGGATATGGTGCGATCTATGATGTCTCTTACCGATTTACCGCTATCATTTTGGAGATACGCTCTAGAGACAGCTACATTCACTTTAAATAGGGCACCGTCTAAATCCGTTGAGATGACACCGTATGAATTATGGTTTGGGAAGAAGCCTAAGCTGTCGTTTCTAAAAGTTTGGGGATGCGATGCTTATGTCAAGAAACTTCAACCTGAAAAGCTCGAACCCAAGTCGGAAAAATGCGTCTTCATAGGATACCCTAAAGAAACCATTGGGTATACCTTCTACTTAAGATCTGAGGGCAAGATCTTTGTTGCCAAGAACGGATCCTTTCTGGAAAAAGAGTTTCTCTCGAAAGAAGTGGGAGGAAAGTAGAACTCGATGAAGTACTACCTCTTGAACGGGAAAGCAGTGCAGCTCAGGAAAATGTTCCTGTGATGCCTACACCAAATGAAGAGGAAAATAATGATGATGATCAAGGTACTTCGGATCAAGTTTCTACTGAACTTCGTAGGTCCACAAGGACACGTTCCGCACCAGAGTGGTACGGCAACCCTGTCCTGGAAATCATGTTGTTAGACAACGGTGAACCTTCGCACTATGAAGAAGCGATGGCGGGACCAGATTCCAACAAATGGCTAGAAGCCATGAAATCCAAGATAGAATCCATGTATGAAAACAAAGTATGGACTCTGACTGACTTGCCCGATGATCGGCGAGCGATAGAAAACAAATGGATCTTTAAGAAGAAGACGGACGCGGATGGTAATGTCACCATCTATAAAGCTCGACTTGTCGCTAAGGGTTATCGGCGAGTTCAAGGGATTGACTACGATGAGACTTTCTCTCCCGTAGCGAAGCTTAAGTCCGTCTGAATCATGTTAGCAATTGCCGCATACTATGATTATGAGATATGGCAGATGGACGTCAAAACGGCATTCCTTAATGGGCATCTTAAGGAAGAACTGTATATGATGCAGCCGGAGGGTTTTGTCGATCCTAAGAATGATAACAAAGTATGCAAGCTCCAGCAATCCATTTATGGGCTGGTGCAAGCATCTCGGAGTTGGAACATTCGCTTTGATGAAATGACCAAAGCGTTTGGGTTTATGCAGACTTATGGAGAAGCCTGCATTTACAAGAAAGTGAGTGGGAGCTCTGTAGCATTTCTCATATTATATGTAGATGACATACTTTTGATGGGAAATGATATAGAATTCTTGGAAAAACAGCATTAAGGCCTACTTGAATAAGTGTTTTTCAATGAAGGACCTTGGAGAAGCTGCTTATATATTAGGCATCAAGATCTATAGAGATAGATCGAGATGCCTCATAGGTCTTTCACAAAGCACATACCTTGATAAGATTTTGAAGAAGTTCAAAATGGATCAGTCCAAGAAGGGGTTCTTGCCTGTATTGCAAGGTGTGAGATTGAGCTCGGCTCAATGCCCGACCACGGCAAAAGATAAAGAAGAGATGAGCGTCATCCCCTATGCCTCAGCCATAGGATCTATTATGTATGCCATGCTGTGTACCAGACCTGATGTAAACCTTGCCGTAAGTTTGGTAGGTAGACACCAAAGTAATCCCGGCAAGGAACACTGGACAGCGGTCAAGAATATCCTAGAGTACCTGAAAAGGACGAAGGACATGTTTCTCGTTTATGGAGGTGACGAAGAGCTCGTCGTAAAGGGTTACGTCGACGCTAGCTTCGACACAGATCTGGATGACTCTAAGTCACAAACCGGATACGTGTATATGTTGAATGGTGGAGCAGTAAGCTGGTGCAGCTGCAAGCAGAGCGTCGTGGCGGGATCTACATGTGAAGCGGAGTACATGGCAGCCTCCGAGGCAGCTCATGAAGCAATTTGGGTGAAGGAGTTCATCACCGACCTAGGAGTCATACCCAATGCGTCGGGGCCGATCAAACTCTTCTGTGATAACACTGGAGCTATTGCCCTTGCCAAGGAGCCCAGGTTTCACAAGAAGACCAGGCACATCAAGCGTCGTTTCAACTCCATCCGTGAAAATGTTCAAGATGGAGACATAGATATTTGCAAAGTACATACGGATCTGAATGTCGCAGATCTGTTGACTAAACCTCTCTCGCGAGCAAAACATGATCAACACCAGAACTCAATGGGTGTTCGATTCATCACAATGTAACTAGATTATTAACTCTAGTGCAAGTGGGAGACTGTTGGAAATATGCCCTAGAGGCAATAATAATAGCATTACTATTATATTTCCTTGTTCATGATAATTGTCTTTTATTCATGCTATAATTGTATTATCCGGAAATCGTAATACACGTGTGAATACATAGACCATAACATGTCCCTAGTGAGCCTCTAGTTGACTAGCTCGTTGGTCAACAGATAGTCATGGTTTCCTGACTATGGACAATAGATGTCATTGACAACGGGATCACATCATTAGGAGAATGATGTGATGGACAAGACCCAATCTTAAGCATAGCACAAGATCGTGTAGTTCGTTTTGCTAGAGCTTTTTCAATGTCAAGTATCTCTTCCTTAGACCATGAGATCGTGTAACTCTCGGATACCGTAGGAGTGCTTTGGGTGTACCAAACGTCACAACGTAACTGGGTGACTATAAAGGTGCACTACAGGTATCTCTGAAAGTGTCTGTTGGGTTGACACGGATCGAGACTGGGATTTGTCACTCTGTATGACGGAGAGGTATCTCTGGGCCCACTTGGTAATGCATCATCATAATGAGCTCAAAGTGACCAAGTGTTTGGTCACGGGATCATGCATTACGGTACGAGTAAAGTGACTTGCCGGTAACGAGACTGAACGAGGTATTGGGATACCGACGATCGAGTATTGGGCTTGTAACGTACCGATTGACAAAGGGAATAGTATACGGGGTTGCTTGAATCGTCGACATCGTGGTTCATCCGATGACATCATCGAGGAGCATGTGGGAGCCAACATGGGTATCCAGATCCCGCTGTTGGTTATTGACCTGAGAGCCGTCTCGGTCATGTCTGCGTGTCTCCCGAACCCGTAGGGTCTACACACTTAAGGTTCGGTGACACTAGGGTTATTAGGAAGACTTGTATGTGATTACCGAATGTTGTTCGGAGTCTCGGATGAGATCCCGGACGTCACGAGGAGTTCCGGAATGGTCCGGAGGTAAAGATTTATATATGGGAAGTTGTCATACGGACACCGGAAGGTTTCGAGGGCATATCGGTATTGTACCGGGGCCACCGGAAGGGTTTCGGGGGTCCACCGGGAGGGGCCACCCCTCCCGGGGGGGCCACATGGGCTGCATGGGGCAGGAGCCAGCCCCTGGAGGGCTGGGCGCCCCCCCCCCCCCTTGGGCCCATGCGCCTAGGGTTGGGGGGAACCCTAGAGGGGGCGCCCCCCTTGCTTGGGGGGCAAGTTCCCCCTCCCTGGCCGCCGCCCCCCCTCTAGATCTCATCTAGAGGGGCCGGCCCCCCTTGCCCCTTCCCCTATAAATAGAGGGGTGAGGGGAGGGCTGAACACCCAAGCCAAGGCGCAGCCCCTCCCCTCCCCAACACCTCTCCTCCTCCGTACGTGCTTGGCGAAGCCCTGTCAGAGTACTGCTGCACCAACAACACCACGTCGTCGTGCTGCTGCTGGAGCCTTCTTCCTCAACCTCTCCTTCCCCCTTGCTGGATCAAGAAGGAGGAGACGTCGTCCGTACCGTATGTGTGTTGAACGCGGAGGTGTTGTCCGTTCAGCACTTGCTCATCGGTGATCTGAATCACGCCGAGTACGACTCCATCATCACCATCCCCTTGAACGCTTCCGCACTCGATCTACAAGTGGTATGTAGATGCAAACTCACTCCCTTGACTCGTTGCTTAGATGAACTCATAGATGGATCTTGGTGAAACCGTAGGAAAAATTTTAATTTTCTGCAACGTTCCCCAACACCTACACCTACCCCTCCCCCGTGACCTACCCCGCAAAATATCTCCCCACGATCCCCATTCCCCCC
>NC_041391.1:507457005-507514773 GCF_002162155.2 Triticum dicoccoides
GAGAGCGCCCCAGCGCTCAGCTCCCCGATCCCATCGCCCCCATCGGCCTCGTCCCGACCCTACTGCCTCTCCTCGGTGACCACGCCGTCCCACTCCTCGACGTCGGCGCCCGTCCTCGCCGCCGCCTCGCCCCGTCACCGACTCCGAAGACTCCGGATCGAGCCGCGCCCCGCCGCGTGGACACCGCCGCCCCGACGTCGCCCCTACCTCGCCGGACCTCCCCGAGCCCATTGCCACTCCCCTACGGCTCCGATGTGAGCGGCCGTCCATCCTCCTCTTCCCTCTCATTGTTTCGCCGCCGTAGGCCATCGTTCACGCTGCCCGGTCTTCGTCCAGTGGTCGCGGTCACCGAGGCCGTGACCGCATCCAGCCCTGTGTCGCCTCTCCCCTGCCTGTGCTCCTCGCGGTCCCGTACCCCGGCTCGTGCTTGCCCGCGTCATGTGCGCCCCGCCATGCCCAGAGCCCGTGTGCTCGCTGCTACGCCCGTGCCCACACACCCGCCGCCCCACTCCAGCCTGGCCACGCCTCTCCCCGGACGGCGTCGTGGCCTTACCGGCGCCTCGACGCCCTTGTTGCCCCGTGCCCTCGCACGGGCGCTCGCCCGTTAACCCACTCGCCCGTCGCCCGATTAACCCCCTGGGCCACTGACGTTGGGGCCCCACGCCCCTGTGTAGTAAAAAAAGAGATTAAAAAATATATTCATAAAATAAATAATTAATTAATTAGTAACATGATTAATTAGCTTAATTAACATGCTTAATAACCTGATTAACTAGATTAGTCAATCTTATATTGTTTAACTAAACTGTGTCTAGGACAGCAGGACCCACCTGTAAGTTTGACCCAGTCAACAGCCCCATTGACTGCGGACATCATGCTGATGTCATGGTGATGCCATAACCCTGTTTTCCTTTAATTTAAATCTGTTAATTCCAAAATGATTTAAAAGTTTTAGAAAATCATAGAAACTAATCCGTAGCTCGAATGAAAAAGTTTTATACATGAAAGTTGCTCAGAACGACGAGACGAATCCGAATACGCGGTCTGTTCGCCGGACACACATCCCTAGCATAGCAAACATGCAACTTTTCCCCTCCAGTTCATCTGTCTGACAGACGTCCGGAACCGGGAATACTTTCCCGAATGTTTCCCCCTTTGCCAGTATCGCCTAGCACCGCCTTAGAACACCTCTATCCCGCTTGTTGTCTTGTTATGCTTATGTTTGTGTGTATTTACTGTTTCTTCCCCCTCTTCTTCTCCGGTAGACGTCGAGACCAATGCTGATGCCCCTGTGATCGACTACGTCGACGACGACCCTCCTTCTTGTCTGAGCAACCAGGCAAACCCCCCCTTTGATCATCCCGATATCGCCCATTCTATACTCTCCTGCTTGCATTAGATTTTTCTACTATTATTGATTGCTCCTATTCTGATGCATAGCCTGCTTTTGCACCTGCTATTGTTACCTACCTGGTTATCCTAAACTGCTTAGTATAGGTTGGCTAGTGATCCATCAGTGACCCCCACTTGTCCTTGTTTCCCCTGCTTCATCATCAACGCCTCGATCAACGTGATCAACGACCAGAGCCCGACACCTCACATCACATCACGCCCCTTTAGTTGCTCGACTCTGCAGAGCTACTATCGAGTGCCGAGGGTGATCCCTCATAATGCACTCCTGATGATAATTCTGTAGTGTAGCTATTCGGTCGTGGTCATCGAGGGTGATTTCCTCTTTCACCATTCCCGATACGGCTCTGTCGTTCAACACCTCAAGTGTGAACCTTGAGGGTGGTCCCTCTTACGTTCACCTTGATGATTACATTGAGTGGAATCCACCGGGGATGATTCCTCGGGTTCTCCACTTGATGTCTGGACAAACAGTTACCTTGACTTTTACTTGAGACCTTGGTGGAAGTCGGGCGGGCCCGGAGAGCACCTGCAATATGGTTACGTGGCACGGCCGGGCATTCTAGGCCCTTGTCGTAAGTCCACAAGACGGGGCAACGGGGTCACTTCGATCATGAGTCTCTACTCGTCTCCGCAAGCTAATAATACACTATGGTTTGGGTATTTGTTCTGAGTTGGCCTCTGGCCTTTACGCACCAACCACCACGCGAGAATAGTTATGGGCCTCGGCGTCGTGGTATCAGCCGAAGCTTTGTCAGACGTCCAGTTCAGCGGTGCGGCATGGCTGGGCCGGCACTATCCATGTAGAGGTGGAGCCTGGACCTGCCCTGTACGCAACGATCCGGAGTGCAACGGGCGATGGGCCCAGACCCCGAAGTGCTTAGGATGTAGACCGGTGGGGACCTCTCTGTTGAGCCTAGGTCGGGCTGCAACGTGTTGATCTTCCGAGGGCGGGCATTGACTCCAGAAAGGTGTGTCCGGCCAGAGTGATCAAGCATGTTGGGTAACGTGGTGCACCCCTGCAAGGAAGATTATCTATTAATAGCCGTGTCCACGGTAACGGACGTTCAGACTTATATCCTGATCTTATACAACTACAAATGGATACTTCAGACATGTGGCTCCGGGATTGCTTTCTCGCAGGGAGTCGAGGAAGGATCTCTGGGCATTAATGTTACAACATGTTTGTTAATTAAAATGCTATTCTTTACTCTTCTACATGCTGCAAGATGCTTGGAGCTGCTTGAAGATGCTAGTCTTCGATAGGCTAGGCCTTCCCCCTCTATTCTGGCATTCTGCAGTTCAGTCCACAGATACAAACCTTCCATTTGATACTAGTGCATACTTAGTATAGATCTGATGCTTGCGAGTACTTTGGATGAGTACTCACGGTTGCTTTGCTACCCCCTTTTCCCCTTTCCTTCTTATTTCCGGTTGATGCAACCAGATGGTGGATCCTTTGAGCCAGATGCCACTGCAGATGGATGCTACTACGTGAAAACTGTCGACGTCCAGGGGTAGTTAGGAGGTCCCAGGCAGGAGGCCTTGCCTCTTCGATCGTTGTTGCTTTTGTGCTAGCCTTCTTAAGGCATCCTTGTTTAACTTATGTCTGTACTCAGATATTGTTGCTTCCGCTGACTCTTGTGTATCGAGCTATGTATTCGAGCATTTGAGGCCCCTTGCTTGTAATATGAAGCTTGTATTATTTTTTATTTGTGTCTAGAGTTGTGTTGTGATATCTTCCCGAGAGTCCCTGATCTTGATCGTACACCTTTGCGTGTATGATTAGTGTATGATTGAATTGGGGGCGTTTCAAAGGAGCACCGCAAGCCCGAATTATATTATGATAGTGTCTTGAAAGGAGCCCGCCTTGCGGCGGACGAATACACCAAGGACATTATATTTCCATGAATATAGTCATGTTGTCCTTTGTAATGTTAAACAAGGTCATTTCTATTATTTATTGCCTGTTATTTGAAAGTTTTTCTCCTGTGCAGCCGTTTTGTATATTAATCCTGAGAGTTGGCTAGTCGTCGGCTTCTGCCCCCACGTAGTAAGTACGGGGGTGTTCGGGATAAACCTGAGCACTCTTTATCCCAGTTTTGGGTCCTTGAAGGAGGTGTTCAGCACAATGAACCAGGCAATCGGACTATAGGGCTTTATCACTCTCACTTAGCCATAGGAGTTTGACAAAAGGAAGGTAGGCGCAGCCCCTGGTGTTCGGAAGACCGCACGAGGGGCTCTATAAGCACCTGATCGGAAGAAAAGCCGATCCATCGCACGCTGCATTGGTTGGCATTATGCGGAAGAAATCTTTAAAGATTTTACAACCTCTCGAACAATTGACCAGCTCTCGCTGTATCATGACAGTCAGTTTTTGGCTTTCTCTACTGAGGTGCTTGTCCGGAAGAACCGGGACACAATCGAAGTAGTTCTCCCTGTGCTACCTTAGCCTATATAGCGGAACGTAAGGTACCAAAACATGGGAGCCGGGCAAACCCAACTATTGACCCAAGACATGATTCGGAGTTGATGCATATAATGCTATAAGTTTGGGGTGCCAAACTGCCGTGAAGGTGTTCGGACTTTATTGTCGTATTATGGGTATAATGAAGCCCCTGGCATATTAAGGCATATTGCGATGTGCAGCTGCCTTTTGACAAAAGAGTTTTAATAAGAAATAACAACAGATAAGCAGCATATAAATCCATATGTTGTATTTGAATAATACGTCGATGCGTATGAGTACATGTAATGGGATAAAAAGAAATATGACTACGGAACCTGCTGAGACCAGGCGGGAGGAAGTTGTATGCGGATCCGGAGTGTAGTCGGATGATCATCGAGGAGAATATCTAGCGATTCCCTTACGCATTTGAACTGTTTCCACGCCATCCGTCCTGGCCTACACAAAGGTGAACCTGCAAAGAAAATGCAAGAAATGGTTTTGTGCCACAGAGCGGTTGAGCCCCAGTATGTGGCATGTCTTAACTTTTGCCAGAGTGTTTTAATTGAGCTCCGGACGAGCCGGGCTATCCTGCCGCACAGTAGTTCGGACTCCTTTGGCGGTGTCTGGGAGCTTGGCCGTCGACTCGAGGTTCGATTGAAAGGTGCCATTCATTGCTTCTGCTGTTAAAGCGGCGGTAGACTCTTCGGCAGTGAGGGGAAGTTCGACCCTGCCATTAACCGTGATGACGTCGTGCGGACTGGGCATCTTGAGTTTATGGTAGGCATAATGTGGCACCATGTTGAATCGAGCGAACGCGGTTCGTCCGAGCAGTGCCTGATAGTCACTGTTAAAGGGGACGATGTCGAAGACTAACTCTTCGGTACGGTAATTGTTTGATGATCCTAAGATTACCTCCAGAGTGTTGGAGCCTGTACAACTGGCCTCCACACCTGCTATAACACCTTCAAAGGTGGTCTTAGTGGGTTTGATCATCGAATGATTGATACCCATCTTGCGCATTGTGTCCTGATACAGCAGGTTTAGACTGCTGCCTCCGTCCATAAGGACTCGTGTGAGGTGGAATCCATCAATTATTGGGTCGAGGACGACTGAGACTAGATTGCCCTGATTGATGTTGGCCGGACGATCCATATGATCGAAGGTGATCGGCCATAGGTTGTATTGTGGGGCGACTGGCTCCGTTAAGTCGACATCCCTAAAAGTGCACGTTTGTTCCAGCTTGGGAATGCGGGTGGCGTTTATCATGTTCACCGTTTTGATTTGCGGGGGAAATTTCTGTTGCCCTCCTATATTCTGTGGTCGGGGCTCCTCGTCGTCATCGTTGCTTTGAGACCCCTTCCCCTTGTTTTTGGTACCTGACCTGCCGGCTTGTCTGGAGACCCAATATTTTCTGTTGGTATGATTGGCTGGTGTTCCTGGGGTGCCATGAATTTGGCATGGACGGTCGAGTATGCGGTCCAAACTGGACGGGCTTGAGTTGTTATTTTTGAATGGCTTTTTCCGCTTACCGAACTTGGAGCCACTGAATCCGGCATTGACTACCGTGTTTTCGGCGCTATCACCGTTTTTGCGATGCTTGTGTTTGTTGCATCATGGTTTGTCTTTGCTATTTCTGGCTTTTGATGTGCCAGGATTGCTTGTTGTGTTGTTGCTACGAGCCAACTAGCTATCCTCGCCCGCACAAAAGCAGGTCATGAGTGTTGTGAGGGCTGCCATGGACTTTGGCTTTTCTTGGCCGATATGTTGGGCAAGCCACTCATCACGGATGTTATTCTTAAAGGTAGCTAGGGCTTCGGCATCTGTACAGTCGACAATTTGGTTCTTTTTAGTTAGGAACCGAGTCAAAAATTTCCTGGCTGACTCCTCGGGCTGTTGGGTTATGTGACTTAGATCGTCAGCATCTGATGGTCACACATATGTGCCCTGGAAGTTGTCCAGGAATGCGTCTGCCATGTTCTCCCAACTCCCAATGGAGTTTGCCGGCAAGCTATTCAGCCAATGCCGAGCCGGTCCCTTGAGTTTTAGTGGGCGGTACTTGATGGCGTGTAGATCATCTCCACGGGCCATGTGAATGTGGAGGAAGAAATCTTCTATCCATACTGCAGGGTCTATAGTACCATCATATGATTCAATGTTCTCGGGTTTAAACCCTTCTGGGAATTCATGATCCATTACTTCATCTATGAAGCATTGGGGGTGTGCGGCGCCTCTGTGCCGAGCTACATTGTATTTGGTCCGACCGGATTTGTTGGTATATCCGGCGTGACGGTCATCGTCACACGTTGGGGCGTGCCCCCGTGATCTGTAGATCGATATTGAATGTCCTGCTTTGTTTTTCAATTTGTCTTGCAGGTCATGCGTGGAGCCCCGGGCCTTCGTGTTTTCGCTTGTTTAGCGTCGGGGTGCGGGCTGGACTTCGGGTTGAAATGCCGCTTTGTCTCGGCCACGAGGTGGCCGGTCAGCCGCATCATGCGCTGGTAGTGTAGGCTTTAATGCCTCCTCCTCGAGTTGAGGTAGCAATTTGTGCTTTGGGTAACTTTTGGTAGGGCGCTTGAGTCCGTATTCCTCGGCTGCCAGGACCTCGGTCCACTATCAGTTAGCAGATCTTGATCAGCTTGAAGCTGTTGCTGCTTCTTCTTCAGGCTTTTTGTAGTGGCTATAAGCCAGCGCTTGAAGCGCTCCTGCTCAGCGGGATCCTCAGGCACGGTGAATTCTTCATCGCCAAAGCTCACTTCGTCTTCGGAGAGGGGGCATGTAATTGTCATCCCTTGATTCTCCATCTGTTGCCTGTTCCTTAGGGCTAGCATGCCCATCCTCCCGCTCGGCCTCCTCGAAGCCTGGCTGGCGGGTTTGTTTTCGTCTTCAGCACCATCCGGATTGTTATCATCTCTTGTGCCGGTATTTCTATTTTTGTTCTGGCTGGGCTTAGAGCGGCGCCTATGACGCCAGTGCTTAGATTGCTTCTCAGGGGGAATATCCTCCATTGCCTCATCGCCATCGCCTTCTTTGGGCGTGTCCACCATATATATATCATATGATGAGGCGGTTGTCCAGCGCCCTGTGGGCGGTGGTTCCTGTTCTTCTCCTGCATCGTCGTTCATACCGTCGATGTCTTCGGAGTTGAAGTCAAGCACGTCGGTTAAGTCATCGACAGTGGCTATTAAGTGGGTGGTGGGTGGGGAACGAATTTCTTCGTCGTCCGCTTCCCACTCTAGCCGGACATAGTTCGGCCAAGAGTCTCCTGACAAGGAGAGAGACCTCAATGAATTTAGCACGTCGCCCAAGGGCGAGTGCTGAAAGATGTCCGCGGAGGTAAACTCCATGATCGGTGCCCAATCAGATTTGATAGGCACTGACGCACGCGGTTCGGAGCCTGTGGCCAGAGACGAGTCCGAGGGTCCGATGACACCAGCCTCATAAGAGGTGAAGTCAGTGTTCGGCTCTATCACCGCTGAGTGTGCGGCCTCCATGGAGGGGTCCATCCACCCATCCTCGGATGGCGCGATCTGCTTCAGATTAAGGGCCGGGGCGGCCGCAGGTGCGATCTCCCGAACACCATCTGACGATAGATCTAAGTCATGCTCGTCGCGATTGTTCGGTGCTCCTGACATGGGCTCGAGTCTATCGAAGATCAAGTCTCCACGGATGTCGGCAGTATAGTTCAAGCTTCCAAACCTGATCTGATGGCCAGGGGCATAGCTAGCGATCTGCTCAACATGGCCAAGCGAGTTGGCCCGCAGTACAAAGCCGCCGAATACGAAGATCTGTCCGGGGAGGAAAACCTCATCCTGGACCGCATCATTAAAGATGATTGAAGGAGCCATCGAGCCTTATCGTGACAGCATAGTGGAACTCTCAATGAAAGCACCAATGTCGGTGTCAAAACCGGCGGATCTCGGGTAAGGCTAATGGTAACAGGAGGCGGGGGACACGATGTTTACCCAGGTTCGGGCCCTCTCGATGCAGGTAATACCCTAGTTCCTGCTTGATTGATCTTGATGATATGAGTATTACAAGAGTTGATCTACCATGAGATCGTAGAGGCTAAGCCCTAGAAGCTAGCCTATGATTATGATTGTTGTTGTCCTACGGACTAAACCCTCCAGTTTATATACACACCAGAGGGGGCCAGGGTTACACAGAGTCGGTTACAAAGAAGGAGATCTACATATCCAAATTGCCAAGCTTGCCTTCCACGCAAAGGAGAGTCCCATCCGGACACGGGACGAAGTCTTCAATCTTGTATAGTCCAATAGTCTGGCCAAAGTATATAGTCCGGTTGTCCGAGGACCCCTTAATCCAGGACTCCCTCAGCAGGGCATTCCCCCGAGTCGTATCCGCAACCACCGCCTCCACCGCCACATCCACCAACCACTGAACAGATTATGCATATGTTCGAAGAAAGAAGAAACAACGATCTGCTTGAACTATTGAAAAGTGTGCAGGCAATGGTGGGAAATAATGGCAATTCGAATGGCAATCACTCGAAGCTCTCAGATTTTCAAAGGACTAAGCCACCCTATTTCAATGAAGTTGCTGACCCTATGGAAGCCGAAGACTGGTTGAGGACCATTGAAAAGAAATTGGACATTGCTCACACAAAAGAAGGTGACAAGGTTCCATTTGCAACCCACTATCTGGAAGGAGCCACCGCTATTTGGTGGGCCAATACTAAAGCTATGTGGCCAGCCGATGAATAAATTACATGGGATAAGTTCAAGGAAAAGTTCCGCAGGTACCACATCCCCACCAGTATCCTGAAAGTCAAACAGCGTGAGTTTCTAGCCCTCACGCAAGGTAACTTATCCGTCACCGAGTATTTGAACCAATTCAACCATTTGGCTCGCTATTCCCTGTATGATGTGGCCATCGAAGAGAGAAAGATCGACATATCCCTTGAAGGACTGAATCAACACCTCAGATGCACTCTCAGTATGTTTGATTTTTCAGATTTCCAGACTCTAGTAAACAAAGCCCTGATTGCAGAAAGGGAGCACAAGCTTATTCAGGACAGCAGGCCCGCTCCTGATGACCGCAAGAGGAAGTTTGAGCTAAGAAGGAAGGACCCATAGTCTAGAAGGCTCGTACCTGGCAGCAGACGCAGTTTGAGTATAAGCCCAATTGGCAGCAGAATGTGAACAAGACCACTACCCAAGTCAAGAATATCATGACCAGCCCGGTATGCGAAGATTGCCAACGTAGCAATACATGTTTTTCTTGTGGGCAAACCAGACACTACGCCAGACAGTGCCCCAAGAACGGCAAGTTAGCTACTCCATTCAAGCCATGAGTTAACCACATGGGACCCTACCCTGGCCAGAAGACCATCCAAGGGCAAGTAGATCACCTCTCCGTAGAAGAAGCCTAAGAAAACCCAGAAGTCGTCATTGGTATGTTTCCTGTTAATCACATACCTGCAATAATTTTGTTTGACTCTGGGGTTCCCACTCTTTTATTTCACGGAGTTTTGTTGCCCAAAACAAGTTTTCTTGCTCGCTTTTTGAAAAGAGCATGATGGTACAATCCCTGGGATCCATGCTCAAAAGCAATCTGGCCTGGAGCAATCTGGAGTTCGACATCAAGGGAGTTATTTTCCCAGCCTCTTTGATAGTCATCGAGTCTGCCAAGTTGGATATTATTTTGGGAATGAACTGGTTAACCCAACATCATGTATGCATCAATTGTGCGACCAAAGAAGTCACATTAACAAGCCAGGAAGGCCAGACTACACAATTCTTTGCTCGAAGAAGCATACCCAAGAAAGAAATGGTCTTCACAGCTCAAGCTGAAGAATTGGATCTAATTCCTATGGCCAGTGAGTTTCCATTTGTATTCCCTGAGGAGTTACCAGGAATGCCGCCAAATTGTGAGCTTGAGTTTGCAATCGATCTTGTGCCCGGGACCGCACCTATATACAAGAAGTATTACTGAATGCCTTCATCCGAGTTGGTGGAGTTGAAGAAACGACTTGATGAGATGCTTCAGAAAGGATATATTCGTCCAAGCTCCTCACCATGGGGATCACCCGCAATCTTTGAGGACAAGTAAGATGGCAGCCTTCGGATGTGTGTGGATTACCGTCAGTTGAATGCTGTCATTATCAAGAACAAATACTCACTTTCGAGGATTGATGATTTTTTCGACCAACTCAGTGGGGCACATGTATTCTCCAAGATTGATTTGAGGACCGGATATCACCAGCTAAAAATCAAGAAGGAGGATATTCCTAAGACCGCATTCACCACTCGATACGGTCTTTATGAATACACAGTCATGTCTTTCGTCCTCACCAATGCCCCTGCTTTCTTCATGCATATGATGAACAAAGTATTCATGGACTTCTTGGATAAGTTCGTGGTGGTCTCATTGATGACATACTCATATACTCGAAAAATGAAGAAGAGCACAAGGGACATCTCAGAGCAGTCTTGAAAAGACTCCGAGACCATAAGTTATATGTGAAAATTCAGTAAATGTGAATTTTGGCTCAAACAAGTCGGATTTTTGGGGCACGTTTGTTGGGAAACGTAGCATGCAATTTCAAAAAAAATCCTACGCTCACACAAGATCTATCTTGGAGATGCATAGCAACGAGGAGGGGAGAGTGTGTCCACGTACCCTCGTAGACCGAAAGCGGAAGCATTTACTTAATGCGGTTGATGTAGTCAAAAGTCTTCTCATTTCGGCCGATCGAGTACCAAACGTACGGTACCTCCAAGTTCTGCACACGTTCAGCGTGATGACGTCCCTCGAGCTCTTGATCCAGTAGAGGGTCGAAGGAGTAGATGAGTTCCGTCAGCACGACGGCGTGGTGACGGTGATGGTGATGTGATCCGCGTAGGGCTTTGCCTAAGCACCGCGAGAATATGACCGGAGGCGTAAACTATGGAGGGGGGCGCCGCACACGGCTTAGAGTAATTGGTGTGTCTCATAGGGGCGCCCCCGTATATAAAGGAGGGAGGTAGAGGAGGTCGGCCTAGGCGCGCCCCGAGTGGGGAGGAGTCCCACTTGGACTCCTAGTCCAATTCTCCCCGCCCCCTTCCTTTTATCGGAGGGGGAAAGGAGGCAGGAGAGGGAGTAGGAGAAGGAAAAGGGGGGCGCTGCCTCCACCCTTGTCCAATTCGGTTTCCCCCTGGTGGGGGCGCGCCAGCCCCTTGTGGGCTGGTGTGCCTCCCTTCTATGGCCCATATGGCCCATATCTTTCCCCGGGGGTGTTCTGGTAACCCCTCCGGTACTCTGGTATGTACCCGATACACTCCGAAACCCTTCCGGTGTCCGAATACTACCTTCCAATATATTAATCTTTACCTATCGACCATTTCGAGACTCCTCATCATGTCCGTGATCTCATCCGGGACTCCGAACAACCTTCGGTCACCAAAACACATAACTCATATAATACATATCGTCATTGAACGTTAAGTGTGCAGACCCTACGGGTTCGAGAACTATGTAGACATGACTGAGACACCTCTTCGGTCAATAACCAATAGCGGAACCTGGATGCTCATATTGGTTCCCACATATTCTACGAAGATCTTTATCGATCGAACCGCTATGTCAACATACGTTATTCCCTTTGTCATCGGTATGTTACTTGCCCGAGATTCGAAGGTCAGTATCTCCATGCCTAGTTCAATCTCGTTACCGGCAAGTCACTTTACTCATTCCATAATGCATCATCCCGCAACTAACTCATTAGTCACATTGCTTGGAAGGCTTCATATGATGTGCATTACTTAGAGGGCCTAGAGATACCTCTCTAATACTCGGACTGACAAATCCTAATCTTGATCTATGCCAACCCAACAAACACCATCGGATATACCCGTAGAGCATCTTTTTAATCACCCAGTTACGTTATGACGTTTGATAGCACACAAGGCATTCCTCCGGTGTCCGGGAGTTACATAATCTTATAGTCCGAGGAATATGTATTTGACATGAAGAAAGCAGTAGCAATAAAACTGAACGATCATTATGCTAAGCTAACAGATGGGTCTTGTCCATCACATCATTCCACTAATGATGTGATCTCGTTCATCAAATGACAACTCATGTCCATGTCTAGGAAATTTAACCATCTTTGATCAATGAGCTAGTCAAGTAGAGGCATACTAGGGACACGGTGTTTTGTCTATGTATTCACACGTGTATTAAGTTTCCGGTTAATACAATTCTAGCATGAATAATAAACATTTATCATGAATAAGGAAATATAAAGTAACAACTTTATTATTGCCTCTAGGGCAGATTTCCTTCAGTCTCCCACTTGCACTAGAGTCAATAATCTAGATTACATAGTAATGAATCTAACACCCATGGAGTCTTGGTGGTGGTCATGTTTTGCTCGTGGAAAAGGCTTAGTCAACAGGACTGCCACATTCAGATCCGTATGTATTTTGTAAATCTCTATGTCTCCCTCCTTGACCAAATCTTGGATGGAGTTGAAGCGTCCCTTGATGTGTTTGGTCTTTTTGTGAAATTTGGATTCCATCGCCAAGGCCATTGCTCCAGTATTGTCACAAAAGATTTTCATTGGACCCGATGCACTAGATATTACACCTAGATCGGATATGAACTCATTCATCTAGACTCCTTCATTTGATGCTTCTGAAGCAGCTATGTACTCTGCTTCACACGTAGATCCCACCACAATGCTTTGCTTGGAACTCCACCAACTGACAGCTCCACCATTCAATAAAAATATGTATCCTATTTGTGACTTAGAGTCATCCGGATCAGTGTCAAAGCTAGCATCGACGTAACCACTTATGACAAGCTCTTTGTCACCTCCATAAACAAGAAACATATCCCTAGTCCTTTTCAGGTACTTCAGGATGTTCTTGACCGTTGTCTAGTGATCCACTCCTGGATTACTTTGGTACCTCCCTACTAAACTTATAGCAAGGCACACATCAGGTCTGGTACATAGCATAGCATACATGATAGAACCTATGGCTGAGGCATAGGGACTGACTTTCATTTTCTCTCTATCTTCTGCAGTGGTCGGGCATTGAGTCTGACTCAACTTCACACCTTGTAACACAGGCAAGAGCCCTTTCTTTGATTGATTCATTTTGAACTTCTTCAAAACTTTATCAAGGCATGTGCTTTGTGAAAGTCCTATTAAGTGCCTTTATCTATCTCTATAGATCTTGATGCCCAATGTATAAGTAGCTTCACCGAGGTCTTTCATTGAAAAACTCTTATTCAAGTATCCTTTTATGCTATCCAGAAATTCTACATCATTTCCAATCAACAATATGTCATTAATACGTCTCCAACGTATCTATAATTTTTTATTGTTCCAAGTTGTTATAGTATCATTCTTGGATGTTTTACAATCATTTTATAGTCGTTTTATATCATTTTTTGGTACTACCCTATTGACATAGTGCCTAGTGCCAGTTGCTATTTTCTGCATGTTTTTTACATCGCAGGAAATCAATACCAAATGGAGTCCAAATGCAGTGAAACTTTTTGTGGTTTTTTTGGGCCAGAAGACATCTAGTGGGCCAGTAACGCACCTGAGGGGAGCTTCGAGGGGAGCACAACCCACCAGGGCGCGTCTAGGGGCCCAGGCGCGCCACGATGGGTTGTGCCCTCCTCGTTGGCCTCCCGCACCTCCTCTTTGCTCTATAAATACCCCAATATTCCAGAAACCCTAGGGGTGTCGACGAAAATGAATTCCAGCCGCCGCAGAGTCCAGAAATAGCAGATCCAATCTAGACACCATCTCGGAGGGGTTCATCATGTCCATTGGTGCCTCCCTGATGATGTGTGAGTAGTTCTTTGTAGACCTACGAGTCTGTAGTTAGTAGCTATATGGCTCCCTCTCTCTCTCGCTCTTGATTATATAAACAATAGTCTCTTGGAGATCCATATGGTGTAAGTCTTTTTGCGGTGTGTTTGTTGGGATCCGATGAACTTTGAGTTTATGATCAGATCTATGTTTTTATCCATGAAAGTTATTTGAGTCTTCTTTGATCTCTTATATGCATGATCGATTATAGCCTCGTATTTCTTTTCTGATATTTGGGTTTTGTTTGGCCAACTTGATCTATTTATGTTGCAATGGGAAGAGGTACTTTGTGATGGGTTCGATCTTGTGGTGCTTGATCCCAGTGACAGAAAGGGAAATGTCACATACGTATCGTTGCTATTAAGGATAACAAGATGGGGTCTATTTCTACATAAATAGGTACTGTCTATATCATGTCATCGTTCTTATTGCATTACTCCGTTTTTCCATGAACTTAATACACTAGATGCATGCTGGATAGCGGTCGATGTGTGGAGTAATAGTAGTAGATGTAGGCAGGAGTCGGTCTACTAATCTTGGACGTGATGCCTATATAATGATCATTTTTTTTACTGTGAAGACAGTAGGAAAGGCTCCTACTGCATATATATTATTAAAACCTCAGGGGGTACAATTACATGTGTGATTTACATACATGGGTGGTTGTGGCACCACCATGGGACACCCTAGTTTACAAGACGCCTACTGTATGGACCCAATTATGGCAGATACAATATGTTGTTTGGAAGGTTTCACTCTATATCTAAGATTGTCAAAGTCCAACTTAAACCTCTGTTTGCAGGAAGCAACTGATGGCTTAATTTTCCTAAAGTGGTGGTTGTTTCTCTCCTTCCAGAGACTCCAGGCTGACGTCAAAAAAATATCCATCCACATCTTTCTAGGGTGCACGGTCTTTTGATGTTTAATCATGTCAAGTTTGTCATGGTGCAAAGACCAGCTGAAGCCAAGATGTAGCCAGCATTCCTGACTAAATGTGCAGTGAAAGAAGAGGTGTTCCACCGTTTCTTCAACATGTTGGCCACAGAGGAGGCAGTCAAAGTTTGTCCCAATGTTGTAGTGCCTCCTCTTGAGCATGTTTCTGGTGTTGAGGCGATCAACCAGCAGGAACCACCCGAATGTTTTGAGCTTGGGAGTACACTTTGCTTTCCATAACCAACCAAAGGCTTCATGGGCAGTTACATCTCTGAAGTAGAATCTGTAGTATGATGATCATTGCCTAGATATCATCATGATTATTCGAAGTTCTATTGATTGCCCAACAGTAATTGTTTTCCCACCGTTTGCTATTTTTCTTGAGAGAAGCCACTAGCGAAACCTACGGCCCTCGGGTCTCTTTTCATCATATTTGCCTTTGCGATCTATTTTCCTTTACTTTTATTTTCAGATCTATTAAACCAAAAATACAAAAATACCTTGCTGCAATTTATTTGTTCTGCGATCTATTTATCCTATCTACCACAATTATCTCACGTTATCTTGCCTACTTGAGGGGCCATACCCGAAGGGGTTTGACAACCCCTTTAACACGTCAGGTTGCGAGTATTTGTTATTTGTGTGTAGGGTCTATTTACGTGGTGTTAGGAGGTTCTCCTACTGGTTCGATAACCTTGGACTCATCACTCAGGGAAATACCTACCGTCACTATGCTGCATCATCCCTTCCTCTTTGGGGAAATACGGACGTAGTTCTAGCAGACATCAAAAGGAATTTGTGGCGCCGTTACAAGGGAGGATCTTCAACATCAACCAAGTTCCTAATCACAAATCTCATATCCTTGCAATTTACATTATTTGCCATTTGCCTCTCGTTTCCCTCTCCCCCACTTCACAAAAATTTGCCGTTTTATTCTCCCTTTTTTTCGTTCGATGTTTTCTCGTCAGATCTGTTTTTGAGTGCAATCTTGTTGTGAAGTCATCATGACTCAAGAGAACACCGAGTTGTGTGATTTTCAAATACCAATAACAATGATTTTATTAGCACTCTGATGGCTCCTCCCGCCACTAATGCGGAGTCTTGTGATATTAATACTGCTTTGCTGAATCTTGTTATGAAAGATCAATTTGCCGGTACTCCTAATGAGGATGTCGCATCCCAGCTTAACACATTCGTGGAATTATGCGATATGCAAAAGAAAAAAAGATGTGGACAATGATGTTGTGAAGTTGAAATTATTTCCGTTTTCTTTGCGAGATCGCGCAAAAATTGGTTTTCTTCTTTGCCTCGCAATAGTATCAATTCTTGGAACAAGTGCAAGGATGCTTTTGTTACTAAGTATTTCCTCCCGCAAAAATTATTTCCCTTAGAACCCAGATCATGAATTTCAAGCAACTTGAAAATGAGCATGTTGCACAATCTTGGGAAAGGATGAAATTGATGCTAAGGAATTTCCCAACTCATGGGTTAAATCTTTGGATGATCATACAAAAAATTTATGCGGGGTTGAATTTTGTTTCTCATAATCTTTTAGAAACACCTCTGATATTGAGAACAATATTAAACAATTTATCAACACTCAAAAAGCTTTCAATGCTTCGATAGAAGAAAAGTTGAATAAAGTTGATGATTTATCTAGAAGTATTGATAGAATTTCTCATGATGTAGAAACTCTCAAGATGATTTTTTTATGCCTAAAGTTTAAGAATCAATTAAAGATCTTTATGTTTCTATGGATGAAAGTAAGAAAAGAACCGCTATGCTTAGAGCTAAAAGAGAATTTTTAGAAAGAGCATTTTCTAGTGATTACTTTCATAAAAGTGATGAAGATCTTAAAATGATTGGTGTTTCTTCTATTGATTCTTTGTTTAGTAAAATTAAGATTGATGAAAAAGGGACTGGAGAAGAGTCAACTTTAGTTAGAAGGCGTCCCTATGATTTGGAGGGTGAAAATCTTGTTGAGAAAATTGATAAAGGTGGGTTTGAAGAGGTCAAGACTTTAACTAATGATGTGCCCACTATTTTGGATTACAAAGACTTTAATTATGATATTTGCTCTTTGGTTGATTGTATTTCTTTGTTGCAATCCATGATAAATTCACCCCATGCTTATGAACAAAATAAACCTTTTTCTAAACATATTGTTGATGCCACGATGAAAGCTTTTGAAGAAAAGTTGGAATTAGAAGTTTCAATTCCTAGAAATTGCATGATGAGTGAGAAACTACTATCAAAGTCAAGATTAAAAATTATGAGTGTTTTTCTTTATGTGACTTGGGTGCTATTGTTTCTACAATTCCGAAATCTTTATGTGATGTGCTTGGTCTTACCAATATTGAAGAATGCTCTTTAAATTTGCACTTGGCGGATTCTACTATTAAAAAGCCTATGGGAAGAATTAATGATGTTCTTATTCTTGAAAATAGTAATTATGTCCCATAGATTTTATTGTTCTTGATATTGGTTGCAATCCGTCTTGTCCAATTATTCTTGGTGGACCGTTTTTACGTATTATAGGTGACGTGATTGGTATGAAAGAAGGCAATATTAAATTTCAATTTCCACTAAGGAAGGGTATGGAACACTTCTCTAGAACAAGAATTATTCCACAATATGAATCAATCATGAGGGCATCATATGGATCTAGAACTAAAGATGACAAAACTTAGATCCTACGTGTTATGCCTAGCTAGGGGCGTAAAACGATAGCGCTCGTTGGGAGGCAACTCAACTTGTATCTTTTTTATTTTTGGTTCCCTTGATGTTTTCAACAAAATACACAATTATACCTCTGATTAGATGTGTTTTTGTGGTTTAAATTAGTGGTTGTGCCAAGCAAGGCCTTTGGGGTGATTTGGGTGAGAGTTGATTTGATCTTGCTGAAAAACAGAAACTTTTATGCTCACGAAATTATTATTTTTTATCATAAGAGTGATTTTGAGATGATTATTTTTGTAGAATATTAATAAACAAATTATTCACTTTGTCCTAATTTTAAAGAATTTTTGGAGTTGCAGAAGTATTTGAAGTAATCAGATTGCTACAGACTGTTCTGTTTTTGACAGATTCTGTTTTCTTTGCGTTGTGTGCTTGTTTTGATGATTCTATAATTTTCTTTGATGAGATTTCGCCATAGAAAAGTTGGAGTACAGTAGATATAATGCAAAAATAAAATATGAATAGGTTTGCAACAGTACTTATGGTAGTGGTTTGCTTTCTTATACTAACGGATCTCACGAAGGTTTTGTTCAGTTTTGTGTGATTGAAGTTTTCAAGTTTTGGGTGATCTTACGATGGATGAAGGAATAAGGATTAGCAAAAGGCTAAGCTTGGGGATGCCCAAGGCACCCCAAGATAATATTCCAGAAGTAGCAAGCAACTAAGATTGGGAATGCCCCCGAGTGGCATCCCCTCTTTCTTCTAACAACCATCGGTATTTTACTTGGAACTATATTTTTATTCGTCACATATTATGAGTTTTGCTTGGAGCGTCTTGTATGTTATGAGTCTTTGATTGTTTTTCTTTTTGTCTTTAATCCTTGCTGGACACACCTTTTTGAGATAACAAAAACAATTATGCTATGCTTGCTCCTATGCTTCACTTAAAATTTTAGAGCCTTGGAATTGCTCTAGTGCTTCACTTATATCTTCCTGAGCATGGTGTGCTTTGTTATTTTTGAAGAAATGCTCTCATGCTTCACTTAGATTAATCTGGGAGTTAGTAATTTTTTTAAGAAATTCTCTCTTGCTTCACTTAAATTATTTTGAGAGAAAGAAATATTATTCTCATGTTCTTCACTTAAATTTGTTTGAGCTTATCAAAAGCAACATATAAAATTAGTCCCAAAGTGATAGAGTCCAAAAATACCATATCCAATATAGACACCATCTCGGAGGGGTTCATCATGTCCATTGGTGCCTCTCCGATGATGCGTGAGTAGTTCTTTGTAGACCTACGAGTCCGTAGTTAGTAGCTAGATGGCTTCCTCTCTCTCTCTCTCTCTCTCTCTCTCTCTCTCTCTCTCTCTCTCTCTCTCTCGATTATCAATACAATGGTCTCTTGGAGATCCATATGATGTAATTCTTTTTGCAGTGTGTTTGTTGGGATCCGATGAACTTTGAGTTTATGATCAGATCTATGTTTTTATCCATGAAAGTTATTTGAGTCTTCTTTGATCTCTTATATGCATGACTGATTATAGCCTCGTATTTCTTCTCTGATATTTGGGTTTTGTTTGTCCAAATTGATCTATTTATCTTGCAATGGGAAGAGGTGCTTTGTGATGGGTTCGATCTTACAGTGCTTGATCCCAGTGACAGAAAGGGAAACAACATGTATGTATCGTTTCTACTAAGGATAACAAGATGGGGTCTATTTGTACATAAATAGATCTTGTCTACTCATGTCATCGTTCTTATTGCATTACTCTATTTTTCCATGAACTTAATACACTAGATGCATGTTGGATAGCAGTCGATGTGTGGAGTAATAGTAGTAGATGCAGGCAGGAGTCGGTCTACTAATCTTGGACGTGATGCCTATATAATGATCATTGCTTGGATATCGTCATGATTATTCGAAGTTCTATCAATTGCCTAATAGTAATTGTTTTCCCACTGTTTGCTATTTTTCTCGAGAGAAGCCACTAGCGAAACCTACGGCCCCGGGTCTCTTTTCATCATATTTGCCTTTGCGATCTATTTTCCTTTGCTTTTATTTTCAGATCTATTAAACCAAAAATACAAAAATACCTTGCTGCAATTTATTTATTCTGCGGTCTATTTATCCTATCCACCACAATTATCTCACGTTGTCTTGCATACTTGAGGCGCCGTACCCGAAAGGGATTGACAACCGCTTTAACACGTCGGGTTGCGAGTATTTGTTATTTGTGTGCAGGGGCTGTTTACATGGTGTTAGGAGGTTCTCCTACTGGTTCGATAACCTTGGTCTCAACACTGAGGGAAATACCTACCATCGCTATACTGCATCATCCCTTCCTCTTCGGGGAAGTATCGACGTAGTTGTAGCAGACATTAGTCATCCACATATAATATTAGAAATGCTATAGAGCTCTCACTCACTTTCTTGTAAATACAGACTTCTCCAAAAGTCTGTATAAAACCATATGCTTTGATCACCTCATCAAAGCGGATATTCCAACTCCGAGATGCTTGCACCAGTCCATAAATGGACCGCTGGAGCTTGCACACTTTGTTAGCATCTTTAGGGTCGACAAAACCTTCTGTTTGCCATATTTCATAATCATAAAATGTAGTTTTGACATCATATACAACTCTTCTTTAAGAAATCTATTAGGGAATGTAGTTTTGACATCCATTTTCCATATTTCATAATCATAAAATGCGGCAATTGCTAACATGATTCGGACAGACTTAAGCATCGCTACGGGTGAGAAAGTCTCATCGTAGTCAACTCCTTGAACTTGTCGAAAACCTTTTGCAACAAGTCGAGATTTATAGATAATAACATTACCATCAACGTCAGTCTTCTTCTTGAAGATCCATTTATTTTATATGGGTCGCCAATCATCGGGCAAATCCACCAAAGTCCACAGTTTGTTCTCATACATGGATCCTATCTCAGAATTCATGGCCTCAAGACATTTATCGGAATCTGGGCTCATCATAGCTTCTTCATAGTTCATAGGTTCGTCATGGTCAAGTAACATGGCTTCCAGAACAGGATTACCGTACAACACTGGTGCAGATCGTGCTCTGTTTGACCTACAAGGTTCTGTAGCAACTTGATCTGAAGTTTCATGATCTTTATCATTAGCTTCCTCTCCGGTTGGTGTAGGCATCACGGGAACAGATTTCTCGGCTGAGCTACTTTCCAAATCGAGAGTAGGTAAAATTACCTCATCAAGTTCTAGTTTCCTCCCACTCACTTCTTTCGAGAGAAACTCCTTCTCTAGAAAGGTTTCGTTCTTAGCAACAAAGATCTTGCCTTCAGACTTGTGGTAGAAGGTGTACCCAATTGTTTCCTTAGGGTATCCTATGAAGACGCACTTCTCCGATTTGGATGCGAGCTTATCAGGCTGAAGCCTTTTGACATAAGCATCACATCCCCAAACTTTAAGAAATGACAGCTTAGGTTTTTTGCAAAACCACAATTCATACGGTGTCCTTGATGTCTACTATGCAACCTTCTTCTTGTAGACGTTATTGGGCCTGCAAGTGCACAGGTTTGTAGGGCAGTAGCAAATTTCCCTCAAGTGGATGACCTAAGGTTTATCAATCTGTGGGAGGCGTAGGATGAAGATGGTCTCTCTCAAACAACCCTGCAACCAAATAACAGAAAGTCTCTTGTGTCCCCAACACACCCAATACGATGGTAAATTGTATAGGTGCACTAGTTCGGCGAAGAGATGGTGATGCAAGTGCAATATGGATGGTAGATAAAGGTTTTTGTAATCTGAAATAATAAAAACAGCAAGGTAACTAATGATAAAAGTGAGCGTAAACTGTATTGCAATGATAGGAAACAAGGCATAGGGTTCATACTTTCACTAGTGCAAGTTCTCTCAACAATAATAACATAGATAGATCATATAATAATCCCTCAACATGCAACAAAGAGTCACTCCAAAGCCACTAATAGCGGAGAACAAACGTAGAGATTATGGTAGGGTACGAAACCAATCAAAATTATTCTTTCAGATCGATCTATAAAAGAGTTCGTACTAGAATAACACCTTAAGACACAAATCAACCAAAACCCTAATGTCACCTAGATACTCCATTGTCACCTCAAGTATCCGTGGGCATGATTATACGATATGCATCACACAATCTCAGATTCATCCAACCAACACAAAGTACTTCAAAGAGTGCCCCAAAGCTACTACCGGAGAGTCAAGAAAATGTGTGCCAACCCCTATGCATAGGTTCATGGGCGGAACCCGCAAGTTGGTCACCAAAACATACATCAAGTGGTACGTGATATCCCATTGTCACCACACATAAACACGGCAATACATACATCAAGTGTTCTCATATCAAAGACTCAATACAATAAGATAACTTCAAGAGAGAAACTCAATTCATCACAAGAGAGTAGAGGGGGAGAAACATCATAAGATCCAACTATAATAGCAAAGCTCGCTATACATCAAGATCGTGCCATAGAGAGAACACGAGAGAGAGAGAGAGAGAGAGATCAAACACATAACTACTAGTACGTACCCTCAGCCCTGAGGGTGAACTACTCCCTCCTCGTCATGGATAGCGTCGGGATGATGAAGATGGCCACCGGTGATGGGTTCCCCCTCCGGCAGGGTGCCGGAACGGACTCCCGAGAGATTTTTGGTGGCTACAGAGGCTTGCGGCGGCGGAACTCCCGATCTATCTTGATATTCGATGGTTTTAGGGTACGTAGGCTTATATAGGAGAAAGTAGTCGGTCGGGAGGTGCTCGAGGGGTGCACGAGACAGGGGGGCGCCCTCCTATCTCGTGGCCTCCTCGAGGATCTTCTGACGTGAACTCCAAGTCTCCCGGATCATATTCTTCCAAAAAAATCACGTTGCCGAAGGTTTCATTCCATTTGGGCTCCATTTGATATTCCTTTTCCTCGAAATACTGAAACAGGCAATAAAGCAGCAATATGGGCTGGGCCTCCGATTAATAGGTTAGTCCCAAAAGTAATATAAAAGTGTATAATAAAGCCCATAATCATTCAAAACAGATAATAAAATAGCATGAATGCTTCTTAAATTATAGATACGTTGGAGACGTATCAGCATCCCCAAGCTTAATTCCTACTCGTCCTCGAGTAGGTAAATGATAAAAGAAAGAATTTATGAAGTGTGAATGCTAGAAGGTGCACAAGTTTGATCAATGATAATTTCAATCACCTTTTCTAGCATGATAATATGTCATAACAGTAGTTCATCTCATAAAACTTCTCACGATAAAGTAACTAGCAATTCACATGTCAAAGCATAGACCGTAAACTTTCTTGAAAACTAGCAAACTTCATTCTCAGTCATTCAAACAATTGCAATTCATCTTATTTTCAGGAATATCAAACTCCACATACTCAACTATCATATAGTCTTCTACAATTGCTAACACTCACGCAATACTTGTGGTTATGAAGTCTTAATCGAACACTGAGAAAGATAGGGGCTTATAGTGTTGCCTCCCAGCGTATTCACCTTTGGGTGATGTCAACAATAATAGTTCATGCTAACTTACATCCAATTGGATATATATATATATATATATATATATATATATATATATATATATATCAGGATCACCCCAACACAAAGTGCTTGCCAAAGGATAAAATGAAAAAGGGAAAGGTGAAGATCACCTTGACTCTTGCATAAAGTAAAAGACATAAAGTAAAAGATAGGCCCTTCGCAGAGGGAAGCAGAGGTCGTCATGCGCTTTTAGGGTTGGATGCATAAAATCTTAATGTGAATGAACGTCACTTTATATTGCCACTTGTATATGGACCTTTATTATGCAGTCTATCGCTTTTATTGCTTCCATAACAAGATCGTATAAAGCTATTTTCTTCACACCAAAATATCATACATATTTAGAGAGCAATTTTTATTGCTTGCACCAATGACAACTTACTTGAAGGATCTTACTCAATCCATAGGTAGGTATGGTGGACTCTCATGGCAAAACTGGGTTTAAGGATATTTGGAAGCACAAGTAGTATCTCTACTTGGTGCAAGGAATTTTGGCTAGCATGAGGGGGAAAGGCAAGCTCAACATGTTTGAATGATCCATGACAATATACTTTAACTGAGATGTCGGAAAACATAACCCATTACGTTGTCTTCCTTGTCCAACATCAACTCTTTAGCATGTCATACTTAATGAGTGCTCCCAACTATAAAAGATGTCTATAATAGTATATTTATATATGAGATCTCTCTTCCTTCAATATTCTTTCATGAAATTGTTCAAATGACCAATACAATGTTTGCTAACCTCCAATAAATTTACAACCTCTACTTCTTAGACGTGAAGTCATTACTCCCCATGGGATAAGCAAATGAGACATATATAATTTCAGATTTATGACAATCAACTCATTCAACAATTTACTCATAGGATATAAGTGCACGAGTAAATGAAAAACTACTCCAAAAAAATATAAGTGAAGATTAATGAGTAGCTAAATAATTATGTAACTATGAGAAGACTCTCTCCCATTAAAGAATTTCAGATCTTGGTATTGTATTCAAACAGCAAGCAAAACAAAATAAAGTGACATTGCAAGGATAGCACAACTCATGTGAAGAAGCAAAAACTTAGGCTCAACCGATACTAACCGATAGTTGTTGAAGAAAAAAAAGTGGGATGCCTGCGGGGCATCCCCAAGCTTAGATTCTTGAGACTTCTTGAAATATTATCTTGGGGTGCCTTGGGCATCCCCAAGCTTGAACTTTTGTGTCTTCTTAATTCCTCTCATATCATGGTTTCTCTTTTTATCAAAAGTTTCATCCACACCAAACTCAACAAGAACTCGTGAGATAGGTTAGTATAAACCAATGCAAAACCTTATCATTTTCTACTGTAACAAATCACTAAAATTATTATTCAACATTTCATACTAAATGCCTTTGCATATTTAATACTCCTATCCTCAAATAGAATCAATAAACAAGCAAACAATGCAAACATAACAGCAATCTGCCAAAACAGTACAGTATGTAAAGAATGCAAGAGTGTCAATACTTCCCTAACTCCAAAAATTATGAAATAAAATTCCCACTGTAGTAAATTTATCAGAGCTCATTCTGCAAGAGGTTTCAACATTATAACATGCTCTGACTTTTCTAGGGAATTTTTGCAACAGCGGTAAACTTTCTGTTCTCAAACAGCAAAATGTATACTAGCAAAATAAGCATGGCAAAGGCTATCCTTAACATTTTTACTGAAACTAAAGATGCAAAACATTATTCTAAATAACAGCAAGTAAATACTAACAAAATAAAGTGACGCTCCAAGCAAAACACATATCATGTAGCGAATAAAAATATAGCTCCAAGTAAAGTTACCGATGAACGAAGACGAAAGAGGGGATGCCTTCCGGGGCATCCCCAAGCTTAGGCTCTTGGTTGTCCTTGAATATTACCTTGGGGTGCCTTGGGCATCCCAAAGCTTAGGCTCTTGCCACTCCTTATTCCATAGTCCATCGGATCTTTACCCAAAACATGAAAACTCCACAACACAAAACTCAACAGAAAACTCGTAAGCTCCGTTAGTATAAGGAAATAAAACCACCACTTAGGTACTGTAATGAACTAATTCTAAATTAATATTGGTGTAATATCTAATGTATTCCAACTTATCTATGGTTTATACCACTTAATACTAGCCATAGATGCATCAAAATAGGCAAACAACACACGAAAAACAGAATCTGTCAAAAACAGAACAGTCTGTAGTAATCTGTATCAAACGTATACTTCTGGAACTCCAAAAATCCTACCAAATTAGGAAGTCCTAAGCAATTTGTGTACCAATCCAGAGCAAAAAGAATCAGATCAGAAGCACGTTTTTGTGAATTAACAAAACTAATTTACTGGGCGAAAAAGTTTTTGATTTTCAGCAGGATCAACACAACTATCATCGTAAGCTATCCTAAAGGTCTTACTTGGCACTTTATTAAAACAAAAGCCATAAAACATGATTATTACAGTAGCATAATCATGTGGACACACAAGAACAATAAGGATAAATAGTGGGTTGTCTCCCAACAAGCGCTTTTTTTAATGCCTTTCTAGCTAGGCATGATGATGACAATGATGCTCACATAAAAGATAAGAATTGAAACATAACGGGAGCATCATGAAGCATATGACTAGCACATTTAAGACTAACCCACTTCCTATGCATAGAGATTTTGTGAGCAAACAACTTATGGGAACAATAATCAACAAGCATAGGAAGGTAACACAAGTATAGCTTCGAGATTTTAAGCACATAGAGAGGAAACTTGATATTATTGCAATTCCTATAAGCATATGTTCCTCCCTCATAATAATTTTCAGTAGCATAATAAATGAATTCAACAATATAACCAGCACCTAAAGCATTCTTTTCATGATCTACAAGCATAGAAAATTTACTACTCTCCACATAAGCATAATTCTTCTCATTAGTAGTAGTGGGAGCAAACTCAACAAAATAATTATCATGTGAGGCATAATCCAATTAAAAACTAAAATTACGATGACAAGTTTCATGGTTATCATCTATTTATATATATAAAGTACTTTAAGGGATAAGCAGAAAAAAGAAAATTAGTCTAGAAATTACCACAAAAATTAGAAACATCTAACCGTTAATTTAATCGCCAAAAAATATATGGCCATCAGATTATATTTAACTTTAAAATTACCCACCATTGCCATTATATTGTAATGGGAAAAAACTTCCCTCACGTCTACCTTTTTTTCCTTTAACATATCTTTAACCTATCGAGGCGACCTTACGAACAGGAAGAAGCGATCTAACAAAATCAGAACTTCAGAAGAAACCTACGCTGAGGAACCCTAGCTTGCCTTGGCGCAATACCACACAACGATCCAGGCATACATCCTTCCTCCTCCCAGATCCAGGCTTCCAGGCATACATCCTCCTCCCTCAAGTTAGCAATCCAGACTTCCAGCCCTACATCCTTCCTCCTCTTTAAGGTCTTTTTTTGACTCAGGCAAATAGGGCCAGAAGGCACATGCGCCCCTCCAACGTGGATCACACAACAATATGCAACATTATTACATGAGCACCAGCCCAAGCCAAGATAGGTACGTTGGTCACTTCAACCAAACAACCCTGCACTAATCATTTGCATGTATTCTCTTTTGTTTTTGTTCCTAATACCATATATACTAATCTCACAATCAGTCTTACAGTCCATCACATATCTTTACACCAATCTCACAATCAATCTCATGATCGCATAAAAAACTCATGATAGGCTAGACTTGTACCCATCATAGGCAACCCTTCAGGTTTTTCACTTGTAGTTTTTGCAGATGATGTAGCTAGCACTCCAAATTAATATACACCACCATGATGGCTTTCCCTCAAAGAAGAAAAAGAACTCTCAAAAACAAGTGCCCCAATATCCTCGATTGTGCCATCGGTCCATCAAGTGAGCCTCCAGTAAGTACCATCTGCATAAATCGTATAGAAATGACATATAGTTTATTTTTTTCAAAAGCAAGAACAGAAACAACAGTACAACTTACGACTACAATTCAAGGTATGACAACACAATCAAATAAGCTTTTTAATCATGTCCTAAGTTCCCCTTGTGATTTTTCAGTGGTCATTGTACATCAACTTTGCATCCTCAATTGAAATCTAATCTTATTCTTAGAGTTCAATCTTTTCTCAACAGCAAGAACAAAAACAACAGTACAATCCATGTCTTCAATTCAAGGTGCAACAAAACAATCAAATAGCTTTAAGTTCGGATCAAGCTCTAAGTCCCCCATGCAATTTTTCAGTCCTTATTTTACATGAACTTGCCATCCTCAATTGCAATCTTATTCTTCACTAAATATATGCTTTTATGGACTTGCATGTAACTACAACAATAGGATAAAGATACTCATAGTATGTGTTTTTTCACATGAAGACTGGAATTTAATACCCACTGGTATTGGAAGTTGATCTCCTTTATTTCTACAACAAAGAAGAAAATTTGTAAGCTGAAAAAAATAATCAAATCATAAATTTTCAAAACCTTAAGGAGTACTCTGTGATGATTTTATAATATATCTAATCCTCTTTAATAATATATGCATCCTATATTATGTAGGAAGAAACAAAGAAAGTTAAAGGTCGGGCACATAGCAAAAATGTGAGAAACCTGCCAAGGTGGTTAAAAGCATCAAATGTACAATCCAACAAGCTTATCCGTTACTAACCGTGAATCTTCAAAAGGTGGTATAATAAAAACCTCACAACTAAAATGTATAATTCAACAATTCAAGTTAAGCAAATGTGGATTTGTGATTAAGATTGGACGGGAAAAATATTTCAAATTATTATCTTACTGATGTGAATCCAGTCAATAAACAATGGAAAGAGGTGGAAAAACTACATGCAATATATTGTACAAGTCCATGTTCGCTTTCACATCAACAGGAGGAAAGATAGACACATAAATAAACAATTTTTGTGGACCTTATGTATTTGTGAATGAACGGCCAAAAAGACCACAGAATAGGAACTCTACTACCTGAAGGTAAAGACAAACCACGCACAGCGCAGTTATGCACCTGTGACCCTACAAATGAGGTAAAAACTGGATTAACACGTCAGCATCAGAAGATACAAGGGAGTCAATAGAACGTCACATTGTCAAGGGCCTTAAAAATATGTTGGATAGAGATAATAGACTAGCAAAACAATCAGAATGGCAACCAAAGTTGCAGGCTTCATTTTGAATGATACGATAGGGAATAGAAAAGGATGGGATATCATTGTACAGTACAAAGACATTACACCGAGAAGAATATCAAAGAACCATTCATAATTCATGGCTATGCAGTATCCATTATTATTCCCCTACAGAGAAGAACATATGAAATACGCATTACATATTAAAAGAAGGTGCAAATGCAAGAGAAAGCATGTAACAATGTTGGAATACTGTGAGAGTCATATACAACACCACACTAACCAATCGAAACACTTCCTGGTGTGTGAAAAGCTTAAACTGCATTTCAATGTGGATGCCCTTGCATGCATTTTGCAGTACAAACTGGACTGGATCGAAAGACACCAAGGAAACCTAAGAACGGGATTATATGCTGGCTTGCAAGAGGCAATAGAAAGAGGAGATACAAGGGATGAGCAAGTACGAAAGAGAATACTCCTTCCATGTGCCATCCAGCTTCATATATAGCCCAAGATACAAAGCAAAAAACTACCAAGATGCTATGCCAATATGTTAGTGGGCTGGATACGTAGACCTATTTGTGACATTCATGTTCAACGCAGCTTGGCTGGAGATACACTCTATGCTACAGGAAGTACGCCAAGCTGCGTCAGACAGACCTGATATTGTTGACCGAGTGTTCCACATAAAGCTCAAGGAGTTCATCAGAGACATAAGAGAAAGGAGGTACTCAAAACACGTGGAAGTAATACCATGCTGACTTGATCACACCTGTTATTTTCTTTTCTATAGAAAATCAACTAACAACGAGGATGATGTGGTCAAGAACATAGTCAACACAAAAATATTCTAAAGTTGGGAACTAAACAGACACTTACATATGTTACTAGCCTTTTCTAGATAATCATAAGTAGATGGAAAATTAGTACACTTCAAACTATCCTCAAAATAAAATTGAATTTTCTATGCTAACATGATATGGCAGAACGGACTACTCCCAAAAATATTGCAAACATGCATGAACATTCGATGGAAATAGCTCAAAAATACCAATTGTCAACACTATATATTATCTAATAGTTCAAGCTTATTCTATTGTACAAGAGAATAGTGACAACATCCATGGATCGTTGCAGTTCATATGTAAAATGCAATAGCACCTATTTTCATGTTCACTTATTAAAATTAATTATATCTTTGGAAAATAGAAAAACTATAGCTACTTACAAATGAACAAATTAATTTCTTAATTTGTTTGAATATGAAAGGCGGCAGGGGGCCTAACACTTCAGATGCGAGTCTCAAGTATGGAAAAAGTGTATGGAGGCATAAATAGATTTACATATTTCACTAACAAGTCGTACCTTAACGTACATTATATTGCTTTAACCATACACACGCAGGGAAAGGATAAGGCACAAGAAAACAAATAAGAGTATGAGATAGGCAGGAAAGGAAGAAGGGGGGACCTGCAGGTGAAGAATGAGCCGACGAAGTGAGGCTTCCCCTGCCGAGGATGAAGATGACTTGCCGGGGCGCCTCGCTCCGGGACGCCGCCACGATGTGATGGAAAACAAAGCCGCCAGCATCCTCACAATCGAGGTGGATTCAAGCTGGATGTGGGAAACGAGATCCACGCCCACGTCGCCTCCAAGGACGCCGACAGCAGCTGCACTGTCAAGATCGACAACCTCGCCTCCTCCATTGCGCAGCTTCTCATCAAGCCCTGCTAACCCTCCACCGCCGTTGACCGGCCTGGCAGAACGAGGAGCCAAATCAGGCGCACGAGATGGCCAGTCAGCCGAGCTGCAGAGGTGCGTGCAGGTGTGTACCAGCAAGGTCACGGCAAGGAATCAAGAAGGAAAACTGAGTTGGTGTTCATGGGTGGAATGAATTTTGTATAGATGGGATAGAAAAGGGGATCAGTCAAGAGAGCCGTGTGCGACTATGAGGCTCCCACCAGAAAAAATGTGTGCACGCTGTCTACAGTCTACACTTGCAAGATCCTCATTGGCTTCCACCATAAAGAAAAAAGTTTTTCTACAAAAAAGCACAAAATTCCTATTAATCAGTGATTGCGTACAGTATTGTATACATCCCTAAGAATAGGTGGAGTTCACACACGTGTGCTGAGACTACCAAATTATAGTCTAATTTTATATGCTGCAAAATGTTCTGACCAAATCAAAATATACAGTACATGATCATAAAGAAAACATATTGAACCGATGACAATCATTGATATTTGAAGTATGCACATGGAAGTACAATTTCATGTCAAGTCGGTACAAACTATCAACATGAGCCAAGGGCCACATCCGGCAAACCCACGGGCTGGGGAGGTGTTCACAAAGAATTTGATGACAAAGTCTTCGCCCAATATTTCCCACAAATGAAAGAGAAATTATTCTCATCTAATCATGAAAATACCAAACATATGCCTCCGGGTAAAATCATGTTTACAACCACCAATTGACGAACAAACGATAAAAATGACAAATGTTTATAAATGTCATCACACTTGGTTCAAAATCTTCTTTGCACAAATAAAATAATATGGTCTAATTAATAAGCATAATAAAATTCTAGCCCGTGCATCGAGCGCGCCACGTTTCTAGTTATTCTTAATAGCATACAAGTCATCACAATAATCATCATAGATAGCAACTTTGTTCTCATAATCAATTGGAACCTCTTCCGAAATAGTGGATTCATCAATAAATAAAGTTGACACTCTTCCAAATCCACTTTCATCAATATAATCATCATAAATAGGAGGCATGCTTTCATCATAATAAATATTCTCATCAAAACTTAGGGGACAAAAAATATCATCTTCATCAAACATAGCTTCCCTAAGCTTGTGGCTTTGCATATCATTAGCATCATGGATATTCAAGAAATTCATACTAACAACATTGCAATCATGCTCATCAAACAAAGATCTAGAACCAAACATTCTAATGCATTCTTCTTCTAGCACTTGAGCACAATTTTCCTTTCCATCATTCTCACGAAAGATATTAAAAAGATGAAGTGTATGAGACAAGCTTAACTCCATTTTTTGTAGTTTTTCTTTTATAAACTAAACTAGTGATAAAACAAGAAACAAAAATATTCAATTGCAAGATCTAAAGATATACCTTCAAGCACTCACCTCCCCGGCAACGGTGCCAGAAAAGAGCTTGATGTCTACTACGCAACCTTCTTCTTGTAGACGCTGTTGGGCCTGCAAGTGCACAGGTTTGTAGGACAGTAGCAAATTTCCCTCAAGTGGATGACCTAAGGTTTATCAATCCGTAGGAGGCGTAGGATGAAGATGGTCTCTCTCAAACAACCCTGCAACCAAATAACAGAAAGTCTCTTGTGTCCCCAACACACCCAATACAATGGTAAATTGTATAGGTGCACTAGTTCGGCGAAGAGATGGTGATACAAGTGCAATATGGATGGTAGATAAAGGTTTTTGTAATCTGAAATAATAAAAACAGCAAGGTAACTAATGATAAAAGTGAGCGTAAACAGTATTGCAATGAAAGGAAACAAGGCATAGGGTTCATACTTTCACTATTGCAAGTTCTCTCAACAATAATAACATAGATAGATCATATAACAATCCCTCAACATGCAACAAAGAGTCACTCCAAAGCCACTAATAGCGGAGAACAAACATAGAGATCATGGTAGGGTACGAAACCACCTCAAAGTTATTCTTTCGAATCGATCTATAAAAGAGTTCGTACTAGAATAACACCTTAAGACACAAATCAACCAAAACCCTAATGTCACCTAGATACTCCATTGTCACCTCAAGTATCCATGGGCATGATTATACGATATGCATCACACAATCCCGGATTCATCCAACCAACACAAAGTACTTCAAAGAGTGCCCCAAAGCTACTACCGGAGAGTCAAAAAAACGTGTGCCAACCCCTATGCATAGGTTCATGGGCGGAACCCGCAAGTTTGTCACCAAAACATACATCAAGTGGCACGTGATATCCCATTGTCACCACAGATAAACACGGCAAGACATACATCAAGTGTTCTCATATCAAAGACTCAATCCAATAAGATAACTTCAAGAGGGAAACTCAAATCATCACAAGAGAGTAGAGGGGGAGAAACATCATAAGATCCAATTATAATAGCAAAGCTCGCGATACATCAAAATCGTGCAATAGAGAGAACACGAGAGAGAGAGAGATCAAACACATAGCTACTGGTACATACCCTCAGCCCCGAGGGTGAACTACTCCCTCCTCATCATGGATAGCATCGGGATGATGAAGATGGCCACCGGTGATGGGTTCCCCCTCCGGCAGGGTGCCGGAACGGACTCCCGAGAGGTTTTTGGTGGCTACAGAGGCTTGCGGTGGCGGAACTCCCGATCTATCTTGATATTCGATGGTTTTAGGGTACGTAGGCTTATATAGGCGAAAGTAGTCGGTCGGGAGGTGCTCGAGGGGCCCACGAGACAGGGGGGCCCGCCCAGTAGGGGAGCGCGCCCTCCTATCTCGTGGCCTCCTCGAGGATCTTCTGACGTGAACTCCAAGTCTCCCGGATCATATTCTTCCAAAAAATCACGCTGCCGAAGGTTTCATTCCGTTTGGACTCCGTTTGATATTCCTTTTCCTCGAAATACTGAAACAGGCAATAAAACAACAATATGGGCTGGGCCTCCGGTTAATAGGTTAGTCCCAAAAGTAATATAAAAGTGTATAATAAAGCCCATAATCATTCAAAACAGATAATAAAATAGCATGAATGCTTCATAAATTATAGATATGTTGGAGACGTATCAGTCCTCTCAATGAATTTTGACAGTGCCTTGTTTAACGTGAATGCAGTTGTCCCTAATGCATAACCCCAACACAATAGTGGTAAATAGGTAAGAGACATCATAGATCGCACCATATCTAATAAAGTGCGGTTATGATGTTCGGGCACACCATTATGCTGTGGTGTTCCAGGTGGCGTGAGCTATGAAACTATTCCACATTGTTTTAAATGAAGGCCAAACTCGTAACTCAAATATTCACCTCCACGATCAGATCGTAGAAACTTTATTTTCTTGTTACAATGATTCTCGACTTCACTCTGAAATCCTTGGAACTTTTCAAATGTTTCAGACTTGTGTTTCATTAAGTAAATATACCCATATCTACTTATATTATCTGTGAAGGTCAGAAAATAACGATACCCGCCACGAGCCTCAACACTCATCGGACCGCATACATCAGTATGTATTATTTCCAATAAGTCATTAGCTCGTTCCATTGTTCTGGAGAACGGAGTTTTAGTGATCTTGCCCATAAGACACAGTTCGCAAGTATCAAATGATTCATAATCAAGTGATTCCAAAAGTCCATCTTTATGGAGTTTCTTCATGCGCTTTACACCGATATGAACCAAACGGCAGTGCCACAAATAAGTTGCACTATCATTATCAACTTTGCATCTTTTGGCATCAATATTATGAATATGTGTATCATCATGATTGAGATTCAACAGAAATAGACCACTCTTCAAGGGTGCATGACCATAAAACATATTACTCATATAAATAGAACAATCATTATTCTCTGATTTAAATGTATAACCGTATCGCACTAAACAATATCCAGATATAATGTTCATGCTCAACGCTGGCACCAAATAACAATTATTCAGGTCTAAAACTAATCCCGAAGGTAGATGTAGAGGTAGCGTGCCGACGATGATCACATCGACCTTGGAACCATTCCCGACGCGCATCGTCACCTCGTCCTTAGCCAATCTTCATTTGATCTGTAGTCCCTGTTTTGAGTTACAAATATGAGCAACCGAACCGGTATCAAATACCCAGACACTACTACGAGAATTAGAAAGGTACACATCAATAACATGTATATCAAATATACCTTTGTTCACTTTGCCATCCTTCTTATCGGGCAAATACTTGGGGCAGCTCCGCTTCCAGTGGCCAATCCCTTTGCAGTAGAAGCACTCAGTTTCAAGCTTGGGTCCAGCTTTGGGTTTCTTCCCGGGAGTGACAACTTGCTTGACATTCTTCTTGAAGTGCCCCTTCTTACCCTTGCCTTTCTTCTTGAAACTAGTGGTCTTGTTAACCATCAACACTTGATGCTCCTTCTCGATTTACCTCCATAGCCTTTAGCATTGCGAAGAGCTCGAGAATAGTCTTTTCCATCCCTTGCATATTGTAGTTCATCATGAAGCCTTTGTAGCTTGGTGGTAGTGATTGAAGAGCTCTGTCAATGACACAATCATCTGGAAGATTGACTCCCAGCTGAGTCAAGTGATTATGGTACCCGGACATTCTGAGTATGTGCTCACTAACAGAATTGTTCTCCTCCATCTTGCAGTTATAGAACTTGTTGGATACTTCATATCTCTCAACTCCGGCATTTGCTTGAAATATTAACTTCAACTCCTGGAACATCTCATATGGTCCATGAAGTTCAAAACATCTTTGAAGTCCCGATTCTAAGCCGTAAAGCATGGCACACTGAACTATTGAGTAGTCATCAGATCGAGCTTGCCAGACGTTCATAACGCCAGCTTCTGCTCCTGCAGCAGGCCTTTCACCTAGCGGTGCATCAAGGACATAATTCTTCTGTGCAGCAATGAGAATAATCCTCAAGTTACGGACCCAGTCTGTGTAGTTTCTACCATCATCTTTCATCTTAGCTTTCTCTAGGAATGCATTAAAATTCAAGTGAACACTAGCACGGGCCATTGATCTACAACATAGATATGCAAAAACTATTAGAACTAAGTTCATGATAAATTAAGTACAATTAATGATATTACTTAAGAACTCCCACTTAGATAGACATCCCTCAAGTCATCTAAATGATACGTGATCCAAATCAACTAAACCATGTCCGATCATCACGTGCGATGGAGTAGTCATCAATGGTGAATGATACGTCTCCAACGTATCTACTTTTCCAAACACTTTTGCCCTTGTTTTGGACTCTAACTTGCATGATTTGAATGAAACTAACCCGGACTAACGCTGTTTTCAGCAGAACTGCCATGATGTTATTTTATGTGTAGAAAAGGAAAGTTCTCGGAATGTCCTGAAAATCCACGGAGGCACTTTTTGGAATTAATAAGAATTTTTGGCGAAAGAATTAGTGCCAGGGGTCCCACGGCCTAACCACGAGACAAGGGGGCGCGGCCCCCTATCTCGTGGGCCCCCTGGACCTCCTCCGACCTCAACTCCAACTCCATATATTCCGTCTCGGGGAGAAAAAAATCAAGGAGAAAGTTTCGTCGCGTTTCACGACACGGAGCCGCCGCCAAGCCCTAATCTCTCTTGGGAGGGCTGATCTGGAGTCCGTTCGGGGCTCCGGAGAGGGGGATTCATCGCCGTCGTCATCATCAACCATCCTCCATCACCAATTTCATGATGCTCACCGCCGTGCGTGAGTAATTGCATCATAGGCTTGCTGGACGGTGATGGGTTGGATGATATTTACCATGTGATCAAGTTAGTTTTGTTAGGGTTTGATCCCTAGTATCCACTATGTTCTGAGATTGATGTTGCTATGACTTTGTTATGCTTAATGCTTGTCACTAGGGCCCGAGTGTCATGATTTCAGATCTGAACCTATTATGTTTTCATGAATATATGTGTGTTCTTGATCCTATCTTGCAAGTCTATAGTCACCTATTATGTGTTATGATCCGACAACCCCGAAGTGACAATAATCGGGATACTTCTCGGTGATGACCGTAGTTTGAGGAGTTCATGTATTCACTATGTGCTAATGCTTTGTTCCGGTTCTCTATTAAAAGGAGGCCTTAATATCCCTTAGTTTCCGTAAGGACCCCGCTGCAACGGGAGGGTAGGACAAAAGATGCCATGCAAGTTCTTTTCCATAAGCACGTATGACTATTTACGGAATACATGCCTACATTACATTGATGAATTGGAGCTAGTTCTATATCACCCTATGTTATAACTATTGCATGAGGAATCACATCCGGCATAATTATCCATCACTGATCCATTGCCTACGAGCTTTTCATATATTGTTCTTCGCTTATTTACTTTTCCGTTGCTACTGTTACAACTACTACAAAAACCCAAAAACATCTATCTTTACTTTTGCTACTGTTACCTTTATTATCATACCACTTTTGCTACTAAACACTTTGCTGCAGATACCAAGTTATCCAGGTGTGGTTGAATTGACAACTCAACTACTAATACTCAAGAATATTCTTTGGCTCCCCTTGTGTCAAATCAATAAATTTGGGTTGAATACTCTACCCTTGAAAGCTGTTGTGATCCCCAATACTTGTGGGTTATCAGTGAACATCTCTATGTTGATCATAGCCACTATATGATTCACGTTCGACCTTTCGGTCTCAGTGTTCCGAGGCCATATCTATATATGCTAGGCTCGTCAAGTATAACCCGAGTATTCTGCATGTGCAAAACTGCCTTGCACTTGTTGTATTTGAACGTAGAGCTTATCACACCCGATCATCACGTGGTGTCTCAGCACGAAGAACTTTCACAACGATGCATACTTGGGGAGAACACTTATACCTTGAAATTTTAGTAAGGGATCATCTTATAATGCTACCGTCGTACTAAGAAAAATAAGATGCATAAAGATAAACATCACATGCAATCAAAATATGTGACATGATATGGCCATCATCATCTTGTGCTTTTGATCTCCATCACCAAAGCAACGTCATGATCTCCATCTTCACCGGCTTGACACCTCGATCTCTATCGTAGCGTCGTGGTCGTCTTGCCAACTATTGCTTCTACAACTATCGCTACCGCTGAGTGATAAAGTAAAACAATTACATGGCGTTTGTATTTCATACAATAAAGCAACAATCATAAGGCTCTTGCCAGTTGCCGATAACTTTTACAAAACATGATCATCTCATACAACAACGTATATGACACCATGTCTTGACCATATCACATCACAACATGCCCTGCAAAAACAAGTTAGACGTCCTCTACTTTGTTTTTGCAAGTTTTACGTGGCTGCTACGGGCTTCTAGCAAGAACCGTTCTTACCTACAGTCACAAAACCACAACGGTGATTTATCAAGTTTGTTGTTTTAACCTTCACAAGGACCGGCAACTGTCAAATTTGATTCAACTAAAGTTGGAGAAACAGACACCCGCTAGCCATCTTTACGCAAAACTAGTTGCATGTCCGTGGGTGGAACCGATCTCATGAACATGGTCATGTAAGGTTGGTCCGGGACGCTTCATCCAACAATACCGCCGAATCAAAATAAGACATTGGTGGTAAGTAGTATGACGATCACCACCCACAACTCTTTGTGTTCTACTCGTGCATATAATCTATGCATAGATCTAGCTCGGATGCCACTGTTGGGAAACATAGCATGCAATTTCAAAAAAAGTCCTACGCTCACGCAAGATATATCTAGGAGATGCATAGCAATGAGAGGGGGAGAGTGTGTCCACGTACCATCGTAGACCGAAAGCGGAAGCGTTTACTTAACGTGGTTGATGTAATCGAACGTCTTCTCGTTCCAACTGATTGAGTACCGAATGTACGGTACCTTCGAGTTCTGCACACGTTAAGCGCGATGACGTTCCTCGAGCTCATGATCCAGCAGAGGGTCGAAGGAGTAGATGAGTTCTGTTAGCACGACGGCGTGGTGATGGTGATGGTGATGGTGATGTGATCCGCACAGGGCTTCACCTAAGCACCGCGAGAATATTACTGGAGGCGTAAACTGTGGAGGGGGGCGCCGCACAGGGCTTGGAGTAATTGGTGTGTCTCATAAGGGCGCCCCCGTATATAATGGAGGGAGGGAGAGGAGGCCGTCCTAGGCGCGCCCCAAGTGGGGTGGAGTCCCACTTGGACTCCTAGTCCAATTCGCCCCCTTCCTTTTACCTGAGGGGGAAAGGGGGGAAGGAGAGGGAGTAGGAGAAGGAAAAGGGGGGGCGCCCCCACCCCTTGTCCAATTCGGTTTCCCCCTTGTGGGGGCGCGCCAGCCCCTTGTGGGCTGGTGTGCCTCCCTCTTATAGCCCATATGGCCCATATCATTCCCCGGGGGGTTCCGGTAACCCCTCTGGTACTCCGGTATGTACCCGATACACTCTGGAACCCTTTCGGTGTCTGAATAATACCTTCCAATATATCAATCTTTACCTCTCGACCATTTCGAGACTCATCATCATGTCTGTGATCTCATCCGGGACTCCGAACAACCTTCGATCACCAAAACACATAACTCATATAATACATACCGTCATCGAACGTTAAGCGTGCGGACCCTATGGGTTCGAGAACTATGTAGACATGACCGAGACACCTCTCCGGTCAATAACCAATAGCGGAACCTAGATGCTCATATTGGTTCCCACATAATCTATGAAGATCTTTATCGGTCAAACCGCCATGTCAACATAAGTTATTCCATTTGTCATCGGTATGTTACTTGCCCGAGATTCGATCGTTGGTATCTCCATACCTAGTTCAGTCTCGTTACCGGCAAGTCTCTTTACTCGTTCCATAATGCATCATCCCACAACTAACTCATTAGTCACATTGCTTGCAAGGCTTGATATGATGTGCATTACTGAGAGGGCCCAGAGATACCTCTCCGATACTCAGAGTGACAAATCCTAATCTCGATCTATGCCAACCCAACAAACACCTTCGGAGATACTTGTAGAGCATCTTTATAATCACTCTTTTATGTTGTGATGTTTGATAGCACAAAAGGCATTCCTCTGGTGTCCGGGAGTTGCATAATCTCATAGTCGGAGGAATTTGTATTTGACATGAAGTAAGCAGTAGCAATAAAACTGAATGATCATTATGCTAAGCTAATGGATGAGTCTTGTCCATCACATCATTCCACTAATGATGTGATCCCATTCATCAAATGACAACTCATGCCCATGGCTAGGAAACTTAACCATCTTTGATCAATGAGCTAGTCAAGTAGAGGCATACTAGGGACACGGTGTTTTGTCTATGTATTCACACATGTATTAAGTTTCCGGTTAATACAATTCGAGCATGAATAATAAACATTTGTCATCAATAAGGAAATATAAAATAACAACTTTATTATTGCCTCTAGGGCATATTTCCTTCAACGTTCTCTCTGCAGAAGGTATAGCCGTGGATCCCAGTAAAGTAAAGGGCGTGCTAAATTGGCTAGCACCCACGACAGTGACTGAGATCCGAAGTTTTCTTGGATTAGCCGGATATTACTGTCGATTCATTGAAGGCTTCTCTAAGATTTCCAAGCCCATGACAGAACTCCCTAAGAAGGATCAGAAGTGTGTATGGTCTGAAGACTGTGAGAAGAGTTTCAATGAATTGAAGATCAGATTGACGTCAGCACCTGTGCTGACCCTTCCAGACATCTATCGCAGCTTTGATGTATACCATGATGCATCCAGGAGAGGTATTGCATGTGTACTCATGCAAGATGGCAAGGTTGTAGCCTACACATCTAGACAGCTACGACCCCACGAAGGGAACTATCCAACACATGATTTGGAGTTGGCAGCAGTTGTGCATGCTTTGAAGATTTAGAGGCACTACCTCATTGGAAAAAGATGTCAGATATTCACCGACCACAGGAGTCTCAAGTATATATTCACCCAACCGGACTTAAACCTCCGACAGCGAAGATGGCTCGAATTGGTCAAGGATTATGATCTTGGAATCAACTACCATCCAGGCAAAGCCAATGTGGTTGCCGATGCCCTTAGTCGCAAGCCTGCCAACCTGAACGCCTTAATGGAATCTTTGCCTCCCGATCTACAAGAAGAGATTGCTTAGCTTAACCTGGTTATTGTGGAGGCTGACCTAGTCAATATGTTGGAAGTCACCCTACCCTCGAAGAAGAAATCCAAGTGGCCCAATAGGATGACTCAATCCTGCAACACCATGTCAAGCGTATGCAAGAAGGCAAGACCCAGGATTTCTCAAGAGATGAGCAAGGTACACTAAGGTTTTGAGGTCGGATTTGCATACCTGAGCAAGCAGACTTGAGAAGGAAGATCTTGGCAGAAGCGCACGAATATTCATGCTCAATTCACCCAGGAGGTACTAAGATGTACGAAGATCTTCAATAGACATTTTGGTGGGATGGAATGAAGAAGGACATCGCCTATTTTTGTCGTTTGTTGCGACATTTGTAACAAGGTGAAGGCGAAACATCAAAAACCCGCCGGACTTCTCCAACCTCTACCCGTTTCCCAATGGAAGTGGGACGATGTCTGCATGGATTTCATCACCGGTCTGCCAAAGACTCACCAAGGCAATGATGTAGTACGGGTTGTAGTGGACATGCTGACAAAGGTAGCTCACTTCATTCCCATCCGGACCACATACCAAGCCGATCAAATCGCACAACTATATGTGTCCAAAATCGTCAGTTTGCATGGAGGGCCAAGAACTATCACTTCTGACCAAGGTTCTCGCTTTACCTCAGCATCTTGGTCATGTCTCCATCAAGCTTTGGGGACTGCATTAAAGTACATCACTGCTTATCACCCTCATACAGACGGACACTGAGCGAGTAAATCAGATACTTGAAGATATGCTCCAAGCATGTGCTTTGGCTCAAGGATCCAAGTGGGAAGATTGTCTGTCGTATGCTGAGTTCTCTTACAACAACAGTTGCCAGAGCAGCCTCAAGATGTCACCATATGAAGCTCTGTATGGCCGTAAGTGCCGCACTCCGCTAAACTGGTCTCAAACCGGAGATAGCCGCATTTTCGGAACCGACTTAATGATGGAGGCTGAGAAACAAGCCAAGGAGATCCGAGATAGACTGCAAGTGGCAAAGTCCCGACAAAAGAGCTACTATGACTCCAAGCACCGACAGATCAGTTTTGAACCCGGAGAGTATGTTTACCTCCGAGTCACACCCATGAAAGGAGTAAAGAGGTTCTAGACCCGTGGAAAGCTTGCACCCAGATATATTGGCCCATTCCCGGTTATGTCCAGAGTTAGTACAGAGGCTTATCAATTGGAACTACCACTGGAATTGCCAGAAGTGCATGATGTGTTCCATGTCTCACAATTGAGAAGGTGTATCTCGCCAACCGAGAAAAGGGCTGATGTGGCAGAGCTAGAGCTTGCTAAGGATTCAACCTATGAGGAGAGACCGTTCTAAATATTGGAAGAAATGGAAAGAGTCACTCGCAGTAAGGTGATTAAATTTTATAAGGTACAGTTGGAGCATCACACGGAGGAAGAAGCAACCTAGGAAAGAGAGGACTTTTTGAGAGCATCCTATCCAGAACTATTTTCTCAAGTAACCAAATCTCGAGGACGAGATTCATTCTAAGTGGGGGAGGTTTGTGACACCCTGGTATTTGCTGGTTTTTGCCATCATACTTTTCATCTGCCTTTTCTTTCAAATGATCTTTTAGTTAATTCATTTGGACATAGCACTTGGGCATTGTTTTTATTTTCACCCAAGTGACCCATCTCACCTCTCACAACCTCTCCTGATCTCCCATTCATCATCAAAATGCTTTGAAATATTTTCTTATAAATATTCATTTTCCTCTTGAAAATGGTATATTTTCATTTCCCCTCCAAAGCAACCCCTCTGTTTCTTTCTTAGAAAAATCTGAGAAAATTCTCATCCATCCTTTGGGAAATGCCTCATCACCCTATGCAAAAATATCATATGGTCATGTGACCAAAATTTGCTAGGGAAAATCATTTGCATTCTGCCCTGAAAATGCACTTTGCAAAGGAAATGTATTTTCCTTGATCCAATGAAGCTAATTTTTCTTGAACTTCATTACCCTCCTAAGAAAACCTTAACCCCAAGAGATTAGCCCTAAACTCCTTCTAGAACCCCTCCAAACACAATGCACAAGTTTCTATCCAGAAACTTGTTGCTGAGCTCTTCTTCAATCTGGTCGGCCTGGCAGTGTGCCATCTCTTCTCCTAGACCAAACACTGCACGGACAACACACTAGACAAGGTTTGGCATCGCCTGGGCACCGTTTTGGCACAGTTCGCATGGTGACCGTGTGTGGACATGGGCTCTGGCATGCGTTCGGCGCGCTCTGCGCTGCACCCGAGCCCCTGTTCAGTGCGTGCCCATCGCAGCGCTCACCTCCGACTACCACACCGCGCCACCAACCTCGACGCATCACCCTTGACCCCTCCCTGCAGCTCACTGACGCTGGAGCCACCGCAGCGACCATGGGCATGTTGCGGCCAAGCACACAGTGCGCCCATGCCTCTGTCCCCATCCTCATCGCGCCATGTGCTCGTCTTTGAGCTCGCATAGTGGCTGCGTGAGCCCTGACCTCTTCCCCCCTCCCTCTGGCGCTCCTCGTCGCCGTGCATCGCTTCCAGATCCCTCCGCGCGGAGCCGAGACCCCCATCCCCTCTTCCTATAAATAGAGCCCACCCCTGGCCTCTCCGAGCATCTCAACCCACTCAACCAACCACCACAACGCTGCAGATAGCCGCAACCCAGTCGGGCAGGCCTCTGGCCGCCGTCCCCGACCCGAGCTCGCCGGCGATCCCCTCATGTTGCTCCTCACCTCTCCAGTGCCCCTTGAGGTCCACCTTCGTCTCCGATGACTCCTTGGAGGTCCATGATAACCCACAAGTATAGGGGATCGCAACAGTTTTCAAGGGTAGAGTATTCAACCCAAATTTATTGATTCGACACAAGGGGAGCCAAAGAATATTCTCAAGTATTAGCAGTTGAGTTGTCCATTCAAGCACACCTAGAAACTTAGTATCTGCAGCAAAGTGTTTAGTAGAAAAGTAATATGATAGTGGTGGTAACGGTAACAAAAGTAAAGACAGTAAAAGTAATGTTTTGGTATTTTGTAGTGATTGTAACAGTAGCAACGGAAAAGTAAATAAGTGTAAACCAGTATATGGAAAACTCATAGGCACCGGATTAGCGATGGATAATTATGCCGGATGTGGTTCATCATGTAGCAGTCATAACATAGGGTGACACAGAACTAGCTCCAGTTCATCAATGTAATGTAGGCATGTATTCCGTATATAGTCATACGTGCTTATGGAAAAGAACTTGCATGACATCTTTTGTCCTACCCTCCCATGGCAGCGGGGTCCTATTGGAAACTAAGGGATATTAAGGCCTCCTTTTAACAGAGAACCGGAACAAAGCATTAGCACATAGTGAATACATGAACTCCTCGAACTATGGTCATCACCGGGAGTGGTCCCAATTATTGTCACTTCGGGGTTGCCGGATCATAACACATAGTAGGTGACTATAGACTTGCAAGATAGGATCTAGAACACACATATATTCATGAAAACATAATAGGTTCAGATCTGAAATCATGGCACTCGGGCCCTAGTGACAAGCATTAAGCATAGCAAAGTCATAGAAACATCAATCTCAGAACATAATGGATACTAGGGATCAAACCCTAACAAAACTAACTCGATTACATGATAAATCTCATCCAACCTATCACCGTCCAGCAAGCCTACGATGCAATTACTCACGCACGGCGGTGAGCATCATGAAATTGGTGATGGAGGATGGTTGATGATGACGACGGCGATGAATCCCCCTCTCCGGAGCCCCGAACGGACTCCAGATCAGCCCTCCCGAGAGAGATTAGGGCTTGGCAGCGGCTCCGTATCGTAAAACACGATGATTTCTTCTCTCTGATTTTTTTCTCCCCGAAAGCCAATATATGGAGTTGGAGTTGGCGTCGGAGGGCCACCAGGGGGCCCACGAGGTAGGGGGCGCACCCAGGGGGGCCCACCCTCGTGAGCAGGGTGTGGGCCCCCTGGTCTTCATCTTTTGCGAGGATTTTTCTTTATTTTTTCTAAGGTGTTCCGTGGAGTTTCAGGACATTCCAAGAATTTTTATTTTCTGCACAAAAAACAACACCATGGCAGTTCTGCTGAAAACAGCGTCAGTCCGGGTTAGTTTCATTCAAATCATACAAGTTAGAGTCCAAAACAAGGGAAAAAGTGTTTGGAAAAGTAGATACGACGGAGACGTATCAACTCCCCCAAGCTTAAACCCTTGCTTGTCCTCAAGCAATTCAGTTGACAAACTGAAAGAGAAAAAGAAAAACTTTTACAAACTCTGTTTGCTCTTGTTCTTGTAAACATGAAAAGCCAGCATTCAAGTTTCAGCAATTATTATGAATTAACCATACTCACAATGACACATAGGTCTCACAATTACTCATATCAATAACATAATCAGCTAGCGAGCCATAATAGCAAAACTCGGATGACAACACTTTCTCAAAATAATCATAACATGATATAACAAAATGGTATCTTGCTAGCCCTTTCTGAGACCGCAAAACATAAATGCAGAGCACCTTTAAAGATCAAGGACTGACTAAACATTGTAATTCATGGTAAAAGAGATCCAGTCAAGTCATACCCAATATAAACCAATAATAATGAATGCAAACGATAGTGTGCTCTCCAACGGGTGCTTTTTAATAAGAAGGGTGATGACTCAACATAAAAGTAAATGGATAGGCCCTTCGCAGAGGGAAGCAGGGATTTGTAGAGGTGCCAGAGCTCGGTTTTAAAATAGAGATAAATTATATTTTCAGCGGCATACTTTCATTCTCAACATAACAACTAAAAGACGACGATATCTTCCATGCTAAATAGATTATAGGTGGTTCCCAAACAGAATGGTAAAGTTTATACTCCCCTTCCTCCACAAGCATCAATCCATGGCTTGCTCGAAACAACGAGTGCCTCCAACATTCAACGGGTCCCAAGGGGAGTTTTGTTTGCAGTTATTTTGATTTAGTTTGCATAAAGCATGGGACTGGGCATCCCAGATACCAGCCATTTTCTCGTGAATGAGGAGCGGAGTCCACTCCTCTTGAGAATAACCCGCCTAACACGGAAGATAAGAGCAGCTCTAGTTGACATATGAGCTATTCGAGCATGCAAAATAGAATGTTTATTTGAAGGTTTAGAGTTTGGCACATACAAATTTACTTGGAACGGCAGGTAAATACCGCATATAGGTAGGTATAGTGGACTCATATGGAATAACTTTGGGGTTTAAGGAGTTTGGATGCACAAGAAGTATTCCCGCTTAGTACAGGTGAAGGCTAGCAAAAGACTGGGAAGCGACCAACTGAGAGAGCGACAACAGTCGTAAACATGCATTAAAATTGATTCACACCGAGTACAAGCATGAGTAGGATATAATCCACCATGAACATAAATATCATGAAGGCTATGTTGATTGGATTCAAGTACATGCATGATCATGTGCCAAGTCGAGTCACTCAATACATTTAAAGGAGGATACCACCCCATCATACCACATCATAATCATTCTAATAGCATGTTGGCACGCAAGGTGAACCATTATAACTCATAGCTAATCAAGCATGGCACAAGCAACTATAATCTCTAAATGTCATTGCAAATATGTTTATTTAATAATAGCTGAATCAGGAACGATGAATCATCATATTTACAAAAACAAGAGAGGTCGAGTTCATACCAGCTCTTCTCTTCCCAATAAGTCCATCATATGTCATCATCATTGCCTTTCACTTGCACGACCGAACCGTGTGTATAATAAGAAGAGTGCACGTGCATTGGACTAAGCTAGAATCTTCAAGCATTCATCTCAAGAGAGAAGACAAGTAATATGGGCTCTAAGTTTAAATAATCAATCATGCATATAAGAGCCACTAAGCATTTTCAATATGGTCTTCTCGACCCCCAAAGAAAGGAAAAGAAATAAAAACTATTTACATGGGAAAGCTCCCAACAAGTAAAAAAGAAGAACGGGAAATATTTTTGGGTTTTCCTTTTTATTCTACTACCGGCATGAAAAGTAGACTAACTAATTTTTTTGGTTTTTCTTAAAGTTTATCAAACACACAAGAAGAAAGCGGAAAAAGAAATTTAAACTAGCATGGATATTGCAGTGAAAAAGTATGAGCGCCAACATCTAGCAATGAGTGTGTGTGTGTGTGTGTGTGTGTGTGTGTGTGTGTGAACATGAATATAATGTCGGTGGGAAACACGTACTCCCCCAAGCTTAGGCTTTTGGCCTAAGTTGGTCTATTGCCAGGGATGGCCTCGCGGATACCCGTAGATGTAGCTGGGGTCGTAGTGTGATGAAGAAGACTCCGACTACCACTGGCTGGCAGCCTCCTCTGGATCCCAAGAATAAACAGATAGCCGTGGAGGCTCATCTTGTGGCTCCGGCTCCGGGGCTGGTGCAGGGTTCCGATAGGCTTGAACAGCCGACCACGGAACGATCTGAGGTTCTGCAAACAAGTTAAACAAAGAAGGAGCAGGCAAAGTAATAGTCTCAGGGTGATGTTTATCAAAGTATAATTTATATTTGAGCTCCCCATCGTGACTCTTAACAAGAAAATCATGCGCTATCATACTCTTGTAATCTAAATAAACGCGGGGCAGCACTGTTTCTTCTTTCTCCGCATGCCTAATAGGTATTTCAAAATGTTCAGCTAGGCGTGAAGCATAAATGCCTCCAAAGATGGGCCCTTAGTACGGTTCAGACTTAACCGTCTAGCAACAATTCCACCCATACTAACAGAGTTATTGCGGTATAAACCATGGAGCAAAATAATAATATCAGGAATAATAAGGTTCCCATAGTTCCCGCGTCCAATCAAGCAACGACTAGCAAATAAGGCAAAGTAGCGTAAAACAGGACAATGTATGCTAGTGATCCTTGCATCAGAAACCTTCCTGGTTTCTCCCACCGTGATAGTGTTAACAAAAGCTTCTACTTCATTACGATGGGGTTCATCTAAGGTGCCCTCAAAGGGTATTCTGCAAACCTCGCAGAATTCAGCTAATGTCATCTTTTTAACAACGTCATATAAATGAAACTCTACTGTTGGAGGTGATTTCTTAGGGGAAAAGTAGAAGTTTTGCACAAAAGTATTTGTGAGTAAGAGATACTGATGACGTTGGTCATGGAGGAAGTTGGTGAGGCCAGCATTCTCAATCAATAAATAGAAATCTTCATAAATCCCAGCTCTCCTCAAGAAGTCATCGGAAGGCCATTCACAAGGCCGGACCTCCGCGGTGCGAGGCAAATTAAATTTGGGCTTCTCCTCTTCTTCCTTTTGTTTTTCCTTAGAGCTTCGGCTCGACGAGCCCCTCAAAAGTCTCTTCATTATTTCTGAAACAATCTGAAATTTTTGGTAACTTCAAATAAAAGTGAACCAACTTCAATAAAATTGATAGTAACAACTCCCACAAGTGCCTAGAGCCTATATAAAGCATTGGAACTACTTGGAACCATATAAATTTGGCATGCAAGCTCAAGAACATGGTCACCTATGCAGCACAAATTTGCAAAGAATAAAGCACTAGAACAAAAACTAATTGGACCAATGGAGGAGTCACATACCAAGGAACAATCTCCCCAAGCAGTTTTGCGAGAGGTGCTTTGAGCAAGGAGATCAAAAATCACAGCAACGGGGGCTGGAACTCGTGCTTGAGTTGGTTTTTCGTGTTTGTGTGAGGCAGAGGAAGGAGATGGGTGCAGGAATAAGTGGAGGAGGGCCACCGTGGGCTCATGAGGCGGGGGGGCGCGGCCAGGGGGGTAGGGCGCGCCCTCCACCCTCGTGGCCAGGTGGCAGCTCCCCCCGTGGTAATTTTTGCACAGTAAATACTCAAATATTCCCGAAAAAATCATATTAAATTGGCATGGCATTCTGAGGACTTTTATTTTCGGGATATTTTTATATTGCACGGATAAGTCAGGAAATAGACAGAAAAATATTATTTTACTTTATTTCTACTAAATAACAGAAAATATAAAGAGGGTACAGAAGGTTGTGCTTCTAGTTTCATCCATCTCGTGATCATCAAAATGAACCCACTAACAAGGTTGATCAAGTCTTGTTAACAAACTCATTCCGAATAATCCCGGAACCGGAGAAATTTTGAATGACACTAAGTTACCTCAACAGGGATATGAAAATCCCCAACAATAAGAATATCATACTTTTTCTTGACAGTAGGGAGAGGAAATTCGAAACCTCCAAATATAATCGATGGAACTTTTCCAATAAAGTTGATATTATAAACTTGAGGTTGTTTCCTTGGAAAATGTACCGTGTGCTCATTGCCATTAACATGAAAAGTGACATTGCCTTTGGTGCAATCAATAACAGCCCATGCAGTATTAAGGAAAGGTCTTTCAAGAATAATAGACATACTATCATCCTCGGGAATATCAAGAATAACAAAGTTCGTTAAAATAGTAACGTTCGCAACTACAACAGGCACATCCTCACAAATACCGACAGGTATAGCAGTTGATTTATCAGCCATTTACAAAGATATTTCAGTAGGTGTCAACTTATTCAAGTCAAGTCTACGATATAAAGAGAGAGGCATAACACTAACACCGGCTCCAAGATCACATAAAGCAGTTTTAACATAATTTCTTTTAATGGAGCATGGTATAGTAGGCACTCCGGGATCTCCAAGTTTCTTTGGTATTCCACCCTTAAAAGTGTAATTAGCAAGCATGGTGGAAATTTCAGCTTCAGGTATCTTTCTTTTATTAGTAATAATATCCTTCATATACTTAGCATAAGGATTTGTTTTGAGCACATCAGTTAATCGCATACGCAAAAAGATGGGTCTAATCATTTCAGCAAAGCACTCAAAATCCTCATCATCCTTTTTCTTGGATGGTTTCGGAGGAAAAGGCATGGGTTTCTGAACCCATGGTTCCCTTTCTTTACCATGTTTCCTAGCAACAAAGTCTCTTTTATCATAACGTTGATTCTTTGATTGTGGGTTATCAAGATCAATAGCAGGTTCAACTTCTATATCATTATCATTACTAGGTTGAGCATCAACATGAACATTATCATTAACATTATCACTAGGTTCATGTTCATCACCTGATTGTGTTTCAGCATCAGAAATAGAGATATCATTCGGATTCTCAGGTGACTCAGCGATAGGTTCACTAGAAGTTTGCAAAGCCCTATCATTTTTATTTTTCTTCCTTTTAGAAGAACTAGGTATATTAATATTGTTTCTCTGAGAATCTTGCTCGATTCTCTTAGGGTGGCCTTCAGGATACAAAGGTTCCTGAGTCATTCTACCAGTTTTAGTAGCCACTCTAACAGCATAATCATTTTTCTTACTATTCATTTCATCAAGCACTTCTTTCTGAGCTTGAAGTACTTGTTCTACTTGAGTGGTAACCACAGAAGCATGCTTGCTAACAAGTTTAAGTTCACCTCTAATATCAGCCATATAATCACCCAAGCATTTAATCATAAAGGTATTCTGTTTTAATTGTCTACCAAAATAAGCGTTAAAGTCATCTTGCTTAAACATAAGATCATCAAACTCATCCAAGCACTGACTAGCAATTTTAGTAGGAGGGACTTCAGCTTTATCATATCTATAGAGAGAATTTACCTTTACTACCTGTGTCGGGATATCAGGAGGTTCTTCATTAAATAAGTAATTGAGATCATATACTTCTTCAACAGGCGGTAAATTAAGACCATGTATTTCTTCAATAGGAGGTAAATTCTTAACATCTTCAGCTTTAATACCTTTTTCTTTCATAGATTTCTTTGCCTCTTGCATATCTTTGGGACTGAGAAATAGAACACCTCTCTTCTTCGGAGTTGGTTTAGGAATAGGCTCAGTAATTGGTTCTGGAACTAGCTCAGGAGGTAGCTCGGGAGGTGCCCAATTATTTTCATTAGCCAACATATTATTCAATAGAATTTCAGCGTCATCTGGTGTTCTTTCCCTGAAAAGAGAACCAGCACAACTATCCAGGTAATCTCTGGAAGCATCAGTTAGTCCATTATAAAAGATATCAAATATTTCAGGTTTCTTAAGAGGATGATCAGGCAAAGCATTAAGTAACTTGAGAAGCCTCCCCCAAGCTTGTGGGAGACTCTCTTCTTCAATTTGCACAAAATTGTATATTTCCCTCAAAGCAGCTTGTTTCTTATGAGCGGGGAAATATTTAGCAGAGAAGTAATAAATCATATCCTAGGGACTTTGCACACAACCAGGATCAAGAGAATTATACCATATCTTAGCATCACCCTTTAATGAGAACGGAAATATTTTGAGTAGATAAAGGTAGCGTGATCTCTCATTATTAGTAAACAGGGCAGCTATATCATTTAACTTAGTAAGATGTGCCACAACAGTTTCAGATTCAAAGCCATAAAAAGGATCAGATTCAACCAAAGTAATTATATCTGGATCACCAGAAAAATCATAATAGTCCTGATCAGGAACACAGATAGGTGAAGTAGCAAAAGCAGGGTCGGGTCTCATTCTATCTCTAAAAGATTCTTTACTCCATTTAATTAGCAACCTCTTAAGTTCACGTCTATCCTGGCAAGCAAAAATAGCTGCAGAAGATTCAGCATCAAAAAGATAACCCTCAGGAATAGCAGGCATAGGTTCATCATCACTAACATCATCGTGTTCAGGTTCAATAATCTCTCTTTCTCTAGACCTAGCAATTTGCTCATCAAGATATTCACCAAGTGGCACAGTAGTATCAAGCGTAGAAGTAGTTTCATCATAAGTATCATGCATAGCAGAAGTGTCATCATCAATAACATGCGACATATCAGAATCAATAGCAGTAGTAGGTTTAGGTGTCGCAAACTTACTCATAACAGAACGAGAATCTAGTGCAAGGCTAGATGGCAGTCCCTTACCTCCCCTCGTAGTTGAGGGCAAAATAGTAGTTCGATCATCTTTCAAGTTCTTCATAGTGTCCAGCAGATATAAATCCCAAGTGACTCAAAGAATAGAGTTATGCTCCCCGGCAACGGCGCCAGAAAATAGTCTTGATAACCCACAAGTATAGGGGATCGCAACAGTTTTCGAGGGTAGAGTATTCAACCCAAATTTATTGATTCGACACAAGGGGAGCCAAAGAATATTCTCAAGTATTAGCAGCTGAGTTGTCAATTCAACCACACCTGGAAACTTAGTATCTGCAGCAAAGTGGTTAGTAGCAAAGTAATATGATAGTGGTGGTAACGGTAACAAAAGTAAAGACAGTAAAAGTAATGTTTTGGTATTTTGTAGTGATTGTAACAGTAGCAACGGAAAAGTAAATAAGTGTAAACCAGTATATGGAAAACTCGTAGGTACCGGATTAGCAATGGATAATTATGCTGGATGTGGTTCATCATGTAGCAGTCATAACATAGGGTGACACAGAACTAGCTCCAGTTCATCAATGTAATGTAGACATGTATTCTGTATATAGTCATACGTGCTTATGGAAAAGAACTTGCATGACATCTTTTGTCCTACCCTCCCGTGTCAGCGGGGTCCTATTGGAAACTAAGGGATATTAAGGCCTCCTTTTAATAGAGAACCGGAACAAAGCATTAGCACATAGTGAATACATGAACTCCTCAAACTATTGTCATCACCGGGAGTGGTCCCGATTATTGTCACTTCAGGATTGCCGGATCATAACACATAGTAGGTGACTATAGACTTGCAAGATAGGATCTAGAACACACATATATTCATGAAAACATAATAGGTTCAGATTTGAAATCATGGCACTCGGGCCCTAGTGACAAGCATTAAGCATAGTAAAGTCATAGCAACATCAATCTCAGAATATAATGGATACTAGGGATCAAACCCTAACAAAACTAACTCGATTACATGATAAATCTCATCCAACCCATCACCGTCCAGCAAGCCTACGATGCAATTACTCACGCACGGCGGTGAGCATCATGAAATTGGTGATGGAGGATGGTTGATGATGACGACGGTGACGAATCCCCCTCTTCGGAGCCCCGAACAGACTACAGATCAGCCCTCCCGATAGAGATTAGGGTTTGGCGGTGGCTCCGTATCGTAAAATGTGATGATTTCTTCTCTCTGATTTTTTCTCCCTGAAAGCCAATATATGGAGTTGGAGTTGGCGTCGGAGGGCCGCCAGGGGGCCCACGAGGTAGGGGGCGCGCCCCCCACCCTCGTGAGTAGGGTGTGGGCCCCCTGGTCTTCATCTTTTGCGAGGATTTTTCTTTATTTTTTCTAAGGTGTTCCGTGGAGTTTCACGACATTCCGAGAATTTTTATTTTCTGCACAAAAAACAACACCATGGCAGTTCTGCTGAAAACAGCGTCAGTCCGGGTTAGTTCAATTCAAATGATACAAGTTAGAGTCCGAAACAAGGGCAAAAGTGTTTGGAAAAGTAGATACGATGGAGACGTATCAGTCCACTAGTGCTAGCTGACCCCGATGGAGCCCCTGCAACTGCCCACCCTCGCCATCTTCCTCATCTCCACGAACCCCGTTCGCAGCCGCCGCTGGAGACGCCTTTTCCGAGCCACTCCAGCCACCTCTCATCAAGCTACGGGTACAGGCGGGTGCGCCAGAGCCTCCTCTACCCATCCCTCCCTCTCAGAACGGCCGTCGAGCCCTCCTCACCGAAGAGGGCCCCGGCGAAGCGCCGCCGTCCTCCGTTTCTATCCCCCTCTCCTCAAAACCCAACAAGCGGGGACCACTGTCATCCTCTCCACTCGCGCCCAAAGCGATACGAGTGAATTCGACGTCACCCCCTTTGGTTTTCTTTTATTCAAATTTAAATTCATTTTTGACCAGCAACTTTGACCAACTCTAGCTCCTAAATTATAAGTCCAAATGAGTTGATTCTTTTTGCATTGGTTTTGTATTGGAATTCTCTAGCATGACACCAAATTTGAGATTTTTCCTTGCTTTCTAGAATTTTTGGTGAATTTCAGAGTGGTTTTTGATATTTTCTTTTGTTGTTTTTAATTATTTTCAGAGGGAGAATCTTGCCTTGAGGAGAACCAGGAGGAGTGTGACCCTCCTCTGTGCTAAGGCAAGCCACCACAAATATTTTCATAATGTCATTTCAATAACTACGATTTTTCCAACTTGAATATGATTTAGTTCATGCATTAAATCATTTATATAACATTGCTTAAGTTATTGCATTTGTTATGCTAGAAGTGTTTAGCTTGCTGTGGTACTTGAGTGCATGGACTAGTTTAGTGCAGTAGAGTTACTTTGATAACATGACTATGGTTGATAATGCTCGGTATTATTTTCATATGATGGTTAATACTTATATTCTCACCATGCTAAAGTCATAACTAAAAATGATGGAGTTTAACCAGTGCCTTTATATGATCAATAGTGCATGATGATTCTTTGAGGTTGATCCGTTGCATTTCAGTGTTATGTGAATATAGTTGCATGTCATATAGTTGCATGTCATAAGGTTGCATGTTCATGGCATACTATGGCTCGAGTTATTTTATTTCAAGTTAAACTTGATGATAATTCAACTTGAACATAATGTTGATCGAGTCATGGTGCCACCGAATCGAGCTTCCTAGAGCAACCACATTTGCCTTTATGGGAAGGCCTTTATTCAGTCTGTTGTCATGCCTCTGGTTGGTGCCTCCGACGAGGGAACGTTATGGGCGTGCGGTACCCTGGCTCGGTAAGCAGACATAACCTTGTGTGTCCGTTGTTGTTTTGGTACCATGTCCCCGTTTGGGACCGTTGATGTTTTTGCCACGACGGTGGCTGTTGGATGCCACGGGTTGGCATCAGGGCCACCCATGACTTAGCCTAGAGGGGAGTTGGCCGGAGTGGCCGAGAGAGTGTCATGTCAATGTGTTGGTTTTGTCGGAATGTCGTTGGTCCACCTGAATGGGAGTTGGAGGCCATGGGTTCCGTGGTGTGGGTACAGTGTGCTAAACTCTGCAGAGTGTTTATTAAATCTATCGATAGCCGCGTCCACGGTTACGGACACAGTTCGTAGTAGGTCACACCATGGATCAACAACAATAAGTTAATTTTGCACAATAAGGTCATACAGATGGCACTGATTATGCGATGATAATGTTGAAACCGTGAAGATGGTTGATGTTGGAACCCAAGGGTTGGTTTCGTTCGTGATCCGGAGGTGATCACCATATTGATGATGTCGGTTACGAGGTAACCCGTATGGTAAGGGAGTCCGAGGGACTCGTTGCACAAGCATGATCACTTCATGAGTAGTATGTTATAGCCTTGCATTTAACTTGCTTAATTGTCATGTTATTGTTTGCCATTATGCTTTTACTTGTTGTGAGCTTGGAAGTCCATTCAATGTACTGACCTGACGTGTCATGCCAGATTTCAGGAAACTCTTACCGGATCGAAGTGCTTCCCGTGTCTAGGCCGTGTCCATGTAGGTGTCCCTATGCTATGGAGTTCCGCTTCGTCGTCGTTCCGCTACTGCATAGTCGTCGTAATCGAGGCCCCTTCATGTTCATTAAATAATGTACATACTGTTCAGCCGCACCGTGTGTGCCGCTTGGCCTCGCTACCTGATGTAATATCAAACCTATGTTTCCGCTAGCATCAATAAAGCAGTTATTTCCCGTATCAAGTTGTTGTATGTTGCCAGAAGACTAGATCTCTGGGCAGGCAATGCAAGGTAAACCGGTTGCTCTGAGCCGGGGTGCCACACTGGGACCATTAATGTTTCGCTGATTTTTATGGTCAAATTATTTTTTTGATTTTAGGTTTTTTTTCGTTTTTATTTTCAAAATATTTCCTTTGCATCTTTCCCAGGGGTTTTTCCTTTCCATTTTTTATTTTTTATTTGGGTACTATTGTTTTTCTTTGAGTTTTCATTTATTCTATGGAGTTTTTCTTTATCTGTTTCCTTTTCTTTCCTTTTTGTTTTTCGCTAGCATTCAAAAATATATTATCTGTTGGATACATGAATATTCTTGTGACAACATGACGTCAATTTCAGAAAGATTATGAATATTTTTTTAAATACATGATGCATATTTTTACACAAATGTTAACAGCCACACATATAGCACGAAGCAACATGGCCCAAACGCCTCTAATACCATTCATTTTGCCACATCAAAACGGATGACATCAGTGGAAATATTTTTGGTTTTTGGCTTAAAATGGTTTATCTCCTAATTAAAAATCCAATTAAAAATTGGTTTTCACCATTAAATCCGTCTCGACGAGATTTTTATAACTAGATCCCATGTTGATATGTTTTGATGAATTTTTTTTGCCAAAAGTTGACATTATGTTTACACTGTAGTTGACATAGTGTTACACTAAAGTTGCCATGTGACAATTTTAGTTATAGAGCATGACAATTTTAGTATTTTGACCATGGCAATTCCATTACTTTGACCATGAACAATATTTTTTGTATGAACCATGGCAATTTAAAGTGCACGTATCATGGAAATTTTAGTTTATAATTCATGGCAAGTCTAGTTTCTTAATTCCCCGTTTTACAATATATTAAAATTTACTTTTTAATGTAGAAGAAAAATAACTAAAACATATCATGGAACTTCAGTGTAAACATCATGGCAATTCATGTGCAATACACATGCCAACACTTAAAAGTCATCGAATCATGTTAATATGAGATCTAGTTTCGAAAATCTCATCGTGATGGATTTAAGGTGAAAATGGATCTTCACTCAGATTTTTCATTAAAGAGATAAAACAGTTTAAAGATTGAAAATCCAAAAAGATTTTCACATGCATGCATGCGGTGACGTGACGTATTCTGTGTGTTATAGAGCGTGTGAGTGGATATCACTCCCACCACATGTGTGGGCGTTATCAGCGTCCTATTTTTAATATATATAGTAACTATCTTTTTTGCAACTAATATAATGACCATTTAAAATAAATGATAAACTTTTTAATACACAGTATTAAATACATTTTTTAAAAACCACCTAAAATGTTGGAGGAACAGAAAAACCAACAAAAATCTCCGAAAAGGGCAGAGGAGCACTCAGTGTTGGAAAAATCACAGATTATAAAAGGTTAATTGAAATTTTGGAAAAAGTTCAAAAAATTGGCACAAAAATATTCATTGACTTTGAAAAAGATTCATTGATTTTTTTACAAAAATGTTAAAAATTGAAAAAAAGTCACCAATTTTTAAAAAAGTTCATCAAATTTGAAAAAAATTCAGTAAATTCGAAAATAGCAAATATGAAAAAAAATCATTGTTTTTGGGAAAAAGTTCATCGAATTTTTTAAAAAAAATCATCAAAAAAAATTGCAGATTGTTCATAAAATTTCAAAAAACGTTCATTAAATTCGGAAAAGTTCATCAATTTTGAAAATAGTTCCCCGAATTTGGAAAAAGTTCATCAAAATTTTAAAAAGTTCACAAATTTGAAAAGGGAAAAAATAAAGCAAAAAAACAGAAAATAGAAATGAAAAACGTAAAGAACGAGAAAAAAGAAACGAGAAAAGATAAAAAGAAATAGAAAAGAAATAGAAAAGGGAAAAGCCAATTTGGGGTGCGAGTTAAGATGATGAATAGATACAAAGTTTGACGAATACGTGCCCTACCTTATTTGTTACTACATCTTGTGTCGAACCAATAAGTCGTGGGTTTGATTCTCATTGCCGCACCCTTTTTGCGAGTTTTCAACAGGAAAAAAATTAAACAAGGCCGGACGAGCGTGTTGGGGGGTGTGCGCCCGATTGGGGAAACAACTGTATTGGGCACTTAAAGGCGCCGAATAGGATTTGGCCGAATTTCGCACATGGTCACTAGGTAGCGACCAAGTACGCCCAGGCGCAATAATGGGTCGGCACACATGGATTTTCTCTATGTATTTTCTCGATGGTTGTAGTAAGCTTCTACCAGTTTTTTATTTTTTTCTTGTCTATGTTTCTTATTAGCTGTTTTTATCAGTTTTCTCTGGGTTTTTTTTTCTGTTTCTTTTTATTTTTTTTCCTTTTCTCCATCCTACATTGGTTTTTATTTTCCAAAATTTTAGACCATTGTATGAAATACATGAAATTATAAATGCATTTTATGGAAATTTGAGAGCATTATTTGAATCCATAAACATTCTTAAAAAATCATGATAAATTTTAGATTTGGAGGAACTTTTGTAAATTATGTGTATATTTTCTATGAGAACATTTTCTAAATCCGTGAACATTTTCAATTCCGAAACAATTTGAAATGCCGACTATTTTTCAAATCCATGAACATTTTCTCATAAATTGAGAACATATTTTGCAATTTGGGAACTTTTTAAAAAATTCTTGAACATTTCCTTAATTTGTAAACATTATCTGAAAAATCAAGATTTTCTAAATTCTTGACCATTTGTTAAACTTCATCAAGTAATTTCAACAGGTAATTACTAAATAGAAAATTCAGGTGTAAAAATTGCTCGAACAAAATTTGATTTTTTTAGGTGTAACCAGGGATTTATTCAAGACTCAAAATGTTTGGGATGTAAATAATCTCCGGGACTCTCCCTAGCCACCCATGACGACCGACATCAAGAGTTGATGCCTCCTTAGCTAAACTATGAGCTTCACTATTGGACTCTGTAGGTTTAAAACAAAAAATAACATCCTCGAACTCCCTCCTCGCATGATCTATCTCCTTCCGTACCAACGCATATGTTGTTGCAGCTCTTGTTCCAATATTTGTGATGACTTCAAGACAATCAGAGGCAATCACCAGGCATCGAACATGCAAGTCTTTAGCAAGAGCTATTTCCTCGTTACAAGCGTGAGCCTCCAAGCTCGTAGGATCTACCAATCCATCAAAGATCGGCGGCACGCCTAAACAAAATTTGCTTGCACTATAAGTATTCCAAGGTACACTAGCTAAGACATACGTCTC
>NC_041391.1:507515177-507545219 GCF_002162155.2 Triticum dicoccoides
TGTTAGCATGATTCCTAGGGTCCTACGGGCCCGACGAATCCATAGTCGGCACGAATAGAGCCTTGTCGCTCAGCCTATTTAGGTAGGGAATCCGTGTTTGGGAACCTTCTAGAAGGTTCTGGTCCAATTGTTTTTCATTATATCTTTTTCATGTTGTTTTATTTTCTAAATTTCAGAAAATGATCATGTTTTAAAAAAAAGTGTTCCAACTTTCAAAAAATGTTGATGGTTTTAAAAAGTATTCAAAAACATCAAGAATCTTACAAAAAATCATGTTTTAATAAAAGTTCGGAATGTTTATGAAATGTTTAGAAAATGTTCGGATTTTCCCCAAAAATGTTCAGGAAAGTACTAAAATATTCTCAGAATTTTTTTCAGAAAATGTCGGCATTAAAATGTCACAATTGAAAACAAATCATTTCTATCGTGGAATTAGTTTTTTCAAGCTATACTAGCAGCCGGTTCTAGAAGAGAATGGTTTGAAAACCGAAGAAAGAAACAAAAGAAAATCACTACACTGGAGTGCTCCATGTGTGCCCTCGTTGTCCCATCCCTATGTGTAATTTGATGAAAAATTGACGCATAATCTCATTTGCCGCTTTGTACGAAGTAATGTCAGCCAATCGCACAAAGCTGACCGAGCGAGCGGGCAACTGAACGGGCCATCCCATTCGGCCAGGTTGTGTTCCTTGGTTTCTTGGTTTATTTAATCTCTTTGGTTCTAGTGTTTTTTCATATATATTTCTAGCAAAAGTTTCATAAATGTTTGTAATTTTTCATTTATTAATTTTTTTGAAAACCTTGACAAATTTAAAATTGTTTACATTCTTAAATAATCTTCAAAAAGTTTCACAATTGTTCAAAATACTACACATTTCGAAAAATGTTTTACATTTCTCAAAAAACTTCATAAAATATATTTTCCGTTTGTTCAAACCGAAAAAACTACCTAAAAACAAAAGAAAACTGCAAGAAAGCGGAAGAGGAAAAAAATTGGTTGCTACCTGTTTTAAGAATAGCTCGCGGAATCACTTATTGGCATTAATTGGCCAGCCCAGTTGGTATCGACGATTGCTCGGCTGGTTGAGGCAGCAAGCGTCAAAGAAAGAGGAGCTCCCTCGCTCAACACCTTCTTACGCACGTCTCCTCTTCTTTGACGGCAACTCCCGTGAGCATCTAACTAAGGGTCACTTTTGTGGCCTAGGAGCGCGTCAAGTGATGCGCCCAGCCATTGTCATATGTCGCGTGTTGGGTGCTCCCTCAGATTTTTGTTAATTTTTTATACAAGTTTTTGGGATTTAGATGGGGTTTCCCTCTTCTTTTAGCTTTTTATTTTTCTTTCTGGTTTTCTCAAAGTTTTGAAGAATTCTTTTTTTGCGAAACACAACTGTGCTTGTCAAAAAATAAATAAAAAAATATGCTTCCACGGGAAGCATGGATTTGCTTCTTCTGGAACCACATATCGTTTCCGCGGGATGCAGATTTTTGAAAATGGAACAAAATTTGGGCTTTCACCAGAAGCACATATCTGCTTCTCGTGAATACACAAATTTGCATCTATGAGAAGTACAGATTTGCTTCTACGAAAACAGCTGTGCTTCTCGAAAAAGGAAACACAGATTTGTTCCTCGTGGAAACACATATTTACTTTATATATATATATATATATATATATATATATATATATATATATATATATAAATATAATTACTATTCTGCGCTCCGTCCGAACATCGCACGCGCATGGAGCCAGACGAACCAGCGCACGCACAGTGGAGCAGCCCACCTGTACGTAAAGGCTCCACTAAACCTAGTAATAAACTCCATTCGGTTACCATTGGCAGGAATTCATTGATAAAAAGCATGTATTTTCTATTAAGGGGCACGTGTTGGATCTGAACGCACCACTCATGTGCCTAGTTCATTTTGCGTGCTCGTAAAAAATAGAAAAACATGGTAACCATAGTGAAAATATTACTGCTTGTACCTTGCTCGTTTAATTAGGTAACACGGATGCCTATTGTACTTGTACCTAAATCTCACAGAAGAGATGGCGATGAAAGAAAAAAGATTGCTCATATGGTAATCAGTCTGTACAAGATATGGTAAATAAATTACCATCCTTTTTTGCACTAAGTTAGTTCAGTAGCTAATAATACTTAATTCTTTTTGCGGGTAATAATAATAATTAGTTCGATCATACATGATCATAGTAAATGAATTACCATCGTTTTTTGCGCTAAGCTAGTTAGTTTTCATATTTCTTTTAATTTCGCTTACACGTACTGAAGCACCGTATGAGCAAGCTTTCTCTGCCTCATTACTATATTTCTGTTGGAATTGACGTACTCCCTCCGTCCGGAAATACTTGTCCTAAAAATGGATGTATCTAGACTTATTTTAATTATAGATACATCCATTTGATCCATTTCGAGGACAAGTATTTTCGGACGGAGGGAGTACTAGAGAGTTCATGTTGGTTAATTACAAAAGTAATGTACAATCAACAATCAGTTTACTATTCTTACCATATTTTTCACCTCTTTTACGAGTAGAGGGCAGGAACCAAGCACTAGTTTGCAGTTTGCTCGTAACACGATTACCATTACTAGAAGCCAACGATTATTATTTGTTGATTACTATGTGACCAGATTATTTTACTAGTAAAACTTGTCTGCTTTGATCGATCGGGGGACTAGTGCATGCATGCAGTAACTAATTTAGTTCTCTTAGTAGTACTATATTTGTCACCGAATTTACTAGCAAGTGGAAGAAAAAGTTGTCTCGATTTTGCAGAGCGGAGGGCTGGTTTGCTTACATAGTAACCACTCCAACTGTATTACCATATTTCCGAGAACGTTTACTAGTAGGTTAAAGAAAAATCGATGGTTAGGCCGGGCGGCGCGTGCGACCTGACCGACGCGTAGGATTAGCAACTCTACGCTCACGCACACTTCAGCGCTGCCGTGTGTGTGTATATATATATATATATACCTGCTAAACTAAGCCTGCACGCATTACGTCTTAGAGTACGCTCCGGCCGATCGACCCAGCCGGCCAGTACGCGTTAATTAGGCTGAACCGTGTGCGCTTCGCCAGTTTCACTTTGCTCCGTGAGAAAAATCCATAGTAACGAATTACGATCTCCCTTGACTTCATCTCGGACAATCAATTGATCGTAACTGACCATCTGAACATAGTAAAAGGAAGTGCTCCGCCAAACCATTAATTTCTACCATCAGTTATTAGCATGTACGAAGTGCTCCCTCCGTTCGGAAATTGTAGAAATGGATACAAATAGATGTATCTAGAACTAAAATACATCTAAATACATCCATTCCTCGGACAAGTAATTTCGGACGGAGGGAGTAGTAACGAAGTTACCATCACTCTTATAGGAGCAGTAATCATGAAGTAATGAAGTTACCATCAGGTTTATAACAGTAGTATTTAGTAAGTACTACTCCCTCCGTTCCTAAATATTTGTCTTGCTAGGCATTTCAAATGAATATAACATACGGATGTATATAGACATATTTTAGAGTGTAGATTCACTCATTTTGCTCCGTATGTAGTCACTTGTTGAAATCTCTAGAAAAACAAATATTTAGGAACGGAGGGAGTACGTAATTAGGAAGTACATAGTAACGAAGTTACTGTCACTTTTATTGCAGTAGTATTTAGGAAGTACGAGTAGTAACGAGTTACTATCATTCTTATAGCAGTAGTAACTCGCCCTTAGGAACTTGTAACGCAATTAGCATCACCTATAATTTCCCTTGCAATAATATATACTGTAAGGAATTATTGAGCATGTAGTAATTCGTTACTACATAATACCATGGTTTTACTATGTTCACAAAACAATCCATAACTCATTGTAGGGTAAAGAATGTTGCTCTGTTACCATCGACTCTATCTCTATTATTGCCAACAGTTAGTGTCTTTAGAATCGGGACATCCTGGACCATGCATGGTAACCAAATTAAATCCGTTACTTTTTCGTACACACACGTTTACCCTCAACTAATTATCGCGTGGAGTGGCCTACTCCTGGAACGATCCATCCACCTAATTAGACCGGAGCGCACTGTAAGCCATTCTGCGCGCTCGCTCACAATAGTGCAGCCATATTCATTTTCTTTTCTTTCTAGTATTTTTTGGTATTCATTTTTTCGGGGTTTTTTCATGAAAAAAAGATCGTATAAACCTATTAACACTGGATCTAGCTTTCTCGATCTCAACGCGAGAAACCCAACGTAAAAATGGATGTGGGCGGACGGTTTAAGAGATAAAACATTTTGAATAAAAAATACTAGAAAAAGGGGAGAACTCCTAGTCTTGCTACAAAGTGGCGCATATGCAGTGCACCAATTATCAATGTCTGAGATCGCGGAAAGTGAATTCCGGCTGCAAATTCTTAGTTCACGCTTGCTCCGGGAGGGAGCGGCGGCGGCGGAAGCGACGACGTGCCCTTAGCTTGCGGCGGTGTGCGTGTGTGGTCGGTTCCCCATGGACCCGATTGTAATTTTCTTCTTTGTTGGGGTTTGTTGTACCACTGGCAATCTTTAATAGATCTGGGTCCTCCTTGCAAAAAAAGACCTTTGCAAGGGTATTTCTTAATTAATGATTTCGGCGACTCCCTACTCCCTTACTCGCTCGCAAGAAAGTGAGGATAATGTGCATGCCCACCTCCCCCCATGCACCATTTTGTGCTGGCCCGTGTGAGGGTTGGGCGCTCCTGTTTTTTTGTTTTTCTACTTCATTTTCTTCCTTGTGTTATTTATTTTTCTTCTTTATTTTATGTTTTTACATTGAGAACTGTTCACGAATCTAAAATTTGAAAAAAGATCGGGATTTTGAAAAATGATATTAATTTGGAAAAACGCTCCAAATTACGAAAAATATTCACTAATTAAAGAAATCATGAATTAAAAAATGTTCACAAATTCAAAAAATAACAAATTTCAAAAATTGTCCTTAAAATTAAAAAAATCTTTGCTAAACTTTAAAAAATGTTCCAAACTTAAAAGAAAATAGCCCATGAAAAAAAATCACCAATTCAAAAAAACCACAAATTCAAAAAATGTTCATAAACTTGAACAAGCACTCCTTCATTTCATTAAATGTTTGCAAATTTCAAAAAAGTATGAATTCAAAAAATGTTCATGAGTTCAAAAAATGATTGAATTTTAAAAATTATCATCAATATGAAAAATGTTCCCGGGTTTCAAAAGGTTCATGAATTTGAAAATAAAGAAAGGAAAAAGGAAATGGAAAAGAAAGGAAAGAACGAAAATGGAAAAAGCAGAAAGAACTTAACCTTCCCAAAACCTGAAAGAAGAGCTTGTCGGGCAGGCCTGGTGTACTTAGCGGGAAGGGGGGGGGGGGGTACGCAGCACGACGCTACGTTCCTCCCTGACGTCCTCCCAAACAATTTGGTGTCCTCTACCCACTGATCCTGCCGCTTTTGAAAGCATTGCCACACCATAGCACGCAACTTGCCCCTCCACTGTTCACCTCTTCGGTGGATTGACTGGCAATAAGGCGGGCAGGCGTGCGAAGAGGGAGAGGGGGCTCCATGGTGAAGTTATACGTGTAGGCGGTGCCTTTGGCGGTGTTGACATTCAAAAATGGCACATTCGCAAAGAGTAGCTTGAATTCATGGCAAGATGACATCAATTTTAAGATTCTAAATCACCATTGGATGGTCCTCTCCGAGAAAATCAAGATAGATATGTGGATGCTCCAAAACGGTACATGTACATGAAAGTTACGACAATTTCAGAGGTGCGTGTATTAACACCAGATTATGGCAAGGACGAATATGCAATTAAGATGGCTTGCAATGAGAAAGTGTTTAACATGAAAATATGTGTATTATCAAAATGAATAACTTTGATGTTTGGGCCATATCCATCCGAGTTCATCTCGAGGGCCAAAATAGTGCTTGGGGTGCTGAAAGTTGCAGCTCGTGGTACTGCTGATCCGATTACACGCTCAAGATCACTCAGAGGGGAAAGTGTTCTATATTAAAAATCTTCTCGTCGAGGCGAACAAATTTGATATTTGTATCATCTCAATTCAAAGTTGTATGAAAAAGTTACGGCCAACACAGTGCGGCCCGACCACGAGTAAAAAGTGGTGCTCGGAACCTGATACCCATTATATCCATGTATGATGCATGGAACTAGTCATCACTTTTTTGCGTGTAGGATATCTCCCTCAAGAAAGCCTCTGATGGAAAAAACATTCAACATGAGGTTCCTTCGTCTCGTCGAGGCGGTCAACTTTTCTATTTGGGTCATCTCCATCCAAGGTCGTATGTGGCATGTCGGTCCCAAAAAGTAAACTATTGTCTAAGGCCCATGCGTAACCCGACTTCGGTTAATTTTGAAAAGATTTGGATGGGATTTGGAGTCCTTGTCTTGTACGGGAACTCCGACCGCCTCATGTATAGATGAGAGGTGAAGTCCTATTGAACAACACACAATATATCAATCAACCTATCACTTTTATCTTTTACCCTTTTCCCATTATCCTGGTTTTCTTCTTTCTCGTTCTTCGTTCTTCTGCTTGTTACAGGGCAACGAACCTCGGGGTCCTAGGGGCGACTAGGTCGACCTAGCATAGCCATAGGCGACGCGCTCCCTCACAAAGTCCCGTCCGGATGTGTGGGGTTTCGGTTATCAAAAGACCTAACCAGCGTGTCTTGCGTATCATGCTTTTGACGAGTGTACCATGCTCAACAACGGAGGTACACGGTGACGTGTTAGTGTGCGAACACGCTTTTTGATGACTCCGTTGGGACTAAGTTTCTAATGGTCCATCGTGATCGTTGTAGTTGCAAAGGGTTCGTCATCAAGAAGCTACAATCTACAAAGTAATATGATATGAATACTCAATTCATTTATGTAGATGAAAATAATTCATATGTTGTTGCTAGATCGTTTAATGGGCATACTGTATTAGCTAGCTCTAATTTCACCAGTCATGCATCAGAATGGTCAATGTTTTTTTTTATTTGCGGGTGAGAATGGTCAATGTTTTTGACCTACTTAGTTGAGCAGATCAGAGTACTAGTGACTAGGCTTAAAATCAGAAGTTACCAGCAGATTTGCATTACACTCGTAGTCCTTGTATAGAGGAGATGTTAAGAGCCTGTAATAGGTGGTGTACAACTGATATACACGATGCAGACTCTGATGCTGATATATTCTTCGATGAAATGCAAGTATCTGTCAGATGCTACACGTACAGTACCAGACGACATTTCCTTCACATCTACTAGTATAATTCACGGTAGGAATACCAGTTCTGCATGTGTATCAACATGTGTTGATGGACAGTGCGGCAAAGTCATAACTAACAGTTGTCATGGGTGTAGCTATGCACAAGCCAGCAGGGATGCGATCGGTATACCTGTTTATCAAGCAAGTGTCAGCATTGTGGTTCCTATGATGAGAAATGTGCAACACGAGGCTGCAGGGTGAGATGGCGAACTCTGTCCTGTTAAACAGCTGATGTATACTGGGTAACTGTCACCGATCACAACTAAATTAGCAGCAACTTTGCTTCCACATGGGATAAAAAAGAGGGCGACATACGGTGAGAAAAGATGAGAGCGACGCCCTGACGCCGAGCACCTGTCAACAGTGACACCCACTGCCGAGCACCCGGCTATTGTCGCCCGCCGATCTAGACACGGGCCGCCGCTGTTCCGGTCCCGACCAGGCAACGGCCTTTATTCCATTCATCCTTGCGCAACATCTGAATCATTCCCCACGCGACGGGCGGCCGCCATGCCGCCGTGGACGCAAAATTCCAGCTTCCTACCGCCGGCTCCGCGTGTCGGACATAATTCGGCACAAGGAACATGGCTATCGTGAGAACAAAGCTAGTGGCACTTTTCAAATACAATTTCGATCAAGCAACTAAACTCTAAAATGGATGTCAATGATACTGTCATGTAGATCACATAAAGATGATAAAATTTGGTAAAAGGCACAGAACACTAGCTATAGCCTCTGGAAAACAGCTAAGTGATGCTCAAAAACTGAACAATTCTCAGACTTAGCCAATTTTCAAGAAATTCCATAACATTGTTTAAACTTCGAAAAATCATAGGAAATAGACCGTAGCTCGGATGAAAATACTTTGTACATGAAAGTTGCTCAGAACGACGAGACGAATCCGAATACGCGGTCTGTTTACCGGTCGGATGCCTCTAACTATCTGAACATGGAACTTTCCCCTCCGGTCATCTGGCTGACATAGGTCCGGAACCGGGAATACATTCCCGGTTGAATTCCCCCTTCACCTATATCGTGTAGCCATACGTTAGGTCACACCCGGCACAGCTTATTGCCTTCCACGTTATGCTTTGTGATGCTATGTTTGCTTTATATTTACTGTTTCTTCCCTTTCTTCTCTTCGGTAGACCCGAAGACTGATGTTGCCCCTGTGATCGACTACGTCGACGACGACCCCTCCTTGCCAGAGCAACCAGGCAAGCCCCCCCTCCCCCTTTGATCATCCCGACATCGCCCATTCTATACTCTCATGCTTGCATTATATTTTGCTACTGTTATTGTTTGCTCCTATTCTGATGCATAGCCTGCTTTTGTACCTGCTTATTGATACCTACCTGCTTATTCTAAACTGCTTAGTATAGGTTGGTTAGTGATCCATCAGTGACCCCCACACCTTGTCCTTGTTGCCCCTGCTTCATCATCGAAGACCCGATCAACGGGATTGAAGACCAGGCCCCGGCACCGCACATCACTTTCCCCTTAGTTGCTCGACACTACTGGGTTACTATCGAGTGCCGAGGGTGAGACCTCTACAGCACTTCTAATGTTAACCCTATAGTGTAGCTATTCGGCCGTGGTCATCGAGGGTGATTCCGCCTTAACCACTTCCGATACGACTCTGTCGTGCAACCCCTCAAGTGTGAACCTCGGGGGTGATTCCTCTTACGTTCACCTTGATGAGTACATTGAGTGGAATTCACCGAGGGTGATTCCTCGGGTTTTCCCCTTGATGTTTGGACACACGGATACTTGGACTTTACAACTGTTACTTGGAAAGGCGGGTCGACCCTGAGGGGTACCCGCGAGCGATGTGGAGACGGGTTGACCTGGAGGGTACCCGAGAGCTGAATACGAGGCGTGGCCGGGCATTCTTAGCCCTTGCCGCAAGTCCTCAAGATGGGGCAATGGGGTCACATCTTTTGTGAGCCTCTGCTTGTTACCGCGCGTTCCTAATCCACTACGATTTGGATATTTGATCCGAGGGGCCTCTGGCCTGATAGCACTAACCATCACATGGGCATAGTATGGGTGTTTTGCGTCGTATACATCAGCCGAAGCTTAATAGACGTCAGCGACTGAGCGGCGCGCGCCGGGTTGGACTGGTAAGCACCTACCTTTTTAAGGAGGTAGCTAGGTCTGCTCATCGGCCGCGTTCGCAACGTGCAGGAGTTCCCGGGGAGATGGCCCATGACCCCTGGGGGCATAGGTTTAGTCCGGCGTGCTGGCCTCTCTATTAAGCCTAGGTCGGGTTGCGGCGTATTGTTTGGCTGAGGCCGGGCATGACCCAGGAAAGCGTGTTCGGCCGGAGTTAATCGAGCGTGGTGGGTAAGTTGGTGCACCCCTGCAGGGAAGAAAACATCTATCGATAGCCTGTCCTACGGTAACGGACAATCGGAGTTGTATCCCGATCGATACAACTAGAACTGGATACTTGTGATGAGAATTGGATTGTGATGAGGTGATAACTGGATAGTATGGCTCTGGGATTGCTTTCTCGCAGGGAGTCGAGAAAGGATCTCTGGCCGAGGTTCATAACACTACTACTACTTTACCTTATGCTACTCTACTCCCTCCTGTTTGCTGCAAGATGGTGGTTTCCAGAAGATGCTAGTCTTCGATAGGACTAGGCCTTCTCTCTATTCTGGCATTTCTGCAGCCCAGTCCACATATACAACATTCCTTTGATAATGTTGCATATGTAGTGTAGATCCTTGCTTGCGAGTACTTTGGATGAGTACTCACGGTTGCTTTGCTCCCCCTTTTCCCCTTTCTTTTCTTTTCCGTTGATGCAACCAGATGTCGGAGCCCAGGAGCCAGATGCCACCGCCGATGCCTACTACCACGTGGAGACCGTTGATGACCAGGAGTAGTTAGGAGGCTCCCAGGCAGGAGGCCTTGCCTTTTCGATCGTAGATGCTTTTGTGCTGGCCTTCTTAAGGCAAACTTGTCTAACTTATGTCTGTACTTAGATATTGTTGCTTCCACTGACTCTTCTGTATCCGAGCTTATGTATTCGAGCCCTCGAGGCCCCTGGCTTGTAATATAAAGCCTGTATTATTTTAATTTGTGTCTAGAGTTGTGTTGTGATATCTTCCCGTGAGTCCTTGATCTTGATCGTACACATTTGCGTGTATGATTAGTGTATGATTGAATCGAGGGCATCACAATACTACTATGCCACTAGGTGAATTTCTTGATGAACAACTTGCTAGGGTTAGAGAGAATGTAATTATTGAAACTGATAATATTGATGAAAGTGATGATGAAGATTCTCTCTCTGGATATGAATTTCCTGATGTACCTGAGCGTTATGTTATGGATGAAGAGACTTCTAGAGACCTTTTTTGCTTGCAAAGATAGATATGATCTTAAGAAACTGTTAGCTAAGCTTAAAGAAAAGTCTCTGAATCCCGCTTTTGCAACTTCAACTATTTGTATTTCTGATAAGGATTATGATTTCTCTGTCGATCCTAAGTTAATTAGTTTGGTTGAATCTGATCCTTTCTATGGCTATGAATCTGAAAGTATTGTGTCACATCTTACTAAATTGAATGATATAGCCACCCTATTTACTGATGAGGAAAAAATTCGTTATTACTATATCCTTAAGTTATTTCCGTTCTGATTAAGGGGTGATGCTAAGATATGGTTTAATTCTCTTGCTCGTGGTTGTGTGTGTAGTCCCCATGATATGATTTATTACTTCTCTGCAAAATATTTCCCCGCTCACAAGAAACAAGCTGCCTTAAGGGAAATATATAATTTTGTGCAAATTGAAGAAGAGAGTCTCCCACAAGCTTGGGGGAGGCTTCTCTAATTACTTAATGCTTTGCCACCATTTGGCCACGAGGGCACAGGGCGCACCCACCCCTTGCCTCGTGGGCCCCATGTGAACCCCCTCCACTTATTCCAGCACCCACTCACTTCGTCTTCCTCAAGAAAAAAAATCCTCCCATAGCTCAAACCCGTGTTCTAGCTCATCTTGCTGCCATTTTCGATCCCCTCTCTCAAAGCTCCATTCACAAAACTGCATTGGGGGATTGTTCTTCGGTATGTGACTCCTCCAATGGTCCAATTAGTTTTTGTTCTAGTGCTTTATTTATTGCAGATTTTTGCTGCTAAGGTGACCCTATTCTTGAGCTTGCATGTCAAATTTATATGGTCCAAAGTAGTTTTAATGCATGATATAGCCTCTAGGCACTTGTGGGAGTAGTTGTTATTAATCTTGTTGAGTTTGGTGCACCTTTATTTTGAGTCACTAAAAATTTCAGAAATTTTTCAAGAAAATGATGAAGAGATTGTTGAGAGGCTCTTCAAGCCGAAGCTCACAGGATAAGCAGAATGAGGAGAACAAAAATCCCAAGTTCAATCTTCCTCGCACCACAGAAGTCCGCGCGTGCGAATGGCCTTGTGATGCATTCTAGAGGGCCGCCAGAATTCACGATGACTTTTATTACTTGGCTGAGAACGCAAGCCTCACCGACTTCCTCCACGACAAGCGCGAACAGTATCTCCTACTCACTAATACTTTTGTGCAACATATTTATTTCCATGCTAAGAAATCACCACCTTCAGTGGAGTTTCACTTATATGATAAGGTTAAGGAGATGTCACTCCGTGATTTTTGTCGAGTCTACAAGATACCCTTTGTGAGCAGTATTGAGGAAACACATCGTAGTAGTGTGGAGGAGTTTATTGATAGAATTGTTGTAGGGGAAACAAGGAAAGTTTATGATGCACAAATTACTAGTATACATTTTCCTGTTTTACATTACTTTGGATATTTGCTAGTAGATATTTAATTGGTCGCGGGAACAGTGGAAATCTTAGTGCTCCTGATCTTGTTATTTTGCGCCATCTTTGTTTCGTGATACAACTTTCAGCTTAGGCGCTATTGTTGCTAAACGGTTAAGTCTGAACCGTACAAGGGGCCCTATCTTTGGTGGTATTTTTGCTTCTCGCCTTGCTGAACATTTTGAGATACCTATTAGGCATCATGAGAAAGAGAAGAAGTTGATCCCACTATTTATCTAGATTATAAGAGTATGGTAGCACATGAATTTATTCTTAAAAATAAGGAGAAGATGCTTAATTATAATTTTATATTTGCTAAAACTCACTGTGAGACTATTATCTTGCCTGCGCCCTCTTTCTTTAACATACTTTCAGGCACTTACCTCATCTTGCCCGAGGCCATTTATGCATACGGGAGGATGACACCAGCCCCAGAGCCAGAGCCTGAGCCACCACTTGACCCATATAGATAGTCTGTTTATCAGTGGGATCCGGAGGAGATTGCTAACCAGAGGCGCCCAGAGGACCCTCCTCAGTACACCGGAGAGAGTAGCTTCAAGCAGTGGCCATAGACCAACTTAGGCCAAAAGCCTAAGTTTGAGGGAGTGCGTATTTCTCACCAACATTACATTCACGTTCACACACTGATGCTAGTTGTCGGTGCTCATACTTTTTCATTGTACTATCCATGCTAGTTTATTTTCTTTTTCTTACTTTTTTCTTGTGTGTTTGAAAAACCTTAAGAAAAACCAAAAAAATAGTTGTAGATTTTTTGCTAGTTTACTTTCCATGCTTGTAGTAGTAATATTAAAAGAAAACCCAAAAATATTTCTCGTTCTTCTTTTTCTTGTTGGGAGCTTTCCTGTGTAAATAGTTTTATTTCTTTTCTTTCCTTTGGGGGTCGAGAGGAGAAGACCACGATGAAAATGTTGAAGTGGCTCTCATATGCATTATTGTTGATCTAACCTAGAGACCATATTACCTTGTCTTCTCCTTTGTGTTAAATGCTTGCAGATTCCAGCTTAGTCCAATGCACGTGCACTATTATTATTATCTGCACTGTTCGGTCATGCGAGTGAAAGGTAATAATGACGATATATGATGGACTGATTGAGATGAGAGAAGCTGGTATGAACTCGACCTATCTTGTTTTTGTAAATATGATTAGTCCACTATTCCTGATTCAGCCTATTATGGATGAAACATGTTTGCAATGACAATTACAGATTATAGTTTCTCATGCCATGCTTAATTAGCTAGGAGTTCATAATGGTTTACCTTGCGTGCCAACATGCTATTAAAATGGTTGTGATGTGATATGATAGGGTGGTATCCTCCTTTGGAAGATTCGAGTGGCTTGACTTGGCACATGTTCACATATGTAATTGAAACCAAAGCAACCTAGCCTCCACGATATTTATGTTCATGGTGATTTATATCCTACTCATGCTTGCACTCATTGTTGATTAATCTTAATGCATGTTCATGATAGTTGTCGCTCTCTAGTTGGTCGCTTCCCAGTCTCTTTCTAGCCTTCACTTGTACTAAGCAGGAATACTGCTTGTGCATCCAATTCCATAAACCCCAAAGTTATGCCATATGAGCCCACCATACCTTCCTATATGCGGTATTTACCTGCCGTTCCAAGTAAATTTGTATGTGCCAAACTCTAGACCTTCAAATGAAATTCTGTTTTGTATGCTCGAATAACTCATGTATCAACTAAGTTTATCTATATCTTCCATGCTAGATGGGTTATTCTCACGGTGAGTGGACTCCGCTCATCATTCATGAGAAAATGGCCGGTAACCGGGATGCCCAGTTCCATGCTCAAATCAAATCAAAATAATTGCAAACAAAACTCCCCCAGGATTGTTATTAGTTGGACGGCACCCGTTGTTTCGGACAAGCCATGGATTGATGTTTGTTGGTGGTGGGGGAGTATAAACTTTACCATTCTATTTGGGAACTGCCTATAATGTGTGTAGCATGGAAGATATCGAGATCTCTCGGTTGTTATGTTGACAATGAAAGTATGCCGCTCAAAATATTATTTATCTTTGTTTCAAAACTCGAGCTCTAGCACCTCTACAAATCCCTGCTTCCCTCTACGAAGGGCCTATCAATTTACTTTTATGTTGAGTCATCATCCTCTTATTAAAAAGCACAAGTTGGAGAGCACTACTATCATTTGCATGCATTGCTATTAATTTATATTGAGTATGACTGTGATTGGATCTCTTTTACCATGAATTACAATGTTTAGTCAGTCCTTGATCTTCAGGGGTGCTCTGCATTTATGTTTTGCGGTCTCAGAAAGGGCTAGCGAGATACCATCTTGTTATATCATATTACGATTGTTTTGAAAAAGTGTTGTCATCCTAGATTTATTATTATTGCTCGCTAGTTGATTATGCCACTGATATGAGTAAACATGAGACCTAAATGTTATTGTGAATATGGTTAGTTCATAATCTTTGCCGAAAACTTGATTGCTGGCTTTACATATTTGCAACAACAAGATCAAACAGAGTTTGTAAAAGTTTTTCTTTATCATTTTCAGTTTGTCAACTGGATTGCTTGAGGACAAGCAAATGTTTAAGCTTGGGGGAGTTGATACGTCTCCGACGTATCCACTTTTCCAAACACTTTTGCCCTTGTTTTGGACTCTAACTTGCATGATTTCAATGAAACTAACCCGTACTAATGCCGTCTTCAGCAGAACTGCCATGGTGTTATTTTTGTGCAGAAATAAAAGTTCTCGAAATGACCTGAAAATCCATGGAGCAACTTTTTGGAATTAATAAAAAATATTTGCAAAAGAATCAACGTCAGGGGGGCCACACCCTATCCATGTGGGTGCAGGGCGCCCCCGCCCTAGGGCACGCCCCCTGTCTCATGGGCCCCCTGGGACTCCACCGACCTCAACTCTGACTCCATATATTCACTTTCGGGGAGTAAAAAATAGGAGAGAAGGATTCATCGCGTTTTATGATACGGAGCCGCCGCCAAGCCCTGTTCTTCCTCGGGAGGGCTGATATGGAGTCCGTTCAGGGCTCCGGAGAGGGGAATCCATCGCTATCGTCATCATCAACCATCCTCCATCACCAATTTCATGATGCTCACCGCCGTGCGTGAGTAATTCCATCGTAGGCTTGCTGGACGGTGATGGGTTGGATGATATTTACCATGTAATTGAGTTAGTTTTGTTAGGGTTTGATCCCTAGTATCCATTATGTTCTAAGATTGACGTTGCTATGACTTTGCCATGCTTCATGCTTGTCACTAGGGCCCGAGTGCCATGATTTCAGATCTGAACCTATTATGTTTTCATGAATATATGTGAGTTCTTGATACTATCTTGCAAGTTAATAGTCACCTACTATGTGTTATGATCCGACAACCCTGAAGTGCCAATAATTGGGACCACTCCCGGTGATGACCGTAGTTTGAGGAGTTCATGTATTCACTAAGTGTTAATGCTTTGGTCCGGTACTCTATTAAAAGGAGGCATTAATATCCCTTAGTTTCCAATAGGACCCTGCTGCCACGGGAGGGTAGGACAAAAGATGCCATGCAAGTTCTTTTGCATATGCATGTCTGACTATATTCAGAATACATGCCTACATTACATTGATAAACTGGAGCTAGTTCTGTGTCACCCTATGTTATAACTGTTGCATGAGGAATCGCATCCGACATAATTATCCATCATTGATCCATTGCCTATGAGCTTTTCACTATTGATCTTTGCTGAGTTAATTCTCTGTTGCCACTGTTACGATTACTACAAAACTAGTATTGTTACTTTTGCAACCGTTACCGTTACTACCATACTACTTTGCTACTAAATACTTTGCTGCGGATATTAAGTCTTTCAGGTGTGGTTGAATTGACAACTCAGTAGCTAATACTTGAGAATATTCTTTGGCTCCCCTTGTGTCGAATCAATAAATTTGGGTTGAATACTCTACCCTCGAAAATTGTTGATCCCTTATACTTGTGGGTTATCACTCACCTGCGTAGGATGTACATATAATGATGATGGAGATGTTGTGCAGAAGCCATATATATTTTGTATTACTCATGTAGGCTACAAAGTCTGTTGCACAGCCTTGTAACTTCTTGCTCCATTTCTAAATTTGTACTAGTCATTTATACCATATATTGCGCTACTCGTACTACTACCTCCCTCCTGGTTTATTGCCCCCCTTCATAATTTCTGTCAAATTTTGACCATAAATCTAACTAACTAAATGTTAATGCATGTCACAGAAAATTATATCGTTTGATTCGTATTTGAACATAGTTTACAATGGTATAATTTTTGGTCGCATGCATTCACATTTTATTAGTTAAACCTATGGTTAAAATGTGATACTAAATGCGACTAGTAAGTAGTACAGTAGTAGAACTAGTATACGTCGGTCAAATTATTCATCCTGTCATCACATTGAATTGACGTGAAAACACATTGCACGTGAGGTGACGCAAGAGTCCCGACAACGTGTTCGGCTCACGCCTCTCGTACTACAACAACACTCTTGCATTCTCTACAAAATCACTCTCCCATTCTCTCTTGGTCTCCCCGCCTCACAGCTGCCGCCTTGTTCCGATCCATTTGGTACGATGAGCGCTGAGGTACTGGAGTTGCTATTCTTCATTGCAAGTAGTCAAAAGGAAGATGCTGAAAAAATTGATCTCAACAAGGATGCTCTTCAAGCTAGCCGGATGAAGGAAGGAACCAGCGAGGCCGCTCCTGTGAGTATCCGTCCCGTCACCCTGTATTATGATTTCGATCTTTATGGGGGTTTTCAAGTCTTTAGAGTCTACATGTAGCAATGAAGCCGAGACCCTAGTTTGTTCGAGTATTGTGGACTTCAGATTTGGAGTACCACTTATCTGTCGAAATCTTTCATCATTTACTTAAAACAGTTGATTGATCATACATTGAGTACCATTTAACTGAAATTAACCGATGCAAGTCCAAGAAGGATTGGCCAGTGCTGCTGGCTGGCGTCAAGTTTGATAACACAGATCGGGAGTTGATCGAGCACCTTAAGGCCAAAGTTAGTGCTGACAGTGCAGCATCTCACACTCTCATCGATTTGTTCATACCAACCATCGACAGCGAGCACGGCATATGCTACACCCATCCTCAGAAACTTCCAGGTGAGACACCGATCGCCGTGTACTTGCACAAACATATTGCTTTGTTTATAGCTCTAGTTTTCTTTTTAGACACAGACCTAGTGAAACAAGTACAATTTGATAGTTAATAAAAAGTGCAACAAGTGACTGCAACATACCAAAGATGTTATGAAAATGCCAACTACGTACACTGAAACCTGTATTTGACAATACTATAGGTATCACACTAAGTGGCCTAAGCAAGCATTTCTTCCAGCGCAACTCCAGGGAATTCAAAAGGGACATGCAGACGCATCGCAAGATATAGCCAGGGTGCGGCGCGCATGCGATGTGTCACAACACCAGCAATACCTTGCCGGTGAAGGTCAACGGCCAGCAGACGGGCAGCAAAAAGGTTCTGGTGCTGCACACCAACAAGAACTTCGACCAGCTGAGGACCAACTGGGTGATGCACCAGTACCACCTCGGGGACCTGGAGCAAGAGAAGGAGCGGGAGCTGGTCGTCTGCAAAATTTACTACCAGACGAACACTAGGGCCAGGACTAAAAAGATTATAAGTTAGTTTGGCATTGGTACTTGTACTACCTGGTCGTCTGCAAGTTGGTATTGTTGTTAAGGATCTTTTGGTATGAACTAGGCATTTGCTTCCAACCATCATGTCGAGGGTCGATGTGGATATAAAGCTGAATCATTTGTTTCAAACCGAATTTTCAGGCACCTGATTTTTATTTGATGGGTAGCATAAGCACCTGCCGTTTGAATTCCCAGTTCTCCAATTTTTTTACATCTTCGAAGTACGCAGGGGATCCATCTGGTTTCACAGGCTAATAGTTGGACGCAGCACATCGGAACTGGGCTATGGCATGACAAGCCCAGCTACAAATTGTTAAAAGAGAGGAGCGATGGATTTGGGCCTTCCAAAACAGTTAAGTGTCGCGACCTCAATCGTGAAGCACCTCCCATGGACTAAAAAAGGCCTAGTCCGTTATTATTAGTTGAAATATGTAAAATATTCCACGATGGAATAAATATGTAAAAATGCAATGAATTTAGTCCGCTTTCACTGAAAACCATCCGATTTGCATGAAATTTGTCTGTGGAACCACAAGACAGCCCATACAGAGCCAGCAGGTCCATGGCCGTACGCAAGCAAGTGCATGCACTTATTATCATGATGGAAAAAATAATGCTGATGTATGAGATGGTGAAACCCGTGAAGTCTTCGATGTAGTCAATAAACGAGAGAATTCTACAATCAATAAACGAGAGAATCCTGCAAGTACAGATTGACAACTGGGATCCAGTAGGTATATTGTTTTTTTTAGGTGAGGACGTTTCAACTTGGCTATGGACTTCCAAGGCTTGGTTTTGTTTTTAATAGGCCTAGTCCATGATGACAACGGGGCACAAAGATCCAACAGGTATCTACTGGTCTCTGGCCCGCCAATCTTAATTATATTTTGTCTTAGAGCATCCGCATGTAGTTTTTTTACTGAATCAAACACACAGCCCAGTTCTATTTTCCTCTTGAAACGCCATGTCCGACTTCCGTTTTCTAATCTCTACCTATAGTTTCACTAATTCATATACAGGTATTATTATATTGAAAATACATAAAGTTCCCTTTCATCTTTACATCCTTAATTTTTTCCCTCCCAACGCTGATTTTTTACCACTGGTTTTCCCTTAATCCAACTAAACTGTCCCACGTCTTATTAGCTTACAAAAACAAAACGATATTTTTTGGCAAATCAATAAGTTCTTAAAAAATAAATGTTTATCATTTCTCGATGAAAACAGTTCAGACTCCACCCAAATATGCAAAATAAGGTTAACCTTTTTGACTGTGGTCCTGGGCAGAAAATGGGCTGTAATAAATTCCTGAAGAATTAGCAAATGGGCTGCAAATTATTAAAAATAAATAGCAAATGGGCTCTATGTTGTCTGCCATCGATTTGGAGGCTGACTTGTGGGCCTACTAAGTTCATGCGTACACAAAGTTCCTCAAAAAAAGAAACTTAGTCAACAATCGACTCTACCAGCGTCAGACCGTTAGATGTCAATTGTGCTTCTTTAGTCTTTGATCTTGCTGCTCCAGCCGCCCAAACCAGCGCTCGCGGAACCGCCTGCTCCCGCCTCCTGTGGCCGGCTGTGCTGCGGGCAGCCCTCACGGCCCCACCATACTCGCATACCTGGCCTAGCTATCCCTCTACTCACCCACACCTCATGTTATTATCCGGTGATGGCAGCCTCACACTACGGCCGAACAAGTAAAACCTCGTACCCACTCCGCATGGGAAACAACTGTCGAGTCTTCCTCGGCTCCGGGTCGTTCCCTTACTTGGCCTCGCCATCATCCACCGCCTTGGTGCTCTCGGCACGGCGTGGTCAACGAACGACATCCATCGGAAGAGGACTTAACATGGAGAGGCTGACAGCTAGGTCCACGGTCGCACGCAAGGAAGTGCCTCCTTTCCTGCGTGTAGGAAGTGCCTCCTTATTATGCGCAAAATAATGAATCCTCCTCCTGATAGCTGGGACGCACCGGAAGGGCCTCTGTATTTCGCAAAAAAACATTCCCCCCGCAGACAGCTCGGATCCACCAGCTATTACGCTCAAAAATAATGAATAGCCCCGTTGTTAGGTCGGTCCCACCATATTTGGAGGCTGACTTGTGGGCCTACTAAGTTCACAGATGCAAGGCTTTGTCAACTTAGTCAATATAAATGATTCTAGCTGTGGTGACCGTACGATTTCCATCCAACGGTTGTCGTGCTTCTTCAACCTCTGGTTTTCTTGCTCCTACCGCTCAAACCAGCGCCGGCTATGCCGCCTGCTCCTGCCTCCCGTGTCCGGCTGTACTGCCACGTAGGCCTCACCGCCCCACCCTACTCCCACCGCTGGCTAGGCCTTACCTCTACTGACCCACACACCCTGTTATTCTCCCGAGATGGCAACCTCAAATCACAGCCGAAGCAGTCAACCCTCATACTCCCCTCCACGTGGGCATCCAATGTTGCGTATTCCCTGGCTCCGGGTTGTTCCCTTACTAGGTCACGCCGTCGTCCACCACCTTGGTGCTCTCGGGCGGTACGGCGTCATCAACACGATCAATGAACGACAACCATCAGAAGATGACTGTAAGTGGAGAGGCTGACAGCTGGGTCCATGGCCGCACGCAAGGAAGTGCCTCCTTATTACGCGCAAAATAATGATTCCTTCACCTAACAGCTCGGACCTACCGGAAGGGCCACTGGTTTCACGAAAATAAAGTTCCCCCTAGCAGCTGGGACCCAACGACTTTATCTTCACATGGAAGGAACATCCTTCTTACCCGCTGATGGATGGGACCTACCAGGTTGAAGCGAAGGTAGCGTTATCAGTCCGGCCACGAACATGTACATACGTAGCGGTCGATCGGTCACTCTGCAGCGACGTATCGTGGCCGCGTAAGGAGTGGCACGTGTTGAAGTAGAGGCGTCGACGTAGCATGTCACGCTGTCCCGTCTATATCATGTACACGTACGTATGGCCATGCTGCAATAGTAAATACAACTATGTACATACATATGGGCGGGGTCTCGAACGTGTACTCACACATACGTACAGCCAGGGCTCGTGTACATGGAGAGGCAACAGGCGGGAGTAACGTCATCCTATTCATCGGCAGCTAACCGGCTGGGTCGGAACGGAGGAAACAGCGTCGTCTTCACCGAGGGCCAAGTGACTGGGTCGGAATGCGTCTTGTTCATCAAGAGTGAAGCCACTGGGTCGAAACATGTCGTGTTGATCGGGAGCCAATCGGTTTGGACGGAACAGCCGAAATGAGCCATGGCATACCGCAGAACGGAGGAAACGGGCCTTCTGTTCGACCGCAAAGGGTCAAAAACAGGGTCCTGTTGATCGAGAAGGGTCTGGCGTACCGCAAAACATTGGAAACAGACTTCTCTTCAACCTCCTACAGTCAAAACGGGGTCTTGTTGATCGGGAGGGGTGTGGCGTACCGCAAAACGGAGGAAACAGACTTCTCTTCGACCTCCTTTGGTCGAAACGGGGGTCTTGTTCATCGAGAGGGGTGTGGCGTACCACAAAATGGGACTCCATGGGCTACTGCTCATCCACCGTCTACTGCCTTGCTCTAGCCCCCTTGGGCTACTGTTCATCCACCATCGACCTCCTCAAGCCTCCACCTGCGATAGTTCATCCACGGCGTCTCCCTCCTGCCTCCACCAGCTACTGTTCATCCACGGGCTCCTGTTCATCCATCCTCCACTGGCTACTATTCCACCACCCCTCCATGGGATATTGTTCATCCAGCCCTCCATCGGCTACTGTTCAACCAGCCCTCCTCGGGGTCCCTGTTCATCCACCTCCAACCGGCTCGATCGGGGTCCTGTTCATCCAGCGGCAACGGCCTCTACCTGCACGGGGTCCTGTTCATCCAACCCCCCACCGGGAACTATTCATCCAACCCCCAACAACGCTCACTATTCATCAAGAGGCAGCCGGTCAATCGGCTTTAGTTAGCAGCAGTAGCGAAGGAATCGCTTGATCGGGTTCAGTTAACAGCCAGGGATCGATCGATCGCTCAGGTTCAGTAACGCGTAGCTAGTGCAATCGCTCGGGTTCATTAGGTGAATGCCTCGCTCGGGTTCAGTTAGAGCCCAAGGCCTTGCACCCATGCGCGTACGTGTACGAGAGAAACGCGCAAACCTCTGTGCATCGCCCGGCCCCGACCACCCGCCGTAACCAGGAACTTCCCAAAATTTTCCTCGCACTCGCTTCTACCATAATTTTTCCGTCATGGATGGCCCAAAGAATGTCATGCATGTGTGTGTCCACCCCGCCTAGGACGAAAAGCCCATTTTATGTCATGATTTTTTCATAAAAGTAGGAGCCACCACATCTATAATGATACTGGGTTTTGTCATAATTATCATCACAGAAGTGTCATAAGTATGACCATGGTTTTAAATAGCGGATAGCGGGCTGGTAGAGGATTGGGGTCCGTGTAGCAGAATGCAGATAGCAGACGATATTGCAGGCGCTATGTCCGCACGGATTTGTAAAAGCACTAGATTATTGGTTATATTTCTTGATCCTTAACAAAATGTAATGATATTTAATTTGAGCAATAGCGGATGCTATTGCGCTAGCGCTATTGCGGATGCAATAGCGGATACTATCTCCGCTATTTGAAACTATGAGTATGACAGGAAAAAAATTTGTTCGGCCTAAAAATTGTTTGAGCAATAGCGGATGCAATAGCAGATACTATCTCCAACGTATCGACTTTTTCTCACACTTTTCCTCTTGTTTTGGACTCTAGTTTGCATGATTTCAATGAAACTAACCCCGGACTGATGGTGTTTTCAGCAGAACTACCATGGTGTTGTTTTTGTGTAGAAATAAAGGTCTCAAAATGGAACAAAACTTTGCGAGAATTTTTTATATCAATAATAAGAATTTCTGGAGCCAAGACCTGCAGGAGAGGGGCACCGGGTGGGTACAACCCACAAGGGCGCCCCCTCTCCTGGCGCGCCCAGGTGGGTTGTACCCACCTGGTGGGCCCACAGACGACCCCCTTGATACTATAATATCATATATTTCCAGAAAAAAAATCAGGGAGAAAGAATTATCACGATCAACAAGACAGAGCCGCCGCCATGCCCTGTTCTTCCTCGAAGGGCAGATCTAGAGTCTGTTTGGGGCTCTGGAGAGGGGGATCTTCATTCTTCGTCATCACCAACTCATCTCCATCGCCAATTCCATGATGATCCCCACTGGAAGTGAGTAATTCCTTCGTAGGCTCGCTGGTCGATGAGGAGTTGGATGAGATTCATCATGTAATCGAGTTAGTTTTGATAGGGCCTGATCCCTAGTATCCACTATGTTCTTAGATTGATGTTGCTATGACTTTGCTATGCTTAATGCTTGTTACTTTGGGACTAGGTGCCATGAACTCAGATCTTAACCATTTATGAATTCATCATTATATCCATGTTTTCGATCCGATCTTGCAAGTTATAGTCACCTACTACGGTTATGATCCGACAACCCCGGAGTGACAACAACCGAGCCCACTCTCGGTGATGACCGTAGTTTGAGGAGTTCATGTATTCACTATGTGTTAATGCTTTGTTCTGGTTCTCTATTAAAAGGAGGCCTTAATATCCCTTAGTTTCCAATATGGACCCCACTGCCATGGGAGGGTAGGACAAAATATATCATGCAAGTTCTTTTAATAAAGCACGTATGACTATTTACGGAAAACATGCCTACATTATATCGATGAACTGGAGCTAGTGCCGTATTGCCCTAGGTTATAACTGTCACATGATGAATATCATCCAACAAGTCACTGATCCAATGCCTACTAATTTATCTCATATTGTTCCTGCTAAGTTACTACTGTTGCTACTCCTATAGTTACTGCTACAATATCACTGCTATCATTGTTACTGTTATTGTTACTACTTTTGCTATCATCAAAACTATCATACTACTGTGCTACTAATCACTTTGCTGCAGATAATTAATCTCTAGGTGTGGTTGAATTGATAACTCAACTACTAATACCTTCAAATATTCTTTGGCTCCCCTTGTGTCGAATCTATAAAATTTGGGTTGAATATTCTACTCTCGAAAACTGTTGCGATCCCATATACTTGTGGGTTATCAATTCCTTTTTCTTGCACCATTGCCGGGGAGCATAGCTATATTTGTTGAGTCACTTGGGATTGTTATCAATTTATCACTATGAAGAATCTGAAGGATGCTAAGACTAAGATATTTCCCACGAAGACGAGGGGAGGTAAGGAACTGCCATCTAGTTCTGCCTTAGATTCACCTTCTGTTATGAGTAAACTTGCAACACCACCACCACATGCTATTAATTCTGATATGCGTAAGTTATTGATGATGCTACTTCTACTATGAATGATGCTTATGATGATGCTAGTACCATGCTCGATAATGATGATGTGCCACTTGGTGAATTTCTTCATGAAGAAATTGCTACAGTAATACAACATGATGTTGTTGAATCGGATGATGAGCTTGAAACTGAAACTCTTGAAACACTTTCTAGTGTTATCCCTCCTAGATATGAATTGCCTAAGGTACCGGAAGGCTATGTTATGAGTGAAGAGGCAACTAGAGATATTCTTGCTTGTAAGGATAGAGATGATCTAGAGAAATTATTACACAAGTATAAAGAAAAATCTCTGAATGCTAGAATAAAATGTGATCCTAAGTTTTCTACTTCACCTATTTCTATTGCTGATCAGGATTATGAATTCTTTGTCGACCCAGAGTTAATTACTTTGGTTGAATCTGATCCTTTCCATGGTTATGAAATTGAAACTGTTGTGGCACATCTTACTAAGTTGAATGATATAGACACCCTTTTTACTCATGACGAGAAAACTCGATACTACTTTATTCTCAAATTATTTCCTTTCTCATTAAAGGGTGATGCTAAAGCTTGGTACAATACTCTTGCTCCTGGTTGTGTGCGTAGTCCCCAGGATATGATTTACTACTTCTCTGAAAAATATTTTCCTACTCATAAGAAAGAAGCTGCCTTACAGGAAATATTTAACTTTGTTCAAACTAAATAAGACAGTCACCCCCAAGCTTGGGGGAGGCTTTGCCAGTTACTTAATGCTTTGCCTGATCATCCTCTTAAGAAAAATGAAATACTTGATATCTTCTATAATGGAATAACTGATGCTTCTAGGGACTTCCTAGATAGTTGTGCTGCTTGTGTTTTCAGGGAACGAACTATTGCTCAAGGTGAAGAATTATTGAATAACATATTGAAAAATTATGAAGATCGGACTACTCCTGAACCACGGCCTAAACCCACTCCGAAGAAGAGGGGTATCTTATATCTCAGTCCTGAAGATATGCAAGAGGCAAATAAATCTATGAAGGAAAAGGTATTAAAGCTGAGGATGTTAAAAATTTACCTCCAATTGAATAAATACATGGGATTGATACACCACCACTGCCTAAGGTGGTTGAGGTAACTTCTCTTCTGAAGTTCAATGAAAGATAATCCTCATAATATGCATCTTAGCCAATGCCTTTATGAGTTTGAAAATTACATTAGAAAACAATACCACTTCAATGCAAATGTTATGAAACAATTGAAATATAATTCTGATATGATTGCTCGCTTGAGTGACTTGTTATTTAGAATCTCAAATGATGTTAGAGGTGTTGGAAAAAATGCTTCTATGGTTCAAACCCAGTTAGAACAAGTTGCTAAATCACAAAGAGAATTACTTGATGAAATGAATCATAATATACATGACTTTGCTGTTAGAGTTGCAACTAGAGGAGGTAAAATGACTCAGGAACCACTTTATACTGAGGGACACCCAAAAAGAATTAAACAAGATTCGCAAAGAAATAACACTAGTGCACCTAGTGCTTCTAAAAAGAAAAAGAAAAATGATAGGACTTTGCATGCTTCTAGTGAACTTGAAATAGACAAACCTCCTGATAATGAAATCAAAACTTCTATCTCTGGTGCTGAAACTCAATCTGGTAATGAACATCCACCTAGTGATAATGAAAAAGACAATGATGAGGTTCATGAAGACACTCAAACAAATAATGATAAGGAACCAGATAATGATGTTGAGATAGAACCATCTGTTGATCTTGATAACCCACAACCTAAGAATAAAAGATATGATAAAAGAGACTTTGTTGCTACAAAACATAGTAAAGAAAGAGAACAGTGAGTTCAGAAACCTATGACTTTTCCACCCAAGTCAACTAAAAAGAAAGATGATGAAGAATTTGAACGCTTTGCTGAAATGCTGATGCCAGTCTTTTTGCGTACTCGCTTGACTGATATCCTAAAAATGCCTCCACTATGCTTGCTAACTATCGAAAGCTGAAAAATGCCTCCAGTATATGAAAGATATCATCACAAAAAAGAGAAAAATATCGAAAGCTGAAATCTCCACTATGCTTGCTAACTATACTTTTAAAGATGGAGTACCTAAAAAACTTGGAGATCCGGGTATACCAACTATACCTTGCTCTATGAAAAAGAATTATGTGAAAACTACTTTGTGTGATTTAGGAGATGGTGTTAGTGTTATGCCTTTCTCTTTATATAAAAGACTTGACTTGAATAAAGTCACACCTACTAAAATATCTTTGCAAATGGCTTGTAAATCAACTACCACACCTATCGGTATCTGTGAGGATGTGCCCGTTGTTGTTGCTAATGTTACTATTTTGACTGACTTTGTTATACTTGAGATGCCCGAGGACGACAACATGTCGATTATCCTTGGTAGACCCTTCTTGAATACTGCAGGGTCTGTTATTGATTGCAATAAAAGCAATATCACTCTTCATATTAATGGTAATGAGCATACGGTGCACTTTCTGAAGAAACAATTCCAAGTGAATGGTATTAATGTTATTGAAAAATCCCTGACAATCACTATTGGAAGTTTTCAAATACCTCTACCTACTATCAAAAAGAAATATGAAATGCTGATTGTTGGGAAAATGCATATCCCCATTGAGGCAACTTAGTGATTTATGAAAGTTCTTCTGTTTCATGCTAATCGAAAGTGGTTGTTAATAAGACCCGATCAACCTTATTAATGAATCATTTTTGAACGGTATGAAGTTGATGAATTTAGTAAGCACTACCTTCCGCCCTTACTTTTTGTTTCATATTTTTATTACTTAAATAAAATAAAATGCCATGTTTTGTCTGTTTTCTAAATTTCTCGTGCAATAAAAAGATGACCCAAAAATAAAAGTTCTCAGAATGCTCTGAAAACCTGATACGATTTTTTTTCTGAATATTTAAGAATTTCTCGTGCAAATAATACTAGAGGGAGGTGCACCAGGTGGGCAAAACATACATGGGCGCGCCAGGACCCCCAGGCGCGCCCTGGTGGGTTGTGGTCCCCACGTGCCCCACTCACTTATCTCTTTAGCCCAAATCATCACTTACCTCCAGAAAAAATCCCCAATGCTTTCTCTCCCGTGTTCTTGAGCTCAAACTCGCGGATTTCGATCTCTTAGCTTGAAGCTCCATTTTCGAAACTGTTTCAGGGGATTGTTGCTTGGTATGTGACTCCACCATTTGTCCAATTAATTTTTGTTTTAGTGGTTTATACTTTGAATAATTAGCTCCTCTTCGTGCTGCTGTGGATGAGCTTCCATGTTGAATTCTTAGTGTTCTAAGTAGTTTGAATGCTTGCTATGGCCTCTATGTATCCCTATGAGTAGTTGCTATCAATCTTATAAAGTTTTGCTGACAAACTTTTGTCACCTCAAAATTTTTATTTTCAGAAAATTGTACGCGAACATGAATATCTTCAGGAAGTTTCGCTCGAAGAAGAACTCCAAGGGTGTTATTGGGGAGTCTTCTGACAGTGATCTCCACCCTTGGAGGTTGGCGGAAGTACGGCCGTGCGAATGGCCGCACACCCCTTTCCTACAAGAGGCTGGAATTCTTGAGGAGTTCATGCAATATATTGCTAATGCCGGCCTCACCGACTTCGTCACAGATGAGTGTGACCAGCAAAAAATCCTCACAAACATCTTTGTTCAAAGTTTTACTTTCCTGCCTAGGAATAATCCTCCTGAAGTGAGCTTTGATTTATATGCTGAAAACCATCAGATACCACTTACTGATTTTTGTAACATATGCATGATCCCTTTTGATGGGAACTTGACTTAGCCTAGGCCTGCCGGGTTTGAGGCCTTTTATCGCACCTTGATGGTGTGTGATGAGAGAGGAGTGTCAGCCATCACTGCCACTGACTTACATTTTCCTGCTGTTAGTTACTTTACACTCTTCATTACTAAATGCTTGCTTGCTTGGGAGAACGTGGGTGCACTTAGTTCACCAGACCTTGCTGTTTTACGTCGTGCACTTGAGGGTGACAACATGCATAGCTTGGGAGCTATCCTGGCTCATCGCCTGCATCTTAATAAATCTCAGGGCAAAATACATGGTGGGATTTATGCTACTCGTTTGGCGGCTCACTTCGAGGTGGAGATACGCCCTCATGATTACCCTCTGACTAAGATTTACCTAGACCGTGCAGCCCTGGAGCACCATCACTTTCTTGCACATGAGCGTCCTGACATCGCCATTCCTAACAACCTGGTCTATAGCGTTGAAACTTGTGATGTTATTCCATTGCCAGCGCCTACTTTGTTTGGTTTTGTTGCTAGGGGCAGATACCGGATTATGCCTGCGAACATCATCGCCTACTGGAATTCTCACGCTGTTGTAGAGGCTGCAGAGGAGCCTCTGCAATGGGATGAGTGGATGCTTGCTCCTCAGGATCCCTACTACCCTCCAGGCTACTGATCGATTACCAACTTAGGCCAAAAACCTAAGCTTGGGGGAGTACATGCTTCTCACCGACATTATATTCATGCCTACTTATCATTCTATTTGTCGGAGTTCACACTTTTTCATTGTATCATCCATGCTTAGATTTATTTTCTTGCTTTCTTCTTTTGTGTTTCAAAAACTTTAGAAAAAACAAGAAAAAATAGTTGTAGTAATTTACTTTCTATGCATGGTTCGTAGTAGTATTAAAAAGAAAATCCAAAAAGATTTCCTTGTTCTTCTTTTGCTTGTTGGGAGCTTTCCTATGTAAATAGTTTTTCTCGTTTTTGCTTTTCCCTTTTATTCCCATTCTAGAAAATCAAAAACTCCAAAAATATTTCAGTGTGTTTCTCTGAATTTCTTTTCTTTTTATTTGAGTCTTACCATGGAGAAGACCACGATGAAAATGTTGAGTGGCTCTCATATGAATAAGTTTTGAACTAATAAGAGCACATTTTACCTTGTCTTCTCCTGTTAAATAAAATGTCTTGCAGATTCCAGCTTAGTCCATGGCACTCTCGCACTATTATTATTTTCAGATCATTCGGTAGCCCAAGTGAAAGGCAATAATTACAAAATTCGATGAACTGGCCGTGGCAAAGAGAAACTGGTATGAACTCGACTTGTTCTGTTTGTGTAAATATGTTTAACCTAGTATCCATGATTCAGCCCATTATGATTAAACATGTTTGCAATGACAATTAGAGATTATAGTTTCTCATGCCATGCATAAGTAGCTGGGAGTGAATAATGATTTATCTTGGATATCAACATAGCGTTAAAATGATTGTGATGTAGTATGATGATATGGTATCCTCCTCTGAATGTTCGAGTGGCTTGACTTGGCACATGTTCATGCATGTACTTGAATCAAAACCAACATAGCCAATATGATATTTATGTTCATGGTGTTCATATCCCACTCATGCTAGTGTCCAATGTTACTTATGCATAATGCATGGTTATGATTGTTGTTGCTCTCTAGCTGGCCGCTTCTCAATCTTAATTACTAGCCTTCACCTGTACTAAGTGGGAACTCTGCTTGTACATCAAAAACCTTGAACCCAAAGTTATTCTAGATGAGTCCACCATACCTACCTATATGCGGTATTACCCTGCCTTCCTAAGTAAATTTGCATGTGCCACCTATAAAAAACTTCTAAAAAATTATTCTTTTTGTGTGTCTGGATCGTTCATGGAATGACAAGAGGTGGTCGGTATCTTCCATGCTAAGCGGGTTATTCTCAGGTCGAGTGTTTATTCACTTGCCATCGCACGAGAAAATGGAGGGTAATAGGGATTCCCGGTCCTAAACTCAAAAATGCAAATAATTAAACAAAACTCCCCCGAGACTGATGTTGGTATGGACAGCACCGGTTGTTTCGGACAAGC
>NC_041391.1:507545480-507547832 GCF_002162155.2 Triticum dicoccoides
GGGGTAAACCTTTACTTTTATCGCTTGGGAACCGCCACTAGCATGCTTAGCATGGAAGATATTGATAACTGATGGTCATGAAGTGAATAAGAAGGGTGCATGTCTCAAAATATCATTTATCTCTGTTTCAAAATTTGAGCTCTAGCACCTCTGCAAATCACTGCTTCCCTCTGTGAAGGGACTATCTATTCACTTTTATGTTGTGTCACCACCTTCTAAAACAAGCGCCAGAAACTGAGTAGAGCACAACTGTCATGATTTATGCATTATGTGTAGCTAATGTTGGGTGCATCGTGACTGGATCTTTTCTACCATGAATTACAATGTTTAGTCGCTGCTTGAACTTTGGAGGTGCTCTGCATTTATGTTTTGCAGTCTCAGAAAGGGCTAGCGAGATACCACTATTGTCATATTATATCATGGTTGTTTTGACAATGTGTTGTTGTTTGAGATATTTTATTATTGCTCGCTAGCTGATTATGTCATTGATATGAGTCATTAATCTTTAAATGTTATTGTTGACATGGTTAGTTATAATGTTGGCTGAAAACTTGGGTGTTGTTTATGCTTATTTATGCAAACAAGAGCAAGAGAGTTCGTAAAAGTTTTTCTTTCTCACTTTCAGTTTATCAACTGAATTGCTTGAGGATAAGCAAAGGTTTAAGCTTGGGGGAGTTGATATGTCTCCAACGTATCGAATTTTTCTTACGCTTTTCCTCTTGTTTTGGACTCTAATTTGGATGGTTTGAATGAAACTAACCTCGGACTGACGCTATTTTCAGCAGAACTACCATGATGTTGTTTTTGTGCAGAAATAAAAGTTCTCGGAATGGAACGAAACTTTGCGAGGATTTTTTATATCAATAATAAGAATTTTTGGAGCCAAGACCTGCAGGAGAGGGCCACATGGGTGGGCACAACCCACCAGGGCGCGCCCCCTCTCCTGGCACACCCAGGTGGGTTGTGCCCACCTGGTAGCCCCGCAGACGACCCTCCTGATACTATAAAATCACATATTTCTAGAAAAAAAATCAGGGAGAAAGAATTATCGCGATCCACGGGACAGAGCCGCCGCCATGCCCTGTTCTTCCTCGGAGGGCAGATCTAGAGTCCGTTTGGGGCTCTGGAGAGGGGGATCTTCGTTCTTCGTCATCACCAACTCATCTCCATCGCAAATTCCATGATGATCCCCACTGGGAGTGAGTAATTCCTTCGTAGGCTCGCTGGTCGATGAGGAGTTGGATGAGATTCATCATGTAATCGAGTTAGTTTTGATAGGGCCTGATCCCTAGTATCCACTATGTTCTTAGATTGATGTTGCTATGACTTTGCTATGCTTAATGCTTGTTACTTTGGGACTAGGTGCCATGAACTCAGATCTTAACCATTTATGAATTCATCATTATATCCATGTTTTCGATCCGATCTTGCAAGTTATAGTCACCTACTACGGTTATGATCCGACAACCCCGGAGTGACAACAACCGAGCCCACTCTCGGTGATGACCGTAGTTTGAGGAGTTCATGTATTCACTATGTGTTAATGCTTTGTTCCGTCTCTCTATTAAAAGGATGCCTTAATATCCCTTAGTTTCCCATATGGACCCCGCTGCCATAGGAGGGTAGGACAAAAGATGTCATGCAAGTTCTTTTAATAAAGCACGTATGACTATTTACGGGATACATGCCTACATTATATTGATAAACTGGACCTAGTGCCGTATGGCCCTAGGTTATAACTGTCACATGAATATCATCCAACAAGTCACTGGTCCAATGCCTACGAATTTATCTCATATTGTTCCTGCTAAGTTACTACTGTTGCTACTGTTATCGTTACTGCTACAATATCACTGCTATCGCTGTTACTATTACTGTTACTACTTTTGCTATCATCAAAACTATCATACTAATGTGCTACTAATCACTTTGCTGCAGATAATTCATCTCCAGGTGTGGTTGAATTGACAACTCAGCGGCTAATACCTTCAAATATTCTTTGGCTCCCCTTGTGTCGAATCTATAAATTTGGGTTGAATACTCTACCCTCAAAAACGGTTGCAATCCCCTATACATGTGGGTTATCAGTGTCTTTTTTTTAGTGGTTAGAATTGGGGATCGCTATGTGAGACACACTCTAATTCAAATAACTCCTCATTAATTAATTTATAGTATCTTGTTTCAAATGACTTATTATTAGCAAGGAAAACACGGGCATGGTAATACATACAGATTCATTTGCAAATGGAAGAAGATTAGTTTGCATTCTCAAATGTAGGTGCACCAGGCAGACGAGGGTCGTGTTGTGCTGGTTGCGTGTGTCGTACGGATGCTAGCACCCAGCCACCCACC
>NC_041391.1:507548136-507652552 GCF_002162155.2 Triticum dicoccoides
GCTTCCATGTTTTGGATTGAAATATCTGGCGGCCCCAATTCTAGCCCTGCAAAATCTCCCTTCTCCACTGTCCCCTTCTGTGCCCAAAGCAATCAAATCCCTAATTCGCCGCCAACCCAAGCAAAGTTTGAATCATCCCTTGTCTCGTCTCTTTCCCCACCTCTGTGCCAGACGAAGACGACGGTCGCGCTTCACCATCGCACCGGAGCTACCTCATCTATGCCCTCGTCCACCGCACCGGGTGGTCCATCAACAATGTCGGCCATCACAACCGGCGTGCATCACAAACACCGACTTCCACCTCATCAGATGCGCTTCACCGATGTCGTCTCCCACCTCACTGGGGCTACTTCACCAAGCACATCGTCGCACCTGCACCCCCCAAGGTAGTTGGGTCTTCACCAACAGTCTCGTCCACCGCATCATAGCGCTCTACTACCACCCAAGATCTATATCCGTGCGCGGCCAGCCAATGCCAGTGCATCTCCCTCAACGGCTCTGAAGTGACCCACACTCTAGCTAGGCGAGCATGCCCGAACGCCAGCCCGAACTAGCTATCTACATATCACTCCCTAGTGCACTATATCGACGATGTTTGGATGTACTTTCACTGCTCTCTTAGCTTACATGCCTATGCAACTCTGACTTTAACTCTTATTTCTTCTGGAGATATCATCTGAAAGAAGCAAAACCATTTTTAGCGATGCATGACGGCGCTACAGGACCTGGTACAAATCCTGCACACTGGTATAACCTTGTAAGTACCTGTCCTCCGGTACAACAGCAAGGTCGACTCCTCTTATTTGATCAACCATTCACCGTGTCAAAAATGCAGAGGAGGATGCAAGGAGCACAAGGCCTGCACATCCAAGCAAGTGGCAAAATGGACTTGTACATGGAACATCCCAAGCGCAAGCAGAGCTGCAGTGAGCCTGTACAACAAGTTAGCGTAAGTCCCTGCATTTTATTTAATTCGTACTAGCTTGCGTGCATGATTTGTGTGCAGTGGCAGATCCACGAATTCAAGTTACCAGGGGCAAAAATTTAACTTAAAAAATACGAAGGCACTTGCACTCCAGAAATCAACATAATTTGAGAAATGTGAAGCTACATGCACTTCGAAAACCAGCTTATGATCCAAAGTAGTTCCAGATTATAAAACACTAAATCATGTAAGGACTGAAAACAAAAAATGCAACATGGTGTACAAAGGACTACTAACATGGTCTGTACTTGCTTGAATTCGTTCTCTGGCTGAAAATATCGAAGTGCAATTGCACCTATAACTAGTGCGTAAACTGCATATTAATATATCTGTCCCGCACAACTGTGCCAATAGTTTCAAACGACAGATTAGAAAAGTATTTATGCGACATTGTCATGATACGGGGACTTTCTAGCAGATGGCCTCGACGTTTCCTCAAGCCATGAAAATGTACTATAATTTGCTTGTCATCAATGCCTGCAAATCTCTATGTCTCTGTCAACATAGCAGATCATCATTAGACACTAAATCCCTTCAATGGGATCTTGCAAAATGCTTACATTAGATCCCTCATTAGACACCATATGTTCATCACCACGAGCATGTACAATGTTTGCATCAAATCCTTCATTAGCAGTCTGTCCATTAGACACTTCAGGCTCAAGAACAACATGAGCTTGTATGTTTGCACCGGAAACTTGATTAGATACATCAGGTTCAGTCAGTTTAGTATTGATTGGGGGAGTTATAAAATAAGCAGAAATTGGTTTCATTTTCTCATAGATTCCCTACATACAAGTAGTTTTGCAACACCATCAGGTTTAACTATTGGCTAGAAATTCAACAGTTGAACTAGATATAATCAGGGATGTGATGTACCTGCTTCTTGCGGATGCTGCTCTTGCAAGCTGTGACTGTCCGTTTGCGCAAACTCGACACCATGCTCGTGCTACCGCTGCTGCCTCCCATGTAGGCTACACCCAGGATTGGATCTTCATCTTCTTGTACTTCCATTTGCTTGAATCCCGGCGACCGGTGTCCAACAAGGGCGCAAAGAAGTGTTGTGTCGGTCTGTCCAGCAGCAGCTAGGTTAGGAGCGAACCAGACTGGAGGCTGGAGCGAATGAATTGAGATTTTTTCCTGCTGTCGATCGATATGGGAGGCGCTCGTTTGGGCTGCGAGCCTGCTATAGGGCCTGCCTTGCACTTACGTTATTGGCCCATACAAATTGAAACATTTTTCTTCATTTTTTACATTGCCTGCTCATGCGTTGGGACGAACAAAATTAGCCTGGGCCAACCTGGACGACTCAAACTAGGTGCACACTTTCTATCCACCCGAGGTGGCCGCCCATACCAGCTCCTACAGTGGCGTCGCCCCTTTTTGCGTGTATGATTGGGGTAGTGAAAAATATTTCAGTGGCCCTTCTGATTTACCCACAGAATGGTTGAATTGCTTGTTTCTATGAACTAAGTTCACCAATAATGTGAAGGATGCTAGTATTTTCATCCTATTGTAGATTGCTTAGATCTCAGTATGCCAAATGTAATCGCATGAAATATACAGTAAAAGCCGGTGCGATGTATGTAGCTACAACTAGTCTGACAACCCATCCTCATATAACATATCAAGGACGCACCATCTTATCAGATTAACCATTCGACTTACCAATGCAGTGTGGGAAGAAAGAAGTATTGGGACTGCGTATCCAAGCAATTGAGGCATGGACTCCTTCGTAGAACCTTGTAAGCAAAAAAGAAGTTGTAGTGTGCCTGTACAAAGAGCTAGTGTAAGTTCACTTATCTGCTTCTCGAAATTTTAGTTAGCCACTTATTGCAAAGTTGTTCAATTATGTTGCTTGGCTTAATTTATTTTGCTACTGATTTCAAAATGCCATAGCCTGTTAATCCTATTATAGACTGCGCCTATCTATGTGTTTGATACTTACTATTTAGAATTACTTGTTTGCCTGAACTTAAATAGCTACTTAAGCACGTAGTTAGCTGGTCATATGTACTTCTAGGGTGCAGCAAAATTCACGTGTAATTTATGTTCTGATACCCTGTTTGTTTAAATGATTTGTTGTTATCACTTGTAGCGCTAGTAATGTTTGCATGTTCATATATATGTTGGAATCATTTTGCTTACATCAAATAAATTTACAGATGTCTGTGTTGCTGGTAAATGGTACTGGCTGGTTACTTTAATACGTTGCCAAGAACTTATTAGTTTTACTAGTTCATGTGTAATTAAATATGTTGCTAAAACTAGTTAGTTTTACTAGTTTGATGTTAGTTTCTTTTGGCTCTTGCAACACTTTATTTATGATTGCTAACATTCAAGTTTGCAGGATCCAACTGAAACTCTATTAGCACAACAGATATGTTGTCAGAAACTTACTTATTTACATGGTTTGCTGATGTAACTTGTTGCTGTAATCATCTTACCAACTACAAGTTTTCAGGATCCAATTGGAAGTCCAATTGCACAATAGGTATATTTTCAAAAATATATTTGTGTAATAGGTTTGCTGCTGCAACCGGTTGCTCTAATCATGTTACTAGCTACTCAACTTTTCAAGATCCAAGAGAAACTCCAATGCCACAATAAGTACCTTTTACAAAACTTGTTTGTTTAACTGCCTTGCTGCTGCAACCGGTTACAATGATGTTAATAACTACTTTTCAGCATCCAATAGAACTCTTTAATTCGTCGTTTGGTTAACTGGTTTGCTGTTATAACTCCCAGTTGAGATGTTTTGCTAACATCAACTTTTCGGAATCCAATCGGAACTTTAATGGAAAAACAGGTTTGCCCAAGATCAAATAGCGAGGTCCCCATGGATGTTGTATCATCCCATAGCAGTGGCACCAGCCCAATCATGCATCATGAATTGCCAACTGCTGATGCTCTAGAGGCTACACTATTGTTAGATAGAGATTCTGCTTCTGCACTTAGAGTTGAAGTTGACATGTGGAGGAAGCAAACAACACAATCACAAGAAGTACTCAAGACAACCATTAAATATTTGATGGATTTCAAAATGAAGCAAGCTGAGATTGAGCGCATTGTTAAGGTTCTGAAGGAAAAAAGGAAATTAAATTCCCACTTGGTAAACCATAGGTGAAATGTTCTTTCCATCATTTGAATAACCTTTGTGTTGTTTGTTCGTGTAATCGATCAAACCATTTGTTTTAGAGATCATGTAATAATTGTTTTTTGTTTTTTTGGCTTTTAATTTTTTTAGCACAAGTCTGTATTAATTGATAAGACTCTGAGACATTTCATTTTGATTGCTGTGCCAGACCTACAAATATGCCAATCAGGCTGAATGTGCATTCAGCAATAATAGTAGTATAAATGATCCTTAAGTGGCACACATCTGAAAGGGCCTAGATGTTGTACTAGCTTCGCTTAAAAAGGATGCTCTTCTAGCAAAAAAGTACTGCGGACTGGCTTATGTATGTTAGTTGATATTATTGATACATATACTCTATAAGTGTTTATATGTCTGTTAGTTTTGTTCATTATTGGTTGATTGACTCGGTATTTTGAATCTTGAGACATCGCTTGTGTACATATCGAAATGGGAGTACACATTATGTTGCGGGTGACACTTGAGATGGACATAAAGTGGTTTCAAATATTTGAACTCACCTTAAACTGGATTCTAGCTTCTGAATTCGAGTATCTGCATTTGTAAATTATATTCATATATGACAATGGAATAAATCTTTGTCGTGCTTTTGAAGATATATGAAAATGCATAGAATGATTTATAAAGATTCGTATAGGAATACAAAATGGATTCCAATTTAGTTGCCAGTGTAAACGTGGATGCTTATTGTCCCAAAATTCAAAAGAAGCAGCAAAATGTCCACTCCCATGCCGGCTGCACGAAGCCAGTGTTTCGGAGATGGAAATTATTGTCTACCCCTTACACGGACAATCCATCGGCCTGATTTCCACTGCTCTCAATAGGGGTAGGTTAGTAACTTCAACTAGACGTGACATGACCGCCTCTGAGCCCATTCCAACAGGTTGGAGTCAAACATGGGTGGCAAAATACATTTGATTCAAACTCGTCCAAAAGACGTCTGTCTCTCCCTTCATTTCCCCATTCATACACGGTGGCCGGCAAAACAAACTCGACTCGGCCGAAATTGATGTAGGTAAATATTTTCAATAGATGCAGGTTCGTAACTTCACTCAGATGTGACACAACCGCCCTACCCGTCAGCCCCGTTCATACACCATGGGCGCCAACTGTGCGCGCCAAAACACCCTCTCCTCGCCTGAAATCGCTCTGGGAAAATATTGAGGAGATGCGAGATTACTGTCCTATCCCCAATCGACGTGACGTCCAAATCTTAAATGGGAGCTAAGTTCATAACTTTCCCATATTTCAGACAGGTGCGTCCAAAAACATGGTTGCTCGTACCTCTCCCTCCATTTTCCCGTTCATACACCGTCCGCGCTAGAACACCATCCCCACACCAGCCTCCTCCGTCCACCACCCCATCCATCGCCGTCGTCCTCCACCCTATCCATCACGACCATCCTCCACCATGTCGGAGCTCCTACCAAGACCGCGTCATCAACTGCTAGAGATGGACATTTCTCATCCACGGCGATGGACCAGGAGCCTTGCATCGCGTCCTCTCGCTTCATAGGCTTCGTTGTCCTCTTTGTCGGGGCCGCTCACACGACCTTCTCGTCCACTGCAATAGGACCCACCTACAGCCAGCACACCCTCGATGCCTACATGGCGCTGCAAGAGAGGTGGTACTTCATATCAGCTCAACTTTTTGCTCTCAACCAAAAAATAGATTGTAACTTGGTTAGTGTTCTTTCTTTTCAGCTCTCAGAATTTAGTTCTTAGTTCAAAGCTAACAATGGTAGGTAAATAACATTTCTGCGGTTTGTAGCTTTAAATCTGACATGGCATAGTCATAATAGGGTTTAATTGATCATGCTTTGGGTTTAATTGCTCATGTTGGTTCCGTGGTGGTTTCTTTAATAGAAATCAAAGGGGAAACCCTCTTTTGCTCAAAAATGCTTTGGGTTTCCCCCTTTTATGATTAGCATACATGCTTCGTGTCATAATAGCACTGCTCCACCCATCAAGCTAAACAAGCTTAGTTGTTAGAATACGAATTTGATATTATTAAAAAAAGTCATTTAATTGGTCAGCTAAATGTTCCTAATTTAGTTTCGAAAATGCATGTACACCGCTTGGGTGTGTAACTACAGGGTGCCCAGAGTGGGACGCACGGTGGAACGCGGCCCACCCTGGGATTTTGGGTCGTCCTAGGCCCGATTCCCCTCTGTTCTGCTGCGCTTTCGATCTCTACTTGCCCCTGGCCGCCTGCCTCGTTGGCGACTTGCCGTCCCCAAACGGCATGACTCTAGGAGGAGACGCCGGACTAACACGACGTCAGGAGTCGCTCGCCCAACAGTGTCACTGCTGCCCGGGCGCCCCGCCGTGCCTACCTTCCGAGTCCGTTCAGGGCTCTGGCATGCAGTAGCCACTAAGCCAACCCGATTTATCCTGAGATACATCCTAAACACTTAGCAGCCACTCCTCATCACCCATTTTCTAATTGATTCATTACTCATTAGGCAGAACTATCATTAGGGTTTTTTGTGTACTAAGTGCTACCTACACTTAATGGTTCAGATGTATTTCAGTAATCTTTTGTACCTGTAAAGTTTAAAGGGTTTCAAAATTTCAGCCCTTGGTACAGACACTAGTCATTTTGGATTGTTGGTCATAGTGACATTGACCAAATTACTACTGCAGGCCAGGTTTATTGACAATTTTACTTGTCTTTCTTACTCATTCGATATGATATCCAATTATTTAGGTCGATTAGTTGCAAACAATAAGTGCTAGACCAACTTCTTGATTCAGATTTTGGAGTGTCTCTGCAGGAGTCCTGGATTAGGGGTTCCTCGGACAGCCGGACTATGTACTGTGGTCGGACTGTTGGACTATGAAGACACAAGATAGAAGACTCCATCCCGTATCCAGATGGGACTCTCCTTTGCGTGGAAGGCAAGCTTGGCGGTGCGGATGTGAAGATTCCGGTCTCTGTAACCAACTTTGTGTAACCATAGCCCCCTCTGGTGTCTATATAAACCAGAGGGTTTAGTCTGTACAACAAAAATCATAATCTCATAGGATAGACTTCTAGGGTTTAGCCATTACAATCTCATGGTAGATCAACTCTTGTAATACTCATATTCATCAAGATCAATTAAACAGGAAGTAGGGTATTACCTCCATAGAGAGGGCCCGAACGTGGGTAAACATCGTGTCCCCCACCTCCTGTTACCATTAGCCTTAGACGCACAGTTCGGGACCCCCTACCCGAGATCTGCCGGTTTTGACACCGACAGTCTCTTACTGTAGGTACAATTCTGCATACTTGTCCTAGTAAGCTCACAAGTAATGATTGATTCACTACATCTATGCTTGCCTTGTCATATTTGTTGTCAATATTCTTTTAGGGTGGATCACCCTGTTATAAAATACTGGAACCGCAGACATGAATGAATAGTATTTCTCTATGTGATCTCTTCCATCATGTGTGGGCAACGAACACTGCATTGTATAGAAAGAAAGTCTCATTTCCACCTTTTACATAGACTGTGATCTTTTACATGGAATACAATCTGCCTACTTGCTTTGTGTCACACTACCAGCACTCCACCCTTGAAGCTAAACATTATGCCACTCATAAGCACTCCACCCTTGAAGCTAAACATTATGCTACTCATAATAACTTAGTTTGTTAGTTGAAATACGAATTTGATATGATTCTAATGTTCCTACTTCAGTTTTGAAATGTACGTTTGCCTGTTATAGAGACATAAGAGGTTTGTATTTCTCTGTGTGGTCTGATCAGCATGGTTGGGGGTGAACTTTGCATATGCAGGGGTTTATAGGGAGACACTCTTCGAGTTGAATCCACAATGCATTCCATAGATAATCTGCCTACTCTTTATGTTTTCATGAATCTCAGATACTGAACAACATCATAATGATTATGAGCTTGCATGCATGAAAAGAATAAAGCAGAACAATGGCATGGCTGTCAAACTTGGCACTAAGGGACAGAAATCAAGTCTGGATGCAATGCAATGCAAACGCTCTCCACCTACAGATTCATGCTCAAAATATGATCCTAAAAGTGATTCTGAGCTAGACGGAGACCTAAGTCAATGTAGCTCCCTAGTGGAGGAGTCAGAGGCAGATGCCCTATATTATTCACCCATCAAGGTGCTTGCTCTAACTTCCCAAGGTTATATTGGTCGCACATATATTGCAACTGATGCTTTGCATTGCTTCTACTTTGTTGCACTGCCATTAGCTTAGTTTACACTTTGTGTATGTGAATACGCCCTGCCTATCCCTTTTCAGTACATATTCCATCTGTCATCATACCATATTTATCCATTTAAATGTTGTTCTTTTGTATCAGACATTAAAAAGGAAGAGGGCGATTGCTGATCGCAGAGGAGCATGAACAAAGTATTTGGAAAAGGTAGTGACACTTGATAAATCAAATATCCCATTAGGTGTAGTTGCAATATCACCAGACGCAGAAAACACGGCCACAACTCTAGCATACTCTAACCCTACTACACTGGCCATCTTTAATGCGCCAACTCAGCAGACCCCAACTGCCACAAATAGTATGATGATGCCAGTTGATATAGCACCACCTCTATGACGCAAAACCCCCATTCCAGCAAAGAGTACACCAAATCTAGTTGCCAAATCCCCTTTCAAACGAGAGAGAGCCCCAATTGCAGCAAATAGGACTATTGTTTCACTTCTTCCCAGTTTACAAAATGAAGCTTATATTGCTGTCAGGAACTTTGTGTGCATCTTTCCTTCATGGAAATATTATACCACAAACACAGAACAATTTCCAATCTTCCTCCGCAACTTATGCATAAGTAATGTACTAATGTTATTCATGGTAATTACTGCATATGTTTCTGCTAACAGAAGACACAAGATTTCATTCTTTTAAATAGGCAAGGACCAAACTGGATTGTCAAGACGAGCAAGGGTTGGTTGCGCTTTTCAAGCACTCGCTGATGAAGTATCGTTCCTACCTGAGGCAAGCGCACTTCGATGGCAAGCCTCTAAACAAAATGTATGTAAAGTCTCTAGTGCTACATTTATCAGATAGTGACTGGAATAATCTTGTTACACATTGGTCTCGTTTGTAGTGTAAGGTACTCTCTATGATATCACATCACAATTGGAACTACATTTCTGCACGTGCCTTAATGTCTCACTTGCACGAAAATTGTTTGCAGAAGAACATTCATTCTCAAGGGACCACAGAATCTCGCAACTATACTGCACACTGCATTTCTCTTGTGAGTACCTCTTGCCCTGTATGACCATACTTACTTTCGTAGCTGGTTGATTATGTAGCATCACTGCACACGTTAGCCTCGTTATCGTCCATTTGGAGGACATTATAAGATCCGTATGGACTCTTACATAAATTTAGAATCAACCCAATGCTTTTGAAGAGGTTTAGCTCCACAGTCCTCTTGTAAGGACCGAATGTCGTCTATCACTGTACTTACATTAACAGCTACTACCTCCGTCCCATAATATAAGAACGTTTTCTACAGTACACCAGTGTTAAAAACACTTATATTATGGGAAGAGGGATTAGTTCATTATGTAGCATTCTGCATCTTATGTCCCTCGCCCACCATTTACTAAAAAGTATCAGATCTATATTTAATCTTACCAAAAAGTTGAATACACAAACAACGCCAGTGCAGAAGTCTAGCCCATTGTTCTTGTCAGTACATTTTGTCCTATAATGCTTGTACTTCTAGGGAATGGTAGTTGATTATGTAGCATAAATCTACATCATATCTTCATTATCCTCTATCCCTTCCAGTATTATCATTCTATAATTACTCTCTACAAAATGTAGAGTACATGCAATGCTTATGAAGAAGATTATGTGCTAAAATTCTTGAGTTATCCTTCCCTTGACATGGAGAAGGGCATTATAAAGTCGGTGTTAACTGTTAATGTAAGTTAGTCCTTCTAAAGACTTTATTCTAAACTGCTGTTTAATTTGCTCATACTCCCTATTGTTAACTGCTGTTTAGTTTGTTGTTTCTATCAAAATGCATGTTCGCAACAACCATAAGTTCCAAGTTTTACTTGTAAAACCAAATTCCTTATTCATACCATGCACATCACTCAATACCCCCTATATGTATGCTTGCTTTTGTGGATCTATAATCCAGTGTGTGGTGAAGCAGCCCATGTTTGCACCTTGTCATCTCATCTTTTATCTTACTGATGTGGCTGATGATATGAACAACATGCCACGCGGATTAACCAAAATAGATACAATGATTGTCTTTCCCCTTCATCTATGCTTGTTATGTTGACATGGTAACCCCGTAGTGTGGTGAAGCTCCCTGCATTATGAACAATGCCAAATTATGCTATTGATATTTTGAACTTACTCTTTATTTTCTAATTTGAAATTGGATGGAATTAACAGCACAATTATCATCTTTGTTTATACACGTGCAAAACCTATCATCACTCTGCTTGTTTCAGGGTGAGATGCCTGATGACATGCACAAGTCTGTAGAAGGTTGTGAGACAAACCCAACATATATCACAACAAAGAAGGCAAAACATCTTGAAGATAGCGAGACAACCCCAAAGTCTTGTCTTGATGCAGTGTTCAAGTTACTTGAGACTAGCAGTCAGAAAAGCTCACAGAATTCGCTATCTGAATAGGTTCGACTTCTTCTGTCCCAAGTTCTAGCAGAAAGGCATTCTGCAACTCAACTTCAACTTGAAGTCCTATCTCTAAGAAAGATTGCGGAGAATACCAATGAGAACCTCATTGCTAAACACCTACACCTGGAAGCTATGACCGACATGCTAGGCCGGTCTCACAGCCTTGCTCAGCAGTTCCCGCACAAGGCTAACCTTTCTTGAACTATCTTGGAAGTGGTCTTGGTTTAGTATTATTTTGTTACGCTGCAATGGCGCCCAGTTTTTGTAATCTGCTTTTTCGTTGCTCTTTATGATCACTGGTGGCAAACTTCGATGCCCAGTGGATGTAATATACCATAAATCCTTTATTGTATAGTGTAGGTCTATTCTAAGTTACTATGCTGTAATTTATTTATTGTATAGAGTAGGTTTGTTCTTAATTCCTACTAGTTACTACCATCATTCACTATCTGGAAATATATGGAGAAAATCTGATGTAGTCGACCCGGCTGAAACATTCGCCTCTAACTAGCCAGCTTTTTAGCGGGCCACGATTGGGACGGCCCGCAAATTTCTTGAGCCTGAAAGGCCATTGGGGCCTTCATACTTTGCATCAGGCCCACAACTTACACGGGCCTACATTCGACCCAAAGTTTAGTTGGGCCTTTAGTGGACCCAACGCTTAGTTGGGCCCATGTAACTTTGGGCCATTAACAGTTTGAATATTGTGCTGGCCTATTATGACCCAGAAGTAACCATGGGCCTTTATCAGGCCAAAATGCATGTTGGGTCTCAATTTTCACTAGTCGTCGTCGGGCCTTCAGTAGGCTGAAATGTAGACCGGGCCTTTTTTGGCCAAGTTATATGACGTGCCATTACCAGGCCAAAAAAATCTCTCGGGCCTTAGTTGGCCCACTGATATCATGGGCCTTTAACAGGATGAAAGCTTTGTAGAGGCATCAATGGGTCGAATTATACAACATGCCTTTAACAGGCCCAAAGTCACGTTGGGCTGAATTGTTGCCACCTTTATCACGAGCCATTAGAGGGTCGGATGTTGCAACCATATATGGCCCATGGGCGGCACGGGCCATTCCCAGGCCGAAAGACACACCAAGCTGAAATGGGCCCATGTCTACATCGGGCCTCTAACAGGCCGTAATGTCACTGGGCCATACTTGGGCCCAAATATTCGGCGAACAATTAACGGGCCAGATCTGGCTTCGGGGCGTAAATGGTCCATGTTTAAACAGGCCGTTATTGGACTGGATCACAAGTACCTAAGTAAATACTACGGGCATTTGACTGGGTCGGCCTTTTTAACCAATATGGGCCTTGGTTGGGCCCTGCCATGTGTCGACATACCATAGGCATGTCTCCTCCATTGGACGAACAACATCTAGCCCACCTAGGAGCCGACACGTGTTTCCTCGAGCCAATGATGATTTTACATGTGGAAAATCCCCATTGGTCCGGGTTGTTAATGGGTTATCGGATCCAAACCAGAACCCGATAGCTTAATGGCGACCCATTATGGTGGATGTCACATGTCGAACACCCTTGACGAAAGCAATTCTATGATGCGCAATTTACCATCATGGAAGTGGACACTTCCGTGATGATAATTTTGGTAATGTCATGGAACACTTCTACGACAGCACATGTATGACTATGTTGATTCTGTCATAAAGTCGTCATGGATGTACATGCATGACAAAAAACGTGACCTACTGTGACAAACACGTATCATCACGGAAGTGTATTTTTTTGTAGTGTGCCTTCATTCCCGAGTGCATTAAACCAAAATGTCTGGCACACGGGAACGAAGGAGAAGCGACCCCCACGACAATAGTTGGCATTCTTCTTCTCTCATATATGGTGGACACACTCCCTCAATAATTTTTCAACCGTTGGTGACGGTCATTACTCCTCCTCCCCCTAGTGCATAACAAAGGTCTAGCTAGCACAAGGAGAAGAAGGAGACACGACCCCCACGACAACAGTCGGGATTCTTCCTCGCTCATATGGTGTAGACATTCTCCCTCACTCTTTTTGATTGTCATGTATGGAGCCTTGACAGACTTAAAGTCAACCCGAAATGTCTTTAATTATCTTTCTAGAAAATCCAGGCCACCTCAATATTTCCAACATATTCTAGCACAAGTCATGCCAAAATTCACGGAAAAATCCGGCATGACCTTTGATAAAAAAAGGACATATCGAGCGCCAGAAATTTGCCGGAACATAAATTAATCAGCACTCCAGCAAAACATAGGCCACTCGGAGGTGTTACCTACAAACATGGCAGGCCACTTGGGCAAGCACATATCCTATTTGAGCAACACAAGATATACATGTTTATATCTACATCATATGAGCATTCAAACTTGATGGTCACCTCGAGGTCGGAGGGGGTCAATGACGGGGACGGCAGCGGGGATGATGCAGGGGCTCCATACATCGTCGAATATTGTCACTAATAAGAAAAACTAAAACATTTCAAAATTAGTATTCAAATTAGCATGCATTCAATAAGAAAAACTAAATCATCTCTTGCATCTGTACATCGTCCAATATAATCACTAATACATCTCGAATAGTATCATACATATAACACCACTAATACAGCTACAACCCTAGCGAATGACGGGTATCGTCGTTGGCGGTGGACACCAAAGAGAAGGAACCATCACAGGACCATAGCTCCAGTGAGATCCCTGAAGAACCTGCCAGGTATTGTCGAACCTGCCCTCCAACGCAACCATGTAGCGACGGACATGCTCATCCTCCTCGCTGACACGGTGAAGTACCACCTCCGCGGGAGACGAAAGCCTCCACATCATCAGTGGCCCATGCGACCGCCACCAAAGAAGGTTTAGGTCAACGACAGGTTGGCTCCTCACCAAGCTGCACCCCAGGAAGGTAGCACCTCCCAGTACCAGCCCGGCGAAGCCCAGTCCCGAACATGGCCCCTCTGATCAAGCAGGCCTCCTCCGCCGAGTAGATGACGAGGATGCGGGATAGGCATCATCGACGTTGATGCAGGAATAAATGCTTTAACTAAAAAAACAACAAATGTGACTTGTTCAAAATATAAAATGTCCACTTCAAAACGAATCAACCTAGAATTCTGTTAAATACACCTAGAACACCTAAATTCTATTAACTACACCTAATTAAAAACCTACATTTTGAACATGGTTCGATCATAACTAGGGTTCATACTACATTATTCTAAGATTAAACACCTAAAATACCTAAATTGAATTAACAACATGGGGTGGCTGGTTTCACCTCGAGGTCGGAGGGGGTTGGTGACGGGGACGATGGCAGGGATGATGCAGGGTCTCCTTGATTTCTGCAGAACAAAATATAAATAAAAACATTATTATCGCCATCTTAGGACTTAGTGAAACTCCATAAGATATCAAGTAAATATCCAATTTGATTCCAAATAAATTTTCAAGTGTCTGCAATTTGTTTCCTAAACCCTAAGAACATTACTATCCTCATTTTTTTACCTATTGTATACTTCTTGAACCATAGAAAAATGCCCTAATTTCACATAACTTAGAGTTTGATTGCTGAAATATATTTCAAAATATACTATGAACCCTAGAAAAAGCCCTAATTTCAGAATATAAGAAGTAGAGGACATTGTTTACCAGCTAAATGTAGTAAAATACAAAATATAATATAGAAACTATAAACTATAAAGTATAAACTACAGACTATAAACTAGAATATTTTCAAACTATAAACTAGGAGGAGGAGGAGTGAGGAGGGCCGACGACCGCTGGAGGAGGAGGGCTGGCGGTGGCTAGAGGAGGAGGAAGGAGGGCCGGCGGCGGCTGGAGGAGGGGGAGGGCCGACGGTGGGTGGAGGAGAAGGGAGGAGGGCCGATGGTGGCTGGAGGAGGGAGGAGGGCTGGCGGTGCATTGAGGAGGAGGGAGGAGGGCTGGTGGCGGCTGGAGGTAGGAGGAGTGGAGGAGAAGGAGCTCTCGGATGGCGACAATGCGGCGACGACGGGAGGAGCACGACGATGTACAGTTAGAGAGGGAGAGTGAGTGATTGAGGAGGGGGAGAGACAGGCGGAGAGGATCTAGATGAGGTAGCCATAGCAGTAGCGCTTGTCCGGGATACATGCTACAACTATGATCAATAGCAGTAGCACGGTTTAAAATAAGGCGCTACTGCTATAACTAGCTGGGGGCGAGGTCGTGGTAACTATAGCAGTAGCACGGCTTACCACAGACGCGCTGCTGCTATTTCTATTTCAGCAGTGTGTTTTGTCGACACACGCTACTGCTAAATAGCAGTAGCGCCTTATTTTAAGGCGCGCTACTAGTAAGATTCTATGTATAAGGTTTTCCCTAGTAGTGATTGAGGGAGTCCTTGTCGGCGTCCTGGGAACGGGGGTCCCCAGACTTGCCTGCCTGCGGCCTACGGCGTGGCTCAAGTGGTGGCCCAGTACGACCCATCTTCATCAACGCAAACTCAAGACCCTGGCGAGGCGGACGATGCAAGGCTTCCTCAGGAGCGACCTCACCAGCTAGGCTTGCGAGGAGGCGGAGAGATCAAGTCAAGGGTATCTCGCGAGGTGCTCATGACGCAAGTCGTGATGATCGAGACCAGGCGGGCGCCGGGCGGGCGCCGGCCTGTGCAGTGTCCTTGTTTCCTCTTTGGTGCAAAGGGGGTAAGCACAGGCGCGGAGTACCGAGGCATCAGGCAAAGGTTACCATTTCGGTGCAATGAGACCAAGACCAGCAGAGCGGCAGGATGGAGGTCACCGTGCAGCCCAAGACGGCGTCATCGCCAGTGCCTTTGGCAGTCGAAGACCAACTTTAGTCAGGATAGCTTGTACTAGATGTTCCCCATCAAAATGGCCGATTGTTGGCGCCCTTCCCGCTCAATATTTGGGAAGAGGACTAGGGCCTCTATATATAGAGATAACCACCACAATAGGAAGGCATCAAGTTCTCACCAAGCCAACGGGGACCGAATCTCTTCCTACGAGAACACCCCCCCAGCTCAAGAACACCTCTCGCGAGGCTGTTCTTCCCCTTGTACTGTTCATCACCAGCCCCTGAGGCAATCTACCACACCACACAATGGAGTAGGGTATTGCACCACAACGGTGGCCCGAACCAGTATAAATCTTGTGTCCCTCTTGTTGTTCATCGTTTAGATTAGATTCTCGCGAGGCGATTGGACGTGGATTGGTAGGGGGAAGATCCTCGCGCGCACCCCAGAGTTCTAACCTTAAGGGTTTGCCGGAACCCCACATCCGACATTTGGCGCGCCAGGTAGGGGTGCACCGGAATCTTTCTTCCGCTATTCCGTGTTTAATCGTCCGTCGTGTCCATGGCTGACGCTCGCCGGGCTCGCGCCCAGCATCGGGATGCTCTTGCTGCCCGCGTCGCCCAGACGGCCCCCGTTCGCGGGTGTCCTCGTCATTCCCTGTCGCCTGCCGCCAACGCCGCCACCGGCCCAGTGGGGAACGAGCAGCAGACCTTGTCGCTGCATCCCTCGGTGCGGCGGGAAGGCCGCACCGGCACCCCGTTGCTGACTCCAGCTGGTTCGTCATCGCACGCCCCTCGCGCTCCCATGGACACGCACGCCGTGTTGCTCCTGGCGTGTGAGCTCTTGCACTACCGTCCCGTCGACAACCTCTACGAGGAGTGGCTCGCTCGCATCACCGAGCTCGTCAGCGCTGCAGGGGGCTCCCCTGCGCCGTCCCTCTCGCTGCCTCGCCCTCCGTCCTGCGCGGGTGATGCAGCCCAGGAGGTGCCTCCGCCACCTCCTCCCCAAGAAGGCGCCCTGGCTCCAAGACGCACGGTCCCTGGACGAGATCCACCGCGTCCAGTGCCCGTGCGACAAGAAAGGAGCTGCCAAGAAATCCCTCGTCCCCAAGAAGTTGCTCGCGTGCTTCCTGCACCGGCACGCCATGACCGCATCCCTGCGCTAGCATGTCAAGACCCCGCGCTGCTCCAGGCAGCGGCGCGTGGGAATCCCCAGGAGCAAGCCCCGCGTCAGCAGAGAGCTCCGGTGGCCACCGCAGGCTGCCGCGCCTTCACCACCGAGCTGCAAAGTGTCGCCTGGCCGGGCAAGTTCTAGCCAGACCTGCCTCCTCGCTATGACGGCACTGCCGACCCCGCGGAGTTCTTGCAGCTCTACGAGTTGGGCATTGAAGCGGCCAACAGGGACGAAAAGGTCAAGGCGAACTGGTTTTGCACGGCGCTCAAGGACGATGCCCGCACCTGGCTCCTGAACCTGCCTCCCGGCATGATCTCCTCCTGGGACGAGATGCGCACCCACTTCATCGCCAACTTTCAGGGCACTCGCGACCGTCCATCGGCCGTGGGTGACCTGTGCCGCATCAAGAAGCAACCCGGAGAGACCTTGCAGAAGTACATCCAGCGCTTCAACAACACTCGTCTCAAGATTACCAAGGTGACTGAGGAGGCCATCATCTCGGCGTTCTTCGACGGTGTCCATGACGTCAAGATGAAGGAGGAACTGGCAATCCACGAAGATCTGTGCACGTCTCTGGAGCTGTTCAACCTAGCGACCAAGTGTGCAAGGGCTGAGGAGGGACGCCTCTCCCTTCTCGAGCTCCCAGCTGCAGACCCAGAAGAGAAGAAAGCCAAGGCCAAGGATGTGAAGCGTAAGGGAGCAGTTGTGCTTGTGGCAGAGCCGGAGATGAAGCACGGCAGGGACCAGCCGGAGTCGTCCAAAGGCAGCCACTACTGCGTGTACCACGATCTCCACACCCACAACACCAACGAATGCAAGAGCTCAGGGCCGTGCGAGAAGGCCGTGTCGATCGATGTCCCGAGTGCAACCATCAGGGCTACGACCGAGGCGGAGGAAGAGGTGGAGGATGATGGGACGACCGTGGCCCTCGCCAAGGGTAGCGTGACCGGCCTCGCGAGGACCGCTGGCAGGACCAGCCTCGTGAGGGGGCTTGGAGGGATCAGCCTTGTGAGGATCACCCACAAGGCAATGCACGCCTTCGTCCTCTACCACCACCGCCAAGAAGGAATGACGACCATCATCAAGACAAGGGGGTTGGGGGCTTCCAAGAGCCGCGTGCTATCACTTGCATCTTGGGCGGTGTCTAGGCCCCAGCATCTCAGCGCATCTCCAAGCAGTTTGCTCGCGAGGTGAATGCAGTCCTCCCCAAGCTCGAGGCCACGTGCCCTCTCAGGTGGTCCGCATGCGCCATCACGTTCAGCTGAGTGGATCAGCTCAAGTGCGCAGCAAAGCCGGTGTCCTTCCAATGCTCTATTCCCCAGTCATCAGCAATGTGCAAGTTACCAGGACCCTCATCGCCGGTGGAGCAGGGCTCAACGTCCTGTCCGTCGAGATGTTCAACAATCTCCAAGTGCCATACGATCAGCTTCATCCGACCAAGCCTTTCTCAGGAGTCACTGATGGTTCCACTATCCCGATAGGGCAGGTCCGCCTCCCTGTCACCTTTGGACAGTGCAAGAACTACCGTACCGAGCTCATTGACTTTGATGTTGCCCACATTCGCCTGCCATACAATGTCATCCTCGGATATCTGGCCATGGCCAAGGTCGTGGCATTGACTCACCATGGAGGCAACATCCTCAACATGCCAGGAAGTGGCGGAGTCATCACGGTCCCCTCTGAAGAGAAGGATGCGGTGTGCTCTCTTGAGCTCGCCTTCCAAGCCACGTCGATCGAGGACCCAGACATCAAGAGTGGAAACCTCCCTGAAGCAGCTCCCAAGAAGAAGAAGACATCAATCGGCTCAAGGCCTCAGGAGGCAGGCACCTCCGGAGGCACCACACTAGGATCGAGCTCCTCCCATTCGACATCACATACAAACCACGGCGAGCCATTAAGTCACAAGTACTGGCTGACTTCATCACTGAATGGACAGAAGCCAAACTCCCTAAAGAGTACGGCGCGTAATCCAACTGGATCATGCACTTTGATGGCTCTAAGATGCTGGCTGGCCTGAGAGCAAGCGTTGTCCTCACATCCCCCACCAGAGACACAGTCCAATACATACTCCAAATATTATACACATACTCCAACAATGCAGCCGAATACGAGGCTCTGTTGCATGGTCTTCGGATGGTAGTCTCCATGGGCATTGAACGCTTAGAAGTGCGTCGGGATTCGAACCTCGCAATATCTTAAATAAATGGAGACTTTGACGCCAAGGACTCAAAAATGGCGGCTTACCGCAATGCCGTCGTCAAAATGTCAGCTTGGTTCGAGGGGCTCGAATTCCACCATGTGGTCTGAGAAAACAATCAAGCGGCGGATATCCTCGCCTGCATCGGCACTAAGCGCGACCCCGTCCCACCAAATATCTTCTTGGAAAGGCTGTTCAAGCCATCTGTGGTGTGGGAAGGGGAGACCGGCAATAACAGTCCGGATCCGACCACAACACCAGATCCTGAACACTCTGACGTAATCGGAGGCTCCGCCACCGAAATAACACCTTCGGCCCACGTGATTATGGCTGTCATCGCCCCGTGGACAGAACCCTTCTTGGCCTACCTAAATAGGCAAGAACTCCCTGAGGACCAAATGAGGCACGTTGCACTATGTGGCGCTCTAAAGCCTACAAGGTTCACGAGGGAGAGCTTTATAAGAAAAGCGCTACCGGAGTACTGCAAAGGTGCATCTCCGAAGAGGAAGGACGACAGCTTTTGGCAGAAATTCATGTTGGACTCGGCGGCCACCACGCCGCAGCTCGGGCCCTTGTAAGCAAGGCCTTCCGTACAGGTTTCTACTGGCCGACAGCCCGAGCAGACGCATAGGACCTCGTCCAACTTTGCGTCGGTTGCTAGCTTTTTGCAAATCAAAGCCATATGCCACCTACCGCTCTCCAAACAATCCCCATAACTTGGCCCTTTGTGGTCTGGGGGCTCGATATGATTGGACCCCTTAAAGGAGGAAGCCATAAGAATAAATACTTGTTGGTCATGGTGGATAAATTCACCAAATGGATAGAAGCCAAACCAGTTAAAATGGCCGAATCCGGACCAGTGATAGACTTCATATCAGGGGTCCTACACCGTTACGATGTCCCCCACAGCATCATCACCAATAACGGCTCAAACTTCACAGCCGACAAGGTGAAAACTTGCTGCGGCAACATGGGCATTAAGCTCGATTATGCATCGGTCTATCACCCCCAAACAAACGGTCAAGTCGACAAGCAAACGGTCTTATTATGAGCGGCATCAAACCCAGACTAGTGCGATCTTTGAAGGAATTAGATACGCACTGGGTTGAGGAGCTCGACTCCGTACTATGGGGGCTGCGGACCATGCCGAATCGCACTACCGGATACAGACCATTTTTTATGGTGTACGGCGCAGAGGTGGTATTGCCCTGCGATATCATTCATGACTCACCTCGAGTGCGCATGCACGAAGAGAGAGAAGCCGAGCTTGATCGGCATGACAGTTTAGATGCCCTGGAGGAGGAACGTGACGTCACAAAAGCCCGTTCCGCATTCTATCAGCAACAGGCTCAAAGGTATCAAAGCAGAGAAGTACGGGCCAAAACTTATAATGTTGGCGAACTCGTTTCACACCTACCGGAGAAGAAAAAGGACAAGCTCAAGCCCAAGTGGGAGGGTCCCTTCATCATTGATAAAGTTCTCACTGGAGGGGCGTACCATCTGCGTGACGCATCGGATAATCGACTCGAGCCAAACCCATGGAGCGCGGCTAGACTCTGAAGATTCTATGCCTAGTGCCGAACTCTGTGTTCGTCTCCTTACCTCCGCCTTTTTTAAGTTATATCCTCTTTCTTTCTTTCTTTCTTCCTTCCTTTTTATAGCCTTATAAGCTTCAAGTGTGGCTCGACTACACACTCTTGCTGCACTATGCACGCTAAATATACCTGGGGGCTTCTTATACAGAAGCTTAATATAATTATCTCCCGGGCTTTATGCCCATTGCATATGTGTTGCTTCTCCACATGTACCTTTTTTCGCCATTATATGCATCGATATGACTTAAATTTTGGCAAAGCTAGGTTGCTTGGCTCCTGTGTTTATGCCCTACGTCCCCGTTAGTTCGGCTAGGGCATAAGGGGAGCACCTATGTGATTGTTACTGCCGGATCAGCCGGATGTGTACCTCAGACTGGGTGAAGCCGAAAGCTAGCGTTCTTAAGGGAATATTCGGTCGGTGAACAAAAGATGTTTCTTACCTATCACCATACATGCCCCCAAATGTTTATATCATGCGTCTCTTTTCGCAGTTCGTACATGCACATTAATGCATGTGTGCCCAGGGAAAGGAACCCTTAACGGAACTATTCTCCCTGGAAGATGTTTCTTACTATCCATGTAATATAACATAGCTAGTTGGGTACTTGTCTGTTCAAGCACTTATGACCCCTACGCCCGGTTTCCACGTGTAAACCAGTTTTTTCATAGCTGAGCGGGTATTCGGATACACTCCGGACTGTCAGGTCCAGAGGTTGAAGCGAAAAGGTTCACAATGACAAATGATTTACAATCCGGCTAGGGACAAAATATGTCATTCGAAGTACACAGTCACTTAGACTGACTAAATTCTTCTTCTATACCAACCAACAGGCTGTCTAGCCTACAATCCTGTTGGGAATACTTTGTGGCTAAGCCTACTTTGTCATATACCAGACTAACGGGGATCTCTTTCCCATCTGACCCTACAGGTCTGACCTCGGCCATGTGATTCGGGTCAACCTTGGTGTACTGCGTTTTCACCATGGCCCAGGCTTCCCTCGCACCTTGTCGGCAGGCTGATATCTTCCATAATTGAAAGCGCCGCCGCGCTCCCTTGAGAATCTCTACAAGCTCCTCCATTCCTCCTGGCATGGAGGCGGATGGCCACAATGCCTAGGCAATACCCTGCATCACCTGCCGAGCTCGCTCGTGCAGTTGTGAAAGCTCTTGGAAAAGATCGCCTGCGGACCCGGGCATCTCCTCTTCGGGGCGACCTGTCAGCATACCTACAGATATAACTCTGTTATCCCGCTTCTTCGCCGAACTATATAAAGGTTCGTTTGAGCACTTACTAAAAATCCCGCATCGAAGCCTCTTATTCTCCTTCACAGAGTCAGCAAGCTGGGCCCAAACATCCTTTAGTTCAACGCCCAGCCGGGTATGGGCATCCTGGAGATCATTTCTCTCTCGAATAACCCGTGTAAGCACGCGCTCGCCGGCCTCTAACTGTTGTTGAGCATGTTACACATCCCCTGGTGCGATCTCCGGATTACCTCCGGGATTGTCTACAGAATCTATTGTTAGATTTGCACTGATGCCAAATATTAACTGGTACATGTCATTACATTCTTTTCGATCAAGACAAGTATTACTAGATGAGGTATTCTTGGACTCCTCCATTCTTGCAACTGCGGCCCGTAGCTGGGCTTTGCACTCATCCAGCTCTTGAGACAACTGGGTATTCTTCTCCATAAGAACCTATGCATACAATGATCCTTAAATCAGTTGTGCCAACTGTTTCAAGTCTCAGGGGCTACTGATATACATAATTATCAGATTTTCTTACCCATATATCCTTTACATACTGTTCCGTGGCTCTAGCAAGGCCATCTTGAGCAGCTCGGATGTACGTGTCTCCTGAGTTGAAGGCATTGAACGCCTCTTCGGAGAAATTCAGGTCGCAAAGTATGGCCCGGCAACGCCTATGATTCATGGCGCTCTCCACTTCAGAATTCGCAGTGGACATTCTATTTGCATCCTCTGTAGGAGGACCATCTGGCGTTGTCCCCGCGTTAGCCTCCGCCCCTAAGTCTGGCTCTAGAGTCCGGCTGGTGGAGGCATGGCCGATAGGCTCTCTAGACACAGTCCGGCGAGCGTTTTTTCTGTCAAGAACCACAGACATTATTATATTTTAAAGACGATAATCACGGAGCAGGTTTTTAATCATACCTCTGCGACGGTGTCTCGGTCCTGACCGCCTTCCTTTTGAGCCTACCCGGCTTCGGTGCTCCTTCTTGACGAGTCACCGCAGATTCGGCACGGCGCCCCGATGACCTTCCATGTAAGACGCAATGCATGTGCGGTGGGTAAGGCACAAAGAAGGGATCCTTCTCAGAACTCGGGACTCCGGTTTTACTTACATGCGATGTAGGGAGTAGGCCAGGGTAATCAGCTATGATGGCCACCAACGCACCATCATAGCTTAGCTGATAGAACTTCCTGTCAACGAGCTCCACAAATACATCTGGATCTTCTTCGAGTCCGGGGTCAAGGGCCCGGTCGGGGTCCTCTGGCTGTGGAGACGGGCTATGGACCTCCCTCACAGCTTTTTGCAGTTCCTGCTATGAATTAGCAAGGTAAATATTTGTGATGAAGAATGCGGGAATGACTAGAGTAAAAGATAGCACCTCACCCAGCTTGGGGGGTAGTACATGGAGAATCCATCCCGTGGCTTAATACGGATAAACTCCTCTTCTTCTCTGTTGGTGTCAAAACCGGCGGATCTCGGGTAGGGGGTCCCGAACTGTGCGTCTAGGCGGATGGTAACAGGAGACGAGGGACACGATGTTTTTACCCAGGTTCGGGCCCTCTTGATGGAGGTAAAACCCTACGTCCTGCTTGATAAATATTGATGATGTGGGTTACAAGAGTAGATCTACCACGAGATCAAGGAGGCTAAACCCTAGAAGCTAGCCTATGGTATGATTGTTGTTCGTCCTATGGACTAAAGCCATCCGGTTTATATAGACACCGGAGAGGGCTAGGGTTACACAGAGTCGGTTACAATGGTAGGAGATCTACATATCCGTATCGCCAAGCTTGCCTTCCATGCCAAGGAAAGTCCCATCTGGACACGGGACGAAGTCTTCAATCTTGTATCTTCATAGTCTTGGAGTCCAGCCGATGATGATAGTTCGACTATCCGGACACCCCCTAGTCCGGAACTCCCTCAGTAGCCCCTGAACCAGGCTTCAATGACGACGAGTCCGGCACGCATATTGTCTTCGGCATTGCAAGGAGGGTTCCTCCTCCGAATAATTTATAGAAGATTATGTACACCAGGATAGTGTCCGGCTCTGCAAAATAAATTCCAGATACCACCGTAGAGAGAATAATATTCACACAAGTTCAATCTGCTGACGTATTCCGTGGCGTGACGTCACACCACAACCAAGCCTTTATTTGAAACGTTTTTATTGTACCACTTCAGCGCGTTTAGCGAAGCGGTTTCCTTGGCACGTCCTGTCAAAGCAGAGATCGTGTTCCCCTTATTCCGGGATTCCCATCAATACGGACGTGGGTAACCCAACCGCGCCATCAATCGCGACGCTTGGGGGATAAGCGAGTTTTACCAGGCCGGTGGGGACGTGTGTTTCTGTCCGCCCATATAAGGGGATAAAGATCCAACCCTTTTACCTGCGCCTTCTTCCTCCTTGGCTTGTCCATCTCTGCGAACTCGAGCTCTAGCGCCCAAGCCCACACATCTCACCTCAACCTCCTCCAAATATGTCCGGAGCGGGAGGCAAGTGGATGGCCTCCTCCGTCATGGAGGGGCATATCCAGAAGCTGCGCAGCGCCGGATACTTGTCCAGCGACATCGGCATCGGCTCCCCGAGGAGGGAGAGCTCATCCCCACCCCTAGGCCCCATGAGAGGGTAGTATTCCTTCCCCACTTCCTCTGCGGACTAGGCTTCCCACTTCATCCCTTTGTCCTGGGGCTCATGTTCTATTACGGCCTAGATTTCCATGATCTGGCCCCGAATTTTAGTCTCAACATCTCGGCGTTGATCGTCGTGTGCGAGGCCTTCCTCTGCATCCAGCCCCACTTCGGCTTGTGGCTCAAGACCTTCAGTGTCAAGCCGAAGGTTGTGAAGGGCAGCCAAGCGGAGTGCGGAGGCGCCATGGTGGGCAGGATGTCCCACGTTACGTGGCTGGAGGGCACCTTTGTGGAAACCATCAAGGAGTGGCAATCGGGGTGGTTCTACATCACCGAGCCGCGTGATCCCGAATGTGCAGCGGCCCCCGAATTCAGATCCGGCATCCCCACACGGCTCACCTCCTGGAAAGAGAGCGGCCGGATTTGGGGCGATTCGGAGGAGCTGACCGGACTCCAAGCCTGCGTCCAAAAGCTGGTGGACAAGAAGCTTAAGCTTGTCAACGTAGTCCAGGTCATGCTCATCCGCCAGATTCTCCCGTGCCAACGACGGGGCTTCAATATGTGGGAGTTCGATCAGGCGCAGCACCATACTTTGAATGGGCTATTCGACACTACGTACGAAGAGGTCTGGAAGGTGCTGTTCAAGGGCGCCGAGGCTCCCGCATCCGCTACCGAAGATCGCGGATTCGGCTCGCAGTCTCCAGCTGACGAGGTAAGTGATATTGTCCTTTATGGGATGCTTGTTATTCATAGTTTAACTCTATGCGGGATCTAAACTCCCTTTCCTTTGACAGGGCTGGCTGAAGAAGGCCACACAGGCTATATGTCCGGCCCCATTGCCAGAGGACCCAGCTGACGCCCGCCTAACGGGGCTGCTGGCTCCGGCACCCCACGTGGTGCCGGAGAAGAAGGCCAAGAAGAAGGCCACGGGGACTCGGAAGAGTTCCCGTTTTCAGGTGCTACCGGACGATGAATCCGAGGCCGACTCCTCCCACCAAGGCGAGGAGGAGAATGAGAAAGCCTCTCCCTCAGCGGGGGGAGGGAAGAAAAGGAAGGCCTCCCCAACATGGGAGGCCGAAGGGTCCAAGAGGGGAAAAACTCTTCCCCCGGACTGTTCCGCCAAACGCCAGTGATGACGATGAGGACTGGCCTCCAAGGGCCAAGCCCCTGGCGAGATCGTAAGTATCCGAACTCCCGAATAACTTCAAGGTTTTCGTTTTCCGTCACATTATGTCTTTCTAATGCCGCATACAACCCTGCAGTCCGCCTAAGGATGATCTCCCCACTTCGTCGAGCGGGTCCTTAAGGGCGTCGGATATGGATTCCCTTCCGACTGCCTCCACCCCCCGTGATGTGGACGATGCCGAGGTGGGATCCCAGGAAGGGACCCACCAGGAGGAGAGGGCCCCGGAGGTGTCGCAGGACAACCTCCCAGACTTTGCACCGGACTCAGCCCCGGAACCCATAGTGGCTCCGGAGTCCGGCGGGCGACCCCTTCGGAAGAAGGGCAAGACCGCGACGCCGGCTGCCTCCGTCCAACCGGAGGTGCCGGATAATTTGCTGGAGGTGCTCAACGGCGCCTCCCTCAAAGAGGAACACCGCACTATTATGAGTGCGGTGATTCAGAAGGTTCAGCTCGCCAAGAGCGGGCTGACCGAAGCCTGCAGCAGCCTTCTAACAGGCTTTGAGGTAAGAATTTCAATATATGTAAAATGGTATCACATAGACAGTAGCCCCTGATGCTCGGTTCGGTGTTCGGAAAGAAAAGCCGGACTGAGGATCTTTATAAAGATAAACGCAGGAGTCATGAAAATATGTCAATATGGGATTGCAGGCTGTGTTGCTGACCTCTGCCGCACTGACTGCAGAGGTCGAAACTTTGAAGGAAAACCTCGAGCGGTCCGAGAACGAGCTCGGGCATGCCAAGAAGCAGCTCGAGGAAAAAGAAGGTGAGTAATAACTTATGAAAATTGTACCTTACAGAAAAGGATTTGGTTGCAAGAAAAATGACAAGGATAACTGGGGTATTGCAGGGGCCACTGACGAGGTGGCGACCCTGAAGGAGGCGGTGGCCGCGGCCGAACGCAATGCGGCTGCGGAGCACACCGAGCGAGAGAAACAGGAGGCGCGGGTGGCGGAGGTACAGCAAGAGCTCCAGGATCTCGTGACGAAACATGAGAGCCTCGAGCGTGACTCGAAGACTCGAGAGTCTGAACTTGCAACGACTCTTGAGAGTGCCAAAGCCACTAAGGCCGAAGCCTACAAGGCCCTCCAGGAGATAGAGGCGGTGAAGAAAATAGCAGCGGGTAAGGCATTTTTCATGCAAAGTAAGCATGTGAGTGTTAATTACCTGTTGCTTACCTGAATTCGGAGCTCTCCAGGGGCGTTCGCAGATCTTCCCCGCAGCGTGTCCGATGCTGCCGCATTCTACCGGGCCGAGGAGGGGAGCTCAATGGAGAAGGTCTTCTGGTCTCAGTATGCTGAGGCCGGACATCCGGTGCCCCTTAGCGACCAGCTGAAGCAGCTGGTCGAGCTCCACAAGGCGGCCGAACAGGCCATGAAGGGCCTCATAGTTCGGCTGTGGCCTAAGGAGGCTATGCGTGGGAGCTACTTCGGCCTGGTGCGGCGGTTGGTGGACGCGTGTCCGTGGGTTGAAGTTATCAAGCACTCCGCCTGTATCGAGGGTGCGCATCGGGCCCTTGCCCGCGCAAAGGTGCACTGGGGCAAGATGGATGCCCAGAAGCTTGTGACGGACCCCCCACCAGAGGGCAAGGAGCATCGCACGCCCGAGATGTATTATAGGAGTGTGCTGAAGGGCGCCCGCACTATTGCGGGTGAGTGCTCCAAAGATGTAATATTTGAGTAGACTCACATTTTGTTATCCTGTGCGCTGAAAACTGGGTTCATATGCGCTAAGCAACGCTTGTTAATTTAAAATATTACCTTCTGTGCGGCTGTTTATCAAATCTGAGAGATGGCAAGTCGTCGGCTTCAGCCCCCATGCCACGAGTGCTGGGGTGTTCGGGATAAACTCGAGCGCGCTTGTTCCCATCTTTGGGTCCATCTAGGGAGGCGCTCAACACAACGAACAAGGAAACCGGACTTATAATGCTTGAACACTCTCACTTAGCCATAGAATTCTATAATTTTAAATTTCGGCGAAGCCCCTAGTTTTCGGAAGGCCGAATTTGGGGCGCTATCCACGCCTTGACCGGACAGAATCCGGCTCCTCGCTCGAAGCGGCATAAGTCTTTAGGGACTCGCAAAGAACCTCTCGAACAGCGACCAGCTCTCGCCTCATCATGACGGTCAGTTTTAGATTTCTCCACTGAGGCGTTAACCCAGCTCAACTGGGGCGCAATCGCAGTGGTTCTCCCAGTGCTACCTTAGCCGATAAAACGGAACGTAAGGTACCAAAACATGGGAGCCGGGCAAACCCAACTATTGACCCAAGAACATGATTCGGAGCCGATGCATATAATGCTATAAGTTCGGGGTGCCGCACTTGTGAAAGTGTTCGGTCTTATCACACCATAATCGCGGGAAACATAAGCCCCTGGTGTATTTAGCCGTACCAAAACGTACGGATGCAACATGTCATGGATGAACATATGTGTAAGAAAGAAATGCAATTAGAAGCAAAAATGTGCTGCATTGCTTTATTCAAATAAAAACTGCTATAAGTGCAGGACGATACAAGTGGTGCGGTAAGCAAGGGATGGGATTGTTTAACATGTCCCCCTCCAGGAGTAGGCTACGGAATAATGCATAAAACATATTTAATGCTCATAATGGAGACCACCTGGATTTTCGTTGTAGCCTTTCTCCTTCCCTGGCTATTGTATCGTGGGTTCGGCATGTTTGCTGCAGGACAAGGCCTCTGACTAACGGAGTCCTGTGGGTAAAAAATAAAAGGAAAAGAAATGACACACTTAAGATCCCCTGGTGCGGTTGAGCCGCAGTCTGGGCTTATCGTGGTCGAGCCCCTTGCCCCATGCCCATGGAATCTTCAGGGCGTAATGGAGTACGCGAAGGGTCTGTCTGAATGTTGTACAGGGGCTAGGGTTGGGGCCGCACTGCTACGCGTGCTCGGAACGCGCCAGGTGGTCGTGCTGTAGGTTACACCAGGCACGCTTAGCTGTGTCCGGCCGCTTAGCAGCCGGACTCGAGAATTGCCTTAAAAGGCTGCTTTGTACTTCTGTCGCGAGGGCCGCTGTATGTTCCTCCGTTCGGAGGGAGCGTTCAGTGTTTCCGTTGACCGTGATGACTCCTCTAGGGCCTGGCATCTTGAGCTTTAGGTATGCGTAGTGCGGCGCCACGTTGAACTTTGCGAACGCGGTACGTCCGAGCAAGGCATGATAGCCGCTGCGGAACGGGACTATGTCGAAGATTAACTCCTCGCTTCGGAAGTTATCCGGGGATCCGAAGACCACTTCCAGTGTAACTGAGCCTGTACAATTGGCTTCTACACCTGGTATGACGCCTTTAAAGGTCGTCTTGGTAGGTTTAATCCTTGAGGGGTCTATGCCCATTTTGCGCACTGTGTCCTGATAAAGCAGGTTTAGGATGCTACCGCCGTCCATCAGGACTCTGGTGAGATGAAATCCATCGACGATTGGGTCTAGAATGAAATGCGGCGAACCCACCATGGCAAATGCTGGTGGGGTGGTCCCTTCGGTCAAAGGTGATCGGGCAAGAGGACCATGGATTGAACTTCGGGGCAACTGGCTCCATCGCGTATACATCCCTGAGTGCACGCTTCCGCTCCCTTTTGGGTATGTGCGTGGCATATATCATGTTCACCGTCCGCACCTATGGGGGGAAACCCTTCTGTCCTCTATTGTTCGGCGGTCGGGTCTCTTCCTCGTCGTCGCTATGTAGCCCCTTGTCGCTGTTTTCGGCAATTAACTTGCCTGCCTGCTTGAACACCCAACAGTCCCTATTGGTGTGGTTAGCTGGCTTTTCAGGGGTGCCATGTATCTGGCACAAGCGGTCAAGAATTCGGTCCAAATTGGACGGACCCTGAGTTGTTCTTTTGAATGGCTTTTTCCGTTGACCGGGTTTAGAGCCTCTGAATCCGGCATTGACTGTCGTATCCTCACTATTATCGCCGTTAATGCGGCGTTTGTTTTTGTAGCGACGCGACTTGCCACTACGGTCCTTGATATCCGGACTGCCATAATTTTTGTTGAGGTTGTTGCTGCGTGCTAGCCAGCTGTCCTCACCCGCACAGAAGCGGGTCATGTGTGATGTAAGGCTGCCATGGATTTCGGCTTTTCCTGTCCCAGGTGCTGGGCAAGCCACTCGTCGCGGATGTTGTGCTTGAAGGCCGCGAGGGCCTCGGCATCCGGACAGTCGACGATTTGGTTTTTCTTGGTTAAGAACCATGTCCAGAATTGTCTGGCCGATTCGTCTGGCTGCTGAATTATGTGGCTTAGGTCATCTGCATCTGGTGGTCGCACGTACGTGCCTTGGAAGTTATCGAGGAATGCGGCTTCCAGGTCCTCCCAACTCCCGATTGACTCTGCTGGCAAGCTGTTAAGCCAGTGCCGGGATGGTCCTTTAAGTTTGAGTGGGAGATATTTGATGGCGTGGAGATCGTCTCCGCAGGCCATGTGGATGTGGAGGAGATAATCCTCGATCCAGACCGCGGGGTCTGTTGTGCCATCATAGGATTCAATATTGACGGGTTTAAACCCTTCTGGGATTTGATGATCCATTACCTCATCTGTGAAGCACAGTGGGTGTGCGGCGCCTCTGTACTGGGCAATATCGCAATGGAGCTCAAAAGAGCTTTGTCTATTGTGTTCGGCCCGGCCGGACTTACTGTGTCCGGGGTGACGGTGATCGTCACGTACCGTGGGGTGCCCACGTGATCCATAGATCGATCTTGATTGTCTTGCCTTATCCTCCAACATGTCGCGCAGGTCCGGAGTGTTCCCCTGTGGCCTTGTGCTTTTCGAGCGATGCCGGGGTACGGGTCAAGTGAAGGGCCTTGAGGCCTCTCTGTCGCGACCACGGGGTGGTCGATCAGCCGTATTGTCTCCTGGTGAAGCGGGATCATATGCCTCCACCTCTAATCGGGGGAGCAGCTTACATTTGGGGTAGCTTTTGGAGGGGCGTTCGAGTTCATGCTCTTCGGCCGCGAGGACTTCGGTCCATCTGTCGGCTAGCAGATCTTGATCAGCTCTAAGCTACTGCTGCTTTTTCTTGAGGCTGCTTGCCATGGCCATAAGCCTGCGTTTGAAACGCTACTGTTCGACGGGATCCTCAGGTACGACGAATTCGTCGTCGTCGAGGCTTGCCTCGTCTCCGGAGGGAGGCATATAGTCCTCTACCTCTTCTTCGGCCGCTCTCTCATGAGGGCTGGCGTCCCCCTCCTCTTGTGCTAGATCTTGCTGGAGTGGGTTGTCTTCGGCGTTATCCGGTGTATTATTGTCTCTGGTGCCGGAATCCTCATTCTTGCCATGGCGGGATTTAGAGCGGTGCCGCTGACGCCGGCGCTTGGGCTGTTTTTTGGAGGGGTCATCCTCCGCTATTCCTTCGCCGTTCCCATCCTTTGGGATATCCACCATGTATATGTCGTATGATGAGGTGGCTTTCCAGTGCCCGGTGGGCGCTGGTTCTTGGTCGTCTCCGGCATCGTCGTCCATACCGTTGATGTCCTCAGAGTCGTAATCTAGCATGTCGGTTAGATCGTCGACAGTGGCTACCAAGTGGGCGGTGGGTGGGCTCTGGATTTCTTCGTCGTCCGCATCCCAACCGTCATGGCCGCAGTCCGGCCAGGCCTCTCCTAATAACGAGAGGTACTTTAGCGAACTCAAGATGTCGCCAAAGGGTGAGTGTTGAAAGATGTCCGCCGCGGTGAACTCCATGATCGGCGCCCAATCGGATTCGACTGGAGGGGGCGCGGGAGGTCCGGAGTCCGGCAAGGAGTCCGGCACCTCGGAGTCACGAGCTTCATGGGGGACAAGATCGGTGTTCGGCTCTATCGCTGTAGAGGTTGCAGCCCCCGAGGTGGTTTCTAGCCATCCATCCTTGGTCTGCGCAGCCGGCTCCGAGTCGAAGATCGGAGCGGGTTCGAGTGCGGCCTCCAGGGTACTGTCCGGCTGCAGAGCTAAATCACGCCCATCGTGACAGTACAACACGCTCGGCTGTGGCTCGAATCCAGCGAGGATCAATCCCCGCGGATGTCAGCCGTGAAGTTCAAACTTCCAAATCTGACCTGACGGCCAGGGGCTTAACCTTCGATCTGCTCCAGCTGGCCAAGCGAATTGGCCCACAGTGCGAAGCCGCCGAATACGAAGATCTGTCCGAGGAGGAAGGTCTCACCCTGGACTGCATCATTGTTGATGATCAAAGAAGCCATCGAGCCTATCGGTGACGACACAGAGGAACTCTCAATGAAAGCACCAATGTCGGTGTCAAAACCGGCGGATCTCGGGTAGGGGGTCCCGAACTGTGCGTCTAGGTGGATGGTAATAGGAGACGAGGGACACGATGTTTTTACCCAGGTTCGGGCCCTCTTGATGGAGGTAAAACCCTACGTCCTGCTTGATTAATATTGATGATGTGGGTTACAAGAGTAGATCTACCACGAGATCAAGGAGGCTAAACCCTAGAAGCTAGCCTATGGTATGATTGTTGTTCGTCCTATGGACTAAAGCCATCCGGTTTATATAGACACCGGAGAGGGCTAGGGTTACACAGAGTCAGTTACAATGGTAGGAGATCTACATATCCGTATCGCCAAGCTTGCCTTCCACGCCAAGGAAAGTCCCATCCGGACACGGGACGAAGTCTTCAATCTTGTATCTTCATAGTCTTGGAGTCCGGCCGATGATGATAGTTCGGCTATCCGGACACCCCCTAGTCCGGAACTCCCTCAGTCTCCTTTGTACAAATTGGACAGTATTTTCGCCAGAGCTGTGGCGGAGTCCGGACCTTTACGACTGCAGCAGGTGGCATCGTCTTCTCCATTTAAGTGACACATGGGTTTTCCCCCATACTGAAGTGGCTGCACCCCCCACATTATACGTATTGACATAACCTCGATTATTGTCAGTCCTGATTGGGCCAGCGTTTTTATCCTGCCCATCAGGTAAAGGACCTCTCTATTATCTTCCTGCTGGGGGCTCCGGGGGCGCCAACTATGGTGTTTCTTCAACAGGGCATTAGCAAACTCAGGAAGGCCCATCCTAATAGGGTCCGGAAGGGGACGTCCTCCATATAAAACCACTTCGAAGGCCAGTCTTCGGATATCTTCTTCGGAGTACCGGACAGGTATCCGGTCCCGGCGATGCGCCATATTTTGGCTCCGCCCACTTGATATATCAACCCCTCCTGAGTGTGGGGTACGAGGCAGAATAGCCTCTTCCATAGCTCGAAATGAGCTTCGCAGCCCAGAAATAGCTCGCAAAGGGCGACGTAGTCGGCGATGTGTAGTATGGAGGCAGGAGTGAAGTTATGCAGCTGGAGGCCGTAGTACTCCGGGAGCCCGTGGAGGAATAGGTGGATTGGAAATCTGAGGCCCCTCAACAAGTAAGGGACAAGGCATACTCACTGCCCCCTGGACGGGTTGGCGAAACTCTGTGCTTGCTCCCCGCCATCATAAGTGGCTAGTCCAGCTCGAACATGGACAAGATATGCAGGTGGGAGAAACCTCTCGGTCTGCAACTCTACAAATTGGCCATGGGATACAGAACACTTCTCTCAATCACCTGGCTTAGTGCCGTGGGAGTGAGAGGAGGAGCTGCGGCGGTCGGTCATGATGGGATGGCTTTTTTCGGGTGCGCTCTGATGGATCCTCGCTGGGGGAAGATGGTGTGATTTGGATCTGAGGATCCCCATCTCTTTAAATAGACGATTTACTTACATGGTCAGGGTGGCAAATGTAAAAATGCCCCGACTTCTTGCATTCGCTGGACACGTGGAGACTACCATTATTAAGGTACAAAAGCCGAGGAGTGCATCATTAATGGGAACCCGGACACAGCTTGTTACAACAGGTACTTAGGGATTTTGGAGAAGAACCCGCCTTGTAATGCCAAAGACAATCTGCGCGCCAGACTCATCATCATTGAAGCCTGGTTCAGGGGATACTAAGGGAGTCCTGGATTAGGGGGTCCTCGGACAGGCGGACTATATACTTTGGCCGGACTGTTGGACTATGAAGATAAAAGATTGAAGACTTCGTCCCTGTCCTGGTGGGACTATCCTTTGCGTGGAAGGCAAGCTTGGCAATTCTGATATGTAGATATCCTTCTCTGTAACCGACTCTGTGTAACCCTAGCCCCCTCCGGTGTCTATATAAACCGGAAGGTTTAGTCCGTAGGACAAGAAAAACAAACATAATCATTGGCTAGCTTCTAGGGTTTGGCCTCTACGATCTCGTGGTAGATCAACTCTTGTAATACTCATATCATCAAGATCAATAAGCAGGAAGTAGGGTATTACCTCCATCGAGAGGGCCCGAACCTGGGTAAACATTGTGTCCCCCGCCTCCTGTTACCATTAGCCTTAGACGCATAGTTCGGGACCCCCTACCCGAGATCCACCGGTTTTGACACCGACAGTGATCCGCGCTGTAGAGCGTGTCCACTGATTCTGAAAAAATGACTACAGCAAGCGTTTGCACTCTTACAATGGCGGAGTGCAAACACGACAACCACTTAAACTTACACAATACTCCTACTACTAGGCATGTGTAGTGGTTCATACGTCAGTACTATAATCTTATTGCTAGTGTAGTAAGATATGACGATAAAAAATGATGTTGTGCACATGTCAACTATGAATAGTAATGTAACATGCCCATTTTTTGACTGTCCGGTCGATAATGAACGGTGAGATCAATGCCAACAGAACTAGGTCTACAACGCACCAAGAGTATACTGCTACAGTACTCCATGAAACATGAACCATATGAAGCACGAATCTTTGTTAGGTAGGGTGTTTGAAGGGTGCATGGGAGCAAAAGTTCCCTTCTCGACCCACTTTTGGGTGCTTGGCAGAGTGCATGTAGGTTGCATGAGTCCACACTAGGTTAACACAAATACACTAGGAGCATGGAGAGCATGCATTAAGAGGGGTGCTGAGATGAGCATGCATGAAGAGGGAACAACTATGTTGAGATGACAATGCAACCAAACACACCCGCATGCTTTTTGCTACAGTGGCTGATCTACATCGTCTGAGTTTGATCCAACGGCCATGTTGCACTGAGACATGCCCATGCATAGGACGCCTATACACCTATGAAGGCCCTCTACTTCTCGAGGTGCATGACGGTGGTGATGCAGGGTAACACGGCCCGCAGAGCCCGCGCCCGATCGATGGGAGCCATCTCGTCAAAGATGGTGTCCAATGGCACGAATGGATTCTGGTGACAAAGCCCTAAGAGGATTCGCTCGACAACGGCGACGGCCGCCCGCAACCCCTCCTTGTCCAGCTCCGCCCCCACCACTGCACAGAGAAGGCTCAGCTCCTTGGAAATATAGGTGAAGAAGGAGACCAGGTCAGGAAGCCGCAGCTTGTTGTAGTCGATGGAGTGGTCGAACGGGTTTAGCCCGATGGCCAATATGGTCGCGTTGGCACGACGGTAGGCGTGCAGCCGAAACACATGTGTGGCAACATGGTCCAGCAAGTGGTTGAGGCAATCCTGGACCTCGTTGTCGGTGTCAGAACCGGTGGATCTCGGGTAGGGGGTTCCGAACTATGTGTCTAAGGCTAATGGTAATAGAAGGCGGGGGACACGATGTTTACCCAGGTTCGGGCCCTCTCTATGGAGGTAATACCCTACTTCCTGCTTGATTGATCTTGATGAATATAAGTATTACAAGAGTTGATCTACCACGAGATCTTAATGGCTAAACCCTAGAAGTCTAGCCTATGAGGATATGATTGTTGTGACTCTAACCCTAGAAGTCTAAACCCTCCGGTTTATATAGACACCGGGAGGGGCTAGGGTTGTACAAAGTCGGTTACAGAGAAAGGAATCTACATATCTGAGTCACCAAGCTTGCCTTCCACACTAAGAAGAGTCACATCCGGACACGGAATGAAGTATTCTATCTTGTACCTTCATAGCCCAACAGTCCGGCCAATGTATACAGTCCGGCTGTCCAAGGACCCCTTAGTCGAGGACTCCCTCAGTAGCCCCTGAACCAGGCTTCAATGATGATGAGTCTGGCGCACAGATTGTCTTCGGCATTGCAAGGCGGGTTCCTTCTCCGAATACTCCAACACAGTCTTCCGAACACAGGAAACGTGTTCGGCTCTACAAAACAAGCACAACACACAACCGTAGAGAGTATAATATTTCACGAGTCCAATCCGCTGACAACTTTTTGTAGCGTGACATCACGCCACTACCCGGTCATTGTTCGAACCGTTTTTTAGCCTGCCACTCTGTATTTCGAGGTGCAGTTTCACTGGCACGTATTGTCGAAGCAGAGCGTGTCCCCTTATCACGGGATTCTCATAAATATGGGCATGGTTAACCCAACCGTGTCATCTGCATGGCACTTGGGGAATAGGCGGATTTTAAGGGGAGCAGGGACGGTCATAACTTTTACTACCTTTATAAAGGGATAAGGATTCATCCTTGTTCACTCACGCCTTCTCCTTCCTCTGCCTATTCATTCTCAAGCTCCAGCGCTCAAGTTCTTGCCTTCTCCGCCCAAAAAGCACTACAACCATGTACGGATCCGGAGCTGGAGGCAAGTGGATGGCCTCTTCTATCAAGAAGAAGGACATCAAGGGGCTCCGGGAGGCCGGTTACCTGACCAAGGAAATCGTTCATCGACTTCCGGCTAAGGAACAGATCGTCCCTAACCCAGAGTCCCATGAGAGGGTTGTGTTTCTCACACACTTCGTCCGTGGGCTGGGATTCCCTCTCCACCTATTTTTCCGTGGATTGATGTTCTACTACGAGCTGGACTTCCACGATTTGGCCCCCAGATCTATCCTCAACATCTCGGTATTCATTGTCATGCGAGGCCTTTCTCCGCATCCCATCTCACTTCGGTCTGTGGCTGAAGACCTTCAATGTGAAGCCCAACGTCATCTGGCCCGAGGGCTCCTTTGTGGAGACGGTGAAGGGGTGGCAGTCGGGATGGTTCTACATCTCCGAGCCGCGCAACACCAACTGGGCAGCGGCCTCCGAATTCTGATCCGGAGTCCCGACGAGGCTCACCTCCTGGCAAGAGAAGGGCCTGTCCTGGGGCTCTCGGGATGAGCTGACAGTGCTCCAGACGCACGTCCAGAATATGATAATCAAGAAAGTCAAGCTCGTCAACGTGGTCCAGGTCATGCTCGTCCGCCGGATTATTCCATGCCAACGCCAGACTTGCCACCCGTGGGAGTACGACCCGACCAAGCACCAGACTCTGTTAGAACTCTTCGGCATGACGCACGAGGATATATGGAAGGTGATCTTCAAGGCCAACGAGGTGCCGCCGGCCACGGACGAGGATCATGGGCACGACCTGACCCATCCTGCAAATCCGGTAAGTCCTTTCACGTTTTGAAGGTGTTCCCTCTACTCGCGTATGGGAGGAAGGCATCTAAGTCTCTCTATCGATTATTTCAAGATTGGACAGAGATGGCAAAACAGATTGACTATCCGGCCCCACTGCCCGAAGGCCTAGAGACCCCGTTCCTGATGAAGATTCTGATTCCGGTGGTTTACAAGGTGCCGGAGAAGAAGACCAAGAAGAAGGCCAAGGCGACCAGAAGTGGTCTCCGCCATAGGGGTACTTCGGACGTGACGTCCGAAGACGCCGAGGCGCGCTCCTCCGCCAAAGACGACGAAGAAGAGGATGAAGAGGAAGAAATCCACTCCACTTCCACAGGGGAAAAATGGACGGCTCCACACATCCGGAGGCCAGGGCGTCCAAGAAAGGGAAGGCTTCCTCTCCGGATAGCTCCACAACAGCCACCAACAGCAGCTGGGAGTGGCAGCCCAGGGAGAAGCCCCTGGCCAAATCATAAGTGTCCGGACACGTACTCGTATCCAGATTCTTAACTCTATTATTTTAACGTGCTTATGTTATGCACTTGCAGTACGGCTCAGTCCCGCCTCGAGCGGTCCTCATCAGAGGACTCGCTGGACCCAGCGATGATGAATAGTGAGACCCTTCCGTCGGCCACCTCTCCCCGGGACCTGGATGGCGCTGTAGCATCGTCCCGAAGGATCCCCGTCCCGGGAGGGATCCATCGGCCGTACAAGAGGCGCCATAGGGTGAAGCCTCGGTTGCCGGACACCTTAGGGAGCAGACCCGTGTGGACACTGGCTACGGGGCCATATTCAATTCGGCCCTCATCCGAATACAATTCTGGAGACCCCTATGGTTCGGAATAAGGTGAGCAACCCCCTTCAAAGGGAAGGGGCGCGCCTATGCCGCCGGTGATCTCTGTCCAACCAGACGCACTGGACAGGTTGCTGGAAGCGCTGAAAGGTGCTTCCATGGTTGATGAGCACGTACCCTAATGGGTGCGGTGATTGGGAAGGTCCAGGCCGCGAAAAGCGGGTTGACCGAAGCTTGCACTAGCCTTCTAACATGCTTTGAGGTAAGTAATATAAGTGTAAAAGAATATCACAGTGTAGACAGTAGCCCCTGATGCTCTATTTGGTGTTCGAAAAGAAAAGCCGAGCAGAGGATCAAAATAATTTTCGCAGGAGTCTAACATAATATGTCTATGTGAATAAGCAGGCATCACTGCTAGACGCTGCCGCTCATACTGCTGAGGTCTCCGGACTGAAGCGGAATCTGGAGTGGGCCGATGAAGAACTCGGCCTCGTGAAGAAGCATCTGGAAGAAAGCAAAGGTATGCAGTAACCTGCGTGTATGTTTAGGAAGGATGAATGGTCCGTACTGACTAAAGTGTCACGAACTTTTTTAGGGGCCACATCCAAAGTAGTGGCCCTCAAGAAGGTGTTACCCGTGGCTAAGGACAAAGCGGCCATGGAGCACACCGCGCATGAGAAGCAGGAGGCCCGAGTCAGCGAGGCCCAGCAAGAGCTCCAGGACATCATCAAGAAGTACGAGTCCTTGGAGCGTGATTCTAAGACTCAAGAATCCGAACTTGCGAAGGCCCGCCAGAGTCTGCAAGAAGCCCAAGCCGAAGCCCAGAGCGCCCTCCAAGACATCCAGGCGTCCAAGAAGATCGCGGCGGGCAAGGCTTTCATTATGCAAAGCAAGTATGTGAAGGAGACATTCCGTTTACTTACACGAATTTGGAGCTCTCGAGGGGCATTCACAGATCTGTCGTGTAGTGTATCAGATGCTGCCGAGTTTTATCGAGCCGAGGAAGGGAGCTCTACAAAGAAGCTGTTCTAGTCGCAATACCTTGGACCAGAACATCCGGTGCCCTTTAGCGACCAGCTGAAACAGCTGGTCGAGCTACATAAGGCGGCCGAACTAGCCATGAAGGACTTAATAGTCCGGCTATGGCCTGCCGAGCCCATGCCCAGAAGCTACTTCGGACACATGAAGCGGCTTGTCAGTGCCTGCCCGTGGCTTGAAGTCATAAAGCGTTCGGTCTGCATTGAGGGTGCGCGGATGGCCTTTGCCCGTGCGAAGATGCACTGGGCGAAGATGGACGCCACGAAGCTGATGATCGAGGGCCGCCTAAGGGAAAGGAGCATCGCCGATCCGAGCTATATTTCGATAGTGTCCTGGGGGGATCCCGCCTTGCGTCGGAGCAATGTGCGAGGGATGTTATATTCCCATGAAAACATTCATGTTATCCTGTCCTATAATATAAAACAAGTTTGTTATGTAATATAATGCTTGTTACTTTAAAATTTTACCTCATGTACGGCCGTTTATGAAATCTGAGGGTTGGCCAGTCGTCGGCTTGTTCCCCCACATAGATAGTACGAGGGTGTTCGGGATAAATATAAACACTCTTTACTCCAACTCTTGTTCCTTAAAGGAGGTGTTTAACGCAATGAACAAGGCAATCGGACTGTACGACTTTATCACCCTCACTTAGCCATAGGAGTTTGACAATGAAAATTTTGCCGAAGCCCCTGGTATTCGGAAGACCGAAGTTGGGGCCCTATACACGCCTAATCGGATAAAAACCAATTCCTCACATAAAGCGGAAAAAATCTCTAAGGATTTGGAAACCTCTCGAACAGCTAACCAGCTCTAGCCGTATCATGACAGTTAGTTTTCGGCTTTCCCTACTGAGGTGCTCGTCCGGAAGAACCGGGACACAATCGCAGTACATCTCCCTTTACTACCCTAGCCAATATAGTGGAACGTAAGGTAGTAAGCACACGAGCCGGGCAACCCAACTATTGACCAAAGACATGATTCGGAGCAGATGCATATAATGCTATAAGTTCTGGGTGCCGAACTATACTGTAAAAGTGTCCGGACTTTATTGCCGTACTACGGGGCGCGATGAAGCCCCTGGTGAAGTAATGCGTACCAGAGTGTACGGGTGCAACAAGTAATAAATACAAAGACAAGGAAAGAGTGAAGTAATAAGCTGACGACAAGAATATTGAGCCAAAAACTATTTTCCATTGTAATTTGATCAATACGACGAGGCATACTTGTACAAGTAATGCGATAAGCAAGTAAGGCTATTTAACATGCCATGACCAAGAGAGAGCTGCGTGCGGGTATGTAAAATAGGTAGAGCAGTCGTTAGCAGAGACCACCTGGGTATTCCCTTGTACGTCAAAGCTCCTTGCCTCCTTGGTGTTTCCATCCCGTGACGGGTTCGATGATCAGGTTATCAAAAAAGCCTCGAGAAGAGAAAAACATGAAAGAAAGAGAAAAAGTAAAGGTATGTGGATCCAGGGGCGGTTGTGCCGCATTGTGGACCGCGGTACGCGTGGCACAAATGTTGCTGCTTGATCGGGGCTGGGACAGAGGCCGGATTGCTAGTCAAGCTCTGGACGAGCCGGACCGTCCTGCCACAGAGTAGTTTGGACTCACTTGACGGTGTTCAGGGGCTTCACTGCCGAATTCAGGTTCTGCCTAAAAAGGCTATTCTGTACTTCTGCTGCAAGGGCTGTGGTGTGCTCCTCCATACGGAGGGAGCACTCCGTATTTCCATTGACCGTTATTACACCGCGTGGTCCGGGAATCTTGAGCTTGAGGTATGCATAGTGCGGCACTGTGTTGAATCGAGCAAATGCGGTTCGTCTGAGCAGTGCATCATAACCACTGCAGAAGGGGATGATATCGAAGATTAACTCTTCACTTCGGAAATTATCCGGGGATCCGAAGACCACTTCTAGTGTGATTGAGCCCGTACAACAGGCCTCTACTCCTGGTATGACACATTTAAAGGTGGTTTTAGTGGGCTTGATCCTTGAGGGATTGATACCAATTTTGCGCACTGTATCCTGACAGAGCAGGTTCAGGCTGCTGCCACCATCCATGAGGACTCGTGTGAGATGGAATCCGTCAATAATTGGGTCAAGGACTAGTGGGGCTGAACCGCCATGATAGATACTGGTCGGATGGTCCCTACAGTCGTAGGTGATCGGATAGGAGGACCATGGGTTAAAATTTGGGGAATTGGCTCCATCGTGTAGACGTCCCTAAGTGCATGGTTGCACTCCTTCTTGGGGATATGGGTGGCATATATCATGTTCACCGTTTTGACTTGGGGGGGGGGATTTCTTATGTCCCCCTATGTTCGGTGGTCAGGATTCCTCGTCATCGTCCTCACTTTGCGACCCTTTCTCCTTATTCTCGGCGTTTAACTTGCCGACCTGTTTGAAAACCCAACATTCCCTGTTGGTATGATTGGCTGGTTTATCCAGAGTGCCATGGATTTGGCATGGTCGATCTAGTATGCGGTCCAGACTAGACGGGGCCGGATTGTTCCTTTAAATGGATTCTTCCGCTGACCGGACTTAGAGCCACTGAATCCGGCCTTGACCGCCGTGTCTTGGTACTATCGCCGTTGTTTTGATGCTTGTTTCTATTGCGTCGGGGCTTGCCGTTGTTGTTTCTGGCTTCAGAAGTGCCAGGTTCGCTTGTGTTGTTGTTGCTACGGGCTAGCCAGCCGTATTTGCCTGCACAGAAGTGGGTCATGAGTGCCGTAAGGGCTGACATGGACTTCGGTTTTTCCTGGCCGACATGTCTAGCCAGCCATTCATCGTGGATACTGTGCTTAAAGGCCGCTAGGGCTTCGGCGTCCGGACAGTCGACGATCTGGTTCTTTTTAGTTAGGAACCGGGTCCAGAATTTCCTGGCTGACTCTCCGGGCTGTTGGATTATATGACTTAGGTCATCGGCATCCAGAAGTCAGACATATGTGCCTTGGAAGTTGTCGAGGAAGGGGCCCTCCAATTCCTCGCAGCTACCAACGGAGTTTTCGGGTAGCCTATTTAACTAGTATCTAGCTGGTCCCTTGAGTTTGAGCGGAGGTATTTGATGGCGCGAAGATCATTGCCGCGGGCCATATGAATGTGGAGAAGAAAATCCTCAATCCACACCGCGGGGTCTGTTGTGCCATTGTATGATTCGACGTTTACGGGTTTAAACCCTTTTGGGAAATCATGTCCCGTTACTTTGTCAGTGAAGCAGAGGGGGTGTGCGGCGCCTCTATATCGGGCCAAGTCATGACATAGTTCGGATGGAGCTCGTCTGCGGTTTTCGGCCCGGGCATGGATATGTTTCTCACGTTCCGCCAGATGGCCGTCGTCGCGCGTCGAGGCGCGCCCCCATGATTCATAGATTGATCTTGTCTGACCTGCTCTTTTTTCCAAATCGTATCGCAGGTCATGTGTATATCCCCGAGCCGTTGTATTTCTGTTTGTTCGGCGAGGTAGTGCAGGCTGGTATTCGGCTTGAGGTACCGCTTTTTCCCGGTCACGTGGTGGTCGGTCAGCCGTACTGTACCTTGGTAGGACGGGCTCTAGTGCCTCGTCATCGAACTGTGGTAACAGTTGGCGCTTCAGGTAGCTTTTGATTGGGCGCTCGAGGCCATATTCCTCGGCTACCAGGACGTCAGTCCATCTTTCATTGAGCAGATCTTGATCAGCTGAAGCTGCTGCTGCTTCTTTTTCAGGATTCTTGCAGTGGCAATTAGCTGACGCTTAAAGCGTTCTTGTTCGGCGGGCTCTTCAGGCACGATGAAATCTTTGTCACCGAGGCTAACCTCGTCCTCGGAGAGCGAAAGGTAGTTTCTATCCTCTGAGTCTTCGTTCATGGCCTATTCACCATGGCTGACTCGCCCATCATCCCGTTCTTCCTAATCGGAGGTTGGCTCAACAGGGTCTTCATTGTTTTCAGCACCGCTCGGAGTGTTGTCCTTTTCTATGACGGTATTGTTGTTTTTGCTGCGGCGTGGCTTGGAGCGGCGCTGCTGACGTCGGCGCTTCGGCTGTATCTCAGGAGGTTTATCCTCGACTGGATTTTCATCGTCGCCGTTGTTTTCTTTGGGTGTGTCCACCATGTATATGTCGTACGAGGAGGTGGCTTTCCAACGCCCTGTAGGTAGTGGTTCTTGCTCCTCCCCGGCATCGTCGTCCATACCGTCGAGGTCTTCGGAGTCATAATCAAGGATGTCGGTTAAGTCATCGACAGTGGCTACAAAGTGGGTGGTGGGTGGGAAACGAAGTTCTTCGCCACCCGCTTCCCATTTGAGTCGGACATAGTTCGGCCAAGAGTCCCCTAACAAGGAGAGGGGTCTTAATGAGCTTAACACATCGCCAAAAGGTGAGTACTGGAAAATGTCCACGGAGCTGAACTCTAAGACCGGCGCCCAATCAGGTTCGATGGACGCGGATGCACACGGTCCGGAGTCCATAGCCAGAGACGAGTCCAAGGTTCTGGAGATACAAGCCCAGCTCGAGTTGGGTCTATGTGCGGCTTGAGCGCTGCTGAGTCCCCGGCCTCCGTAGCGGGGTTGAGCTTCCCATCTTCGGGCCATGCAGTCCGCTCCAGCTCTAGGGCCAGGGCGGTCATAGGTGCTAGCTCCTATGCGCAGCCCGATGACAGATTTAGGTCATGTTCATCGTGGTGGACGAGGACAGCCGTTGCATGTTTGAATCCGTCGAAGATCAAATCTCCACGGATATCGGCCACAAAATTCAGGCTTCCAAATCTGACCAGATGGCCAGAGACGTAGCTATCGATCTGCTCCAGATGGCCAAGCGAGTTGGCCCATAGTGCGAAGCCACTGAATACGAAGATCTGACCGAGGAGGAAGGTCTCCCCCTGGACTGCATTGTTATAGATGATTGCTGGAGCCATCAAACCTATCTCCGCCTTTATAAAGAGATAGGGATTCCATTTTTCACCCACGCCTTCTTCCTCCTTCACCCATTCATTCTCACACCCTCGAGCTCCAGCGCCCAAGTTCTCACCTTCTCCGTAAGGCCATTCCAGACATGTCTGGAGCGGGAGGCAAGTGGATGGCCTCCTCCGTTACGAAGGAGGACATCACGAAGCTCAGGGAGGCCGGATACTTCGCCGCAGACATCGCGCAACGGCTCCCGAACGAAGGGCAGATCATCCCTACTCTGGAACCCCATGAGAGGGTTGTGTTTCTCGCCCACTTCGTCCGCAGACTGGGATTTCCCCTCCACCCATTTGTCCGTGGGATCATGTTCTATTATGGGCTGGATTTCCACGATCTAGCCCCTAACTTCATCCTCAATATCTCGGCGTTTATCGTCGTGTGCAAGGCTTTCCTCCGCATCAAGCCCCACTTCGGCCTGTGGCTGAAGATCTTCAACGTGAAGCCAAAGATAGTGGTCGGCCAGCAAGCGGAGTGCGGAAGCGCCATGGTGGGAAAGATGCCCAACATCACCTGACTCAAAGGCTCCTACGTGGAGACCGTGAAGGGGTGGCAATCGGGGTGGTTCTACATCAGCGAGCTGCGCGACTCCAACTGTGCGGCGGCCCCCAAATTTCGATCTGGCATCCCCATGCAGCTTACCTCCTGTAAAAGGAAGGGTTTAGCCTGGGGTGAGCCAGCGGAGCTGACTGGACTCCAGAACTGCGTCAAAAATATGATAAGCAAGAAGATCAAGCTTGTCAACGTGGTCCAGATCATGCTCTTCCGCCGGATCCTCCCGTGTCAAAGGCGGGAATTTAATATGTGGGAGTTCGACCCGACCGGATACCAGACACTGTGAGAGCTCTTCGACATGACGCACAAGGACGTCTAGAAGGTGCTGTTCAAGGCCGTCGAGGTACCTCCTCCCGTTATCGAAGATCGTGGGCTCAGCGCAAAGAGCCCCGCCAATCCGGTAAGTTTTCTATGTTTTACAATATGCTCCTTCCCCAAATATATTGGTGAAAGGAATTTAAGCCTTCCCACCAATCTTAACAGGACTGGGTGGCGACAGCAAAGCGGATCGACTACCCAGCTCCACTACCCAAAGACACAGCATCGGCTCTCCTAACGAAGATGCTGTTTCCGGCGCCCTATGTGGTGCCGGAGAAGAAGGCCAAGAAGAAGGCCACGGGGACCAGGAAAGGTCTCCGGCGCAAGGTGGTGTCGGACTCGTTGTCCAAAGACACCGAGGCGCACTCCTCCAATGAGAACAAGGAGGAGGAAGAGGAAAACCCCCTCCCCCAATCGAGGGGGAGAAGAAGAGGAAGGCCGCCCCATCCGGGGAGGCCGAAGGGTCCAAGAAGGGAAGGACCCTCCCTCCGGACCACTCCACAACAGCCGGCTACACTGACGAGGAGTGGCTACCCAAGGACAAGCCCCTGGCGAAGTCGTAAGTATCCGGATACCATAATACTTCTGGCAGGTTTAGCTTTATGGCTTCTTATCATGTCAAAATATGTCCGTGCAGTCCATCCAAAGCCCACATCGACTTATCCTCCTCAGATGGGTCTTTGAGCTCATTGGCAATGAACAGCGATTCGCTCCCGACGGCCTCCACTCCCCGGCCCGCGGACGACACCGAAGTGTTGTCTCAGAGGATACTGGGCCAGGGGGATATAGTTCTGGAGGCACTCAAGGCAAAACCCCCGATGCCGGGCTCATGGGTGGGAAGATCCCCATGGATTCTGATGAGGGGGGGGGCGCAGCAAGCTTTGCCCCCAGCCGTATACTGCACCAGAACCTCCAATGGTTCCGGATTCAGGCAGGTAGGCCCTCGCTAAGGGGGGCGAGCCACCTGTGCCGATGACCTCTGTCCATCCAAAGGCATCGGATAACCTGGTGGAAGCGCTTCAGAGCGCTTCCCTTGATGAGGAACACCGTACTCTTATGAGTACGGTGATTGCGAAGGTTCAGTCTTCCAAAAGCGGATTGACTGAAGCCTACTCCAGCCTCCTGACAGGCTTTGAGGTAAGTAATTAAATTATGAGAAAATATCACAGTATAGACAGTAGCCCCTAATGCTCTGTTCGGTATTTGGAAAGAAAGGTCGAACAGAGGATCAAATATTATCCCCAGGAGTCTACTCATATTATGTCTATGTGAATAAGTAGGCGTCGCTGCTGGCCGCCACCGCCCTTACTGCGGAGGTCTCCAGACTGAAGCAGAACCTGGGGCGGGCCGAAGAAGAGCTCGGCCTCGTGAATAGGCAGCTCAAAGAGAACAAAGGTGAGTGATACCCCGTCCGTGTGTTATATAAAGGAAAAAACCGTTGATGCTAATAGAAGCATGATGAATTTCAATAGGGGCCACGACCGAAGTTGTGGCCCTTAAGAAGGCGTTGTCCGAGGCCGAAGACAAAGCGGCCAAGGAGCGCCACTGAGCGCGAAAAACAAGAGGCTTAGGTTGATGAGATCCAGCAAGAGCTCCAGGATTTCGTTAAAAATTCGAGTCCTTGGAGCGTGACTCCAAGACGCAAGAGTCGAAGCTTGCGAAGGCCCATCAGAGCGCGCAAGATGCCAAGGTCGAAGCCCAGAAGGCCCTCCAGGAGATTGAGGCGGCCAAGAAGATAGCAGCGGGTAAGGCTTTCATTATGCAAAGCAAGCATGTGAAGGAGACTTTCCTTTTACTTACCCAAATTCGGAGCTCTCTAGGAGCATTCGCAGATCTGCTGCACAGCATCTCTGATGCCACAGAGTTCTACCAAGATGAGGAAGGGAGCTCGACGGATAAGCAATTTTGGTCCTAGTATACTAGGGCCGAACATCCGATGCCCTTGAGCGACCAGCTGAATCAACTGGTCGAACTTCACAAGGCGGCCGAACTGGCCATGAAGGACCTCATAGTCCGGATGTGGCCTGGCGAGCCCCTGCCGTGCAGCTACTTCGGCCTTGTCAAACGGAAGGTAAATGCCAGTCTGCAGCTTGAAGTCATTAAGCGGTCCGTCTGCATTGAAGGTGCACGCACGGCCTTGGCCCGTGCAAAAGTGCACTGGGCGAAGATGGATGCCGAGAAGCTGGTGACAGAGGGGCCGTCGAAGGGTAAGGAGCATCGCCACCCGGAACAGTACTATGACAATGTCATTAAGGGTGCCTTCCTTGTGGAGGATGAATGTGCTAAGGATGTAATATTTGAATGAATGCACTCATATCAACCCGTAATATGAAAACGAGTTCATGTGCGCTATATGGCGCTTGTTAATTTAAAATATTACCTTCTGTGCGGCCATTTATAAAATCTTGAGAGTTGGCAGTCATCGGCTTCTGCCCCCATGTAACTAGTACTGGGGTGTTCGGGATAAATATAAACACTCTTTATCCAATTTTTTGGTCCTTTTAAGGAGGTGTTTAACACAGCGAACAAGGCAATCGGACTATACAGCTTTATCACTCTCACTTGGCCATAGAAGTCTACAATTTTAAATTTTGGCGAAGCCCCTAGTATTCGGAAGGCCGGACTTGGGCGCTATACACGCCTAAATTGGACGAGGCCGATTCCTCGCCTGAAGTGGAAAAAAATCTTTAAGGATTTGAGACCTCTCGAACAGCGACCAGCTCTCGCCTCCTCATGAAAGTCAGTTTTCGGCTTTCTCTACTGAGGTGCTCGTCCGGAAGAATCGGGACACAATCGCAGTAGTTCTCCCTGTGCTACCTTAGCCGATATAGCGGAACGTAAGGTACCAAAACATGGGAGCCGGGCAAACCCAACTATTGACCCAAGACATGATTCAGAGCTGATGCATATAATGCTATTAGTTCGGGGTGACGCACTGTCAAATGTGTTCGGACTTTTGTTGCCATGTTATGGCGTACACTGAAGCCCCTGGCAAACTGGGCATACCAAAATGCACGGGTGTAATAAATAAGCAGTAAAGGAAAGGGGTAAACAAATGTAATAGTAAGCTAATGTTGTACACTATTTTCCCTTGTTATTCAAATGATACATCAAAGCGTACATATACAAGTAGTGCGATAAGCAAAATAGGACTGTTTGACACATCCTGACCAGGAGCGAGCTGTGTGTGGGTATGTAAAACAAGTATAACGATCATTATCAGAGACCACCTGAGGATTCCCTTGTACGCCCCAACTTCTTGTCTTCTTGGTGTGTTCGTCCTGCTATGTGTCCGATAGTCGGTCTATCGGAAGAGCCTCCCGAAGATAGGGACCTGGAAGAAAAAAGGTGTAAAGATGCGTGGGTCCTGTGGTGGTCGAACCGCATTGTGGACCGTGTCATAGCCGTGCCTCCGCCTATGCCCATGGTATTTTAAGTGCATAGTTATGTACGCGCGGCACAAATTTTGCTGATTGTCTGGGACTAGGATGAAGGCCGAATTGCTAGTCGAGCTCTGGTCGTGTCGGACGATCCTGTTGTGGGGTACTCCAGACACGCTTGACGGTGTTCGGGTTCTTTATTGCTGAATTGGATGTTTGCCTATGAAGGCTGTTTTGTACTTCTGCCGCGAGGGCCACTGTGTGCTCCTCTGTACGGAGCGAGCGCTCTGTGTTTCCATTAACTATTATGACCCCGCGAAGTCCTGGCATTTTGAGCTTGAGGTATGCATAATGCGGTACCACGTTGAATCTGGCGAATGTGGTTCGTCCGAGAAGTGGATTTAGGGCCTCTGAATAGAGCCTGGATTGTTTCTTTTGAATGCCTTTTTCCGCTGTCCGGATTTAGAGCCTCTAAATCCGGCATTGACTGCCATGTCTTCGGCGTTGTCGCCATTGTTGTGATGCTTGTATCTATTGCGTCGTGGCTTGCCGTTGCTATCTCTGGCGTCTGAATCGCCGGAGTTTTTTGGTGTGATGTTGCTATGAGCCAGCTAGCTGTCCTCGTTCGGGCAAAAGAGGGTCATGAGTGTCATGAAGGCTGCCATGGACTTTGGCTTCTCTTGGCCGAGGTGTCGGGCGAGCCATTCATCACGGATGTTATGCTTGAAGGCTGCTAAGGCTTCGGCATCCGGATAGTCAACAATCTGGTTCTTTTTAGTTAGGAACCGAGTCCAGAATTTCCTGGCTGGCTCTCCGGGCTGTTGGGTTATGTGACTTAAGTCATCAGCATCCGGTGGTCGCACGTAAGTGCCCTGGAAGTTGTCAAGGATTGCGTCTTCCAGGTCCTCCGAAATGCCAATGGAGCTTGCTCGCAGGCTATTTAGCCAATGTCGAGCGGGTCGTTTGAGCTTAAGTGGTAGGTACTTTATGGCATGTAAGTCATCGCTGCGGGCCATGTGAATGTGTAGGAGAAAATCTTCAATCCATACCGCGGGGTCTGTTGTGCCATCATATGATTCAATGTTCATGGGTTTAAACCCTTCTGGGAATTCATGATCCATTACTTCATGAGTGAAGCATAGGGGGTGTGTGACGGCTCTATGCCGGGCTATATCTCGACGTAGTTCAAATGAGTCTGGTTTGTTGTAGTCGGCCCGGCCGGACTTTTGTTTACTGTATCCGGTGTGACGGTCATCGTCATGCATTGTGGTGCACCCCCGTGATCCATAGATCGATCTTGACTGTCCTTCTTTGTTTTCCAATACGTCTCGCAGGTCCTTCATGTAGCCCCAGGCCTTATTATTATTGTTTGATTGACAACGGGGTGCGGTCTGGACTTTGGGCTGGTACGCCGCTCTGTCTTGGCCACGGGGTGGCCGGTCAGCCGCACCATGAGCTGGTAGTGTGGGCTTTAACGCCTCCTCCTCGAGTTGAGGTAGCAACCTGTGCTTTGGGTAACTTTTTTTAGGGCGCTTGAGTCCGTATTCCTTGGCAGCCAGGACCTCGATCCATCTATCAATTAGCAAATCTTGATCAGCTTGAAGCTATTGCTGCTTTTCCTTCATGCTTTTTGTAGTGGCTATAAGCCGGCGCTTGAAGCGCTCCTGCTCGACGGGATCCTCAGGCACGATCAATTCTTCATCGCCAAGTCTCACTTCGTCTTCGGAGAGAGGCATGTAGTTATCATCCTTTGATTCTCCATCTGTAGCCTGTTCTTTAGGGCTAACTTGCCCATCTTCCTGTTCCGCCTGCTTGAAGCCTGGCTGGGCAGGATTGTTTTCGTCTTCGACGCCATCTCGATTGTTATCATCTCTTGTGCCGGTATATTTTTGCTATGGCGGGGCTTGGAGCGGCGCCTATGACACCGGTGCCTAGATTGCTTCTCCAAGGGGGTGTCCACCATATATATATCATATGATGAGGTGGCTGTCCAGCACCCTATAGGCGGTGGTTCCTGTTCTTCTCCTGCGTCGTCGTCCATACTGTCGATATCTTCGGAGTTGAAGTCAAGCACGTCGATTAAGTCATCGACAGTGGCTATTAAGTGGGTGGTGGGTGGGGAACAAATTTCTTCATCGTCCGCTTCCCACTCGAGCCGGACATAGTTTGGCCAGGAGTCTCCTAACAAGGAGAGAGACCTTAATGAATTTAGCACATCACCCAAGGGTGAGTGCTGAAAAATATCCGCGAAGGTGAACTCCATGACCGGTGCCCAATCAGATTCGATAGGCACGGACGTACGCGGTTCCGATCCTGTAGCCGGAGACGCCGGGGGTCCGACGATACCGACATCGTAGGAGGTGGGGTCAGTGTTCGGCTCCAAGGCTGATGAGTATGCGGCGTCCATGGCGGGGTCCATCCACCCGTCCTCGGATGGCATGATCTGCTCCGGGTTGATTCCCGGGGCTGCTGCAGGCATGATCTCCCGAACACTGTCCGATGGCAGATGTAAGTCATGCTCGTCGTGACTGTTCGTCGCACCTGACTCGGGCTAGAATCCGTCGAAGATCAAGTCTCCATGGATGTCGGTAGTATAGTTCAAGCTTCCAAACCTGACCTGATGGCCAGGGGCGTAGCTATCGATCTGCTCCAGATGGCCAAGCGAGTTGGCCCGCAGTACGAACCCGCCGAATACGGAGATCTGTTCGGGGAGGAAAACCTCCCCCTGGACCGCTTCGTTGAAGATTATTGAAGGAGCTATCAAGCCCTATCGCAACGGCACAGTGGAACTCTCAATGAAAGCACCAATGTCGGTGTCAAAACCGGCGGATCTCGGGTAGGGGGTCCTGAACTGTGCGTCTAAGGTTAATGGTGACGGGAGGGGGGGACATGATGTTTACCCAGGTTCGGGCCCTCTCGATGGAGGTAATACCCTACTTCCTGCTTGATTGATCTTGATGATATGAGTATTACAAGAGATGATCTACCACGAGATCGTAGAGGCTAAACCCTAGAAGCTAGCCTATGATTATGATTGTTGTTGTCCTACGGACTAAAACCTCCGGTTTATATAGACATCGGAGGGGGCTAGGGTTACACAAAGTCGGTTATAGAGAAGGAGATCTACATATCCGAATTGTCAAGCTTGCCTTCCATGCAAAGGAGAGTCCCATCCGGACACGGGATGAAGTCTTCAATCTTATATCTTCAACGTCCAACAGTCCAGCCAAAGTATATAGTCCGGCTATCCGAGGACCCCTTAATCCAGGACTCCCTCATGACCCACAAGTATAGGGGATCAATTGTAGTCCTTTTGATAAGTAAGAGTGTCAAACCCAACGAGGAGCAGAAGGAAATGACAAGCGGTTTTCAGCAAGGTATTTTCTGCAGGCATTGAAATTATCAGTAACACATAGTTTTGTGATAAGGTAATTTGTAACGGGTAACAAGTAGCAAGTGCAACAAAGCTATAGCAAGGTGGCCCAATCCTGTTTATAGCAAAGGATAAGCCAGGACAAACTCTTATATAAAGCAAAGCACTCCCGAGGACACATGGGAGTTAGCGTCAAGATAGTTTTCATCATGCTCATATGATTCGTGTTCGTTACTTTGATAATTTGATATGTGGGTGGACCGGTGCTTGGGTGCTGTCCTTACTTGGACAAGCCTCCCACTTATGATTAACCCCTCTCGCAAGCATCTGCAACTAAGAAAGAAGAATTAAGATAAATCTCAACCCCTTACGAACATAAACTAGGGTTTAAGTTTCTGTCACTCTAGCAACCCATCATCTACTTATTACTTCCCAATGCCTTCCCCTAGGCCCAAATCATGGTGAAGTGCCATGTCACGCCCAATATGTGATCCTATCAGAGAGGAACTCAAAGGTCCCACCAAGGATAGAGCTGCACATTGAAGACGCTTTTGCAAGGTGGACATCATTACATCATACCATTACACAATAGAGGGGGGGTACATACAAAACCATACACTTGCCGAACCAATACATCAAACATTTTATAGAAAGCAACATCCATCTACGGATGAAAAACAAACAAAAACTGAGACGACATCCACCCTGCTAGCCCAGGCTGCTAACTAGGAACCTATCCCCTGATCAAAGAAGAACTAGAAGAAGAAGAACTCCAAAGCAAGAAAACATCGCTCTCACGTCAGATCATTGCGTTACCTGCACCTGAAACTGTTGTTGTAGTAATCTCTGAGCCATGAGGACTCGGCAATCCCATTACCATGGGTATCAAGACTAGCAAAGCTTAATGGGTATGGAATGGATAAGTGGTGAGGTTGCAGCAAGCGACTAAGTATTGTATGGTGGCTAACTTACTAGTACAAGAGTAAGATGAGAAACTACACAAATGGTCGCAAACTAGTAATGATCAAGAAGTGACCCTGAACTACTTATGTCCAAACATAACCCCACCGTGTTCTCTTCTTGAACTTACTTGACAAGAGACGATCACTATTATGCACATGGTTGGTGTATTTTATTTCGGATCTGGTGTCAAATTCTCTACAACCGAATATTAAAATTTCACATCTGCCACATAACTGCGGGCATGGCTTTTGAAAGTCCTGCAAGGGTGTCCCAACTTAGCCCACGACATGCTCTCACGATCAACGGAGGAAAATCCTCCTCCCGGAACAAGCCAATCAAATTCGGAATCCCGGTTCACAAGACATTTCGACAATGGCAAAACAAATCCAGCAAGGCCGCCCGATGCACCGACCTAGCCTGATAGGAGTTGCACTTATCTTGTTCTCAGGGTACACCGGATGGGCCAGACGTCGGGTTGGCTGAGACCCTGGTTGCCCAGGGGTCGCCGGACATCGCCTAGTTTGGACAAACACTCATGAGGAACACTGGCCCAGGGGGTTGATTAAGAGACCTCAGGGGCCGGCAGGTCCCTATGCAAGTTTTAGTTGTTATTAGGCAAATGGTAAAACTAATGTTGGGCCTTGCTAGAAGAGTTTTATTGAAAGCAAACTGTCAAGGGGGGCCCATAAACCCCAACCGTGTTAGGAACACAAAATCAAGGAACATAACACCGGTATGACGGAAACTAGGGCAGCAAGAGTGGAACAAAATACCAGGCAAAAGGCCGAGCCTTCCACCCTTTACCAAGTATATAGATGCATTAATTAAAAAAGAGATATTGTGATATCCCAAGATATCCATGTCCCAAACATGGAATACCTGCACTGCACCTGCAACTAGCAATGCTATAAGAGGGGCTGAGCAAAGCGGTAACATAGCCAAACGACTGTTTGCTGGGATGGTGGAAAAGGTTAGAGGCTGCTTTGAAGGAAATATGCCCTAGAGGCAATAATAAAGTTGTTAATTTATATTTCCTTATTTCATAATAAATGTTTATTATTCATGCTAGAATTGTATTAACTGGAAACTTGATACATGTGTGGATACATAGACAAAATACCATGTCCCTAGTAAGCCTCTACTTGACTAGCTCGTTGATCAAGTATGGTTGAGTTTCCAAACCATATACATGTGTTGTCATTTGATAAATGGGATCACATCATTAGGAGAATGATGTGATGGACAAGACCCATTCGTTAGCTTAGCGTTATGATCGTTCAGTTTTATTGCCATTGCTTTCTTCATGTCAAATACATATTCCTTCGACTATGAGATTATGCAACACCTGGATACTAGAGGAATGCCTTGTGTGCTGTCAAACATCACAACATAACTAGGTGATTATAAAGATTTTTCTATAGGTATCTCTGAAGGTGTTTGTTGGGTTGGCATAGATCAAGATTAGGATTTGTTACTCCGAGTATCGGAGAGGTATCTCTGGGCCCTCTCAGTAATGCACATCATAAGAAGCCTTGCAAGGAAAGTGACTAATGAATTAGTTGCAGGATGATGCATTATGGAACGAGTAAAGAAACTTGCCAGTAATGATATTGAACTAGGTATGAAGATACTGACAATTGAACCTCGGGCAAGTAACATATCAATGACAAAGGGAACAACGTATGTTGTTTGATGTCTACTATGCAACCTTCTTCTTATAGACCTTGTTCGGCCTCCAAGTACATAGGTTTGAGGATAGTAGCAAATTTCCCTCAAGTGGATGACCTAAGGTTTATCAATCTGTGGGAGGGGTAGGATGAAGATGGTCTCTCTCAAACAACACTGCAACCAAATAACAAAGAGTCTCTTGTGTCCGCAACACACCCAATACAATGGTAAATTGTGTAGGTGCACTAGTTCGGCGAAGAGATGGTGATACAAGTGCAATATGTATGGTAGATATAGGTTTTTGTAATCTGAAATTGTAAAAACAGCAAGTAGCAAGTGGTAAAAGTGAGAGAAAACGGTATTGCAATGCTTCGAAACAAGGCCCAGGGTTCATACTTTCACTATTGCAAGTTCTCTCAACAAGGATAACATAATTGGATCATATAACAATCCCTCAACATGCAACAAAGAGTCACTCCAAAGTCACTAATAGCGGAGAACAAACAAAGATATTATTGTAGGGTACGAAACCACCTCAAAGTTATTCTTTCCGATCAATCCATTGGGCTATTCTTATAAGTGTCACAAACAGCCCTAGAGTTCATAGTAAAATAACACCTTAAGACACACATCAACCAAAACCCTAATGTCACCTAGATACTCCAATGTCACCTCAAGTATCCGCGGATTTGATTATACGATATGCATCACACAATCTCAGATTCATCTATTCATACCAACACAAAGTACTTCAAAGAGTGCCCCAAAGTTTCTACCGGAAAGTCAAGACGAAAACGTGTGTCAATCCCCATGCATAAGTTCACAAGGTCACTGAACCCGTTAGTTGATCACCAAAACATACATCAAGTGGATCACGTGAATATCCCATTGTCACCACAGATAAGCACCTGCAAGACATACATTAGGTGTTCTCAAATCCTTAGAGACTCAATCCGATAAGATAACTTCAAAGGGAAAACTCAATCCATTACAAGAAGGTAGAGGGGGAGAAGCATCATAAGATCCAACTATAATAGCAAAGCTCGCGGTACATCAAGATTGTGCCAAATCAAGAACACGAGAGAGAGAGAGAGATCAAACACATAGCTATTGGTACATACCCTCAACCCCGAGGGTCAACTACTCCCTCCTCGTCATGGAGAGCACTGGGATGATGAAGATGGCCACCGGTGATGGATCCCCCCCCCCCCTCGGCAGGGTGCCGGAACAGGCCCCCGATTGGTTTTTGGTGGCTACAGAGGCTTGCGGCGGCGGAACTCCCAATCTAGGTTACTTTACTTCGGTTTCTGTATTTTTAGAAATTTTTGGCGTCGGGAACAAGTCAGGGGGGTCTCCAGTCAGCCACAAGGTAGGGGGTGAGGGAATCCTGGATTAAGGGGTATCCGGACAGCCGGACTATATACTTTGGCCGGACTATTGGACTATGAAGATACAAGACTCAAGACTTCGACTCGTGTCCGGATGGGACTCTCCTTTGCGTGGAAGACAAGCCAGGTGATCCGAATGTTAGATATCCTTCTTTGTAACCGACTCTGTGTAACCCTAGCCTCCTCCGGTGTCTATATAAACAGGAGGGTTTAGTCCGTAGAGATAGAACAATCATAATCATCATAGGCTAGCTTCTAGGGTTTAGCCTCTACGATCTCGTCGTAGATCAACTCTTGTAATACTCATATCATCAAGATCAATCAAGCAGGAAGTAGGGTATTACCTCCATCGAGAAGGCCCGAACCTAGATAAAACATCGTGTCCCCTGCCTCCTTTTACCATTAGCCTTAGACGCACAGTTCGGGACCCACTACCCGAGATCCGCCAGTTTTGACACCGACATTGGTGCTTTCATTGAGAGTTCCTCTGTGTCATTGCTGCAAGGCTCGATGGCTCCTCCAATCATCAACAACAACACGGTCCAGGGTGAGACTTTTCTCCCCGGACAGATCTTTGTGTTCGGCAGCTTCGCACTACGGGCCAATTTGCTTGGCCATTTGGAGCAGGTCGACAGCTACGCCCCTGGCCATCAGATCAGGTTTGGAAACTTGAACTACACGACCGATATCCGTGGAGACTTGATCTTTGACGGATTCGGGCCTACGCCAGGAGCGCCGAATAGTCACCACGAGCACGGCTTAGACCTGCTGTCGGGCAATACTCGGGATATCGCACCTGCAAGAGCTCCGGACCTAAATCCGGGGCAGATCGCATCGTTTGAGGACGGGTGGATGGACCCTGCCCCGGAGGCCGCATATCGGCGGTAGAGCCGAACACGGACTCCATCCCCAAGGAAGTCTGTGCCACTGGACCCCCGGACTTGTGTCCGGCTGTAGGTTCCAGACCGCGCGCCCCCGAGCCCGTCAAATCTGGTTGGGCTCCGGTAATGGAGTTCACCGCTGCGGATATCTTCCAGCACTCGCCCTTTGGCGACATGCTGAATTCATTAAAGTCTCTCTCTTTGTCAGGAGACTCTTGGCCGAACTATGTCCGACTCGAGTTGGAAGCAAGCGACGAGGAAATTCGTTGCCCACCCACCACCCACTTCATTGCCACTGTCGATGATTTGACCGACGTGCTTGATTTCGACTCTGAAGACATCGACGGTATGGACGACGATGCAGGAGAAGAACAGGAACCACTGCCCACTGGGCGCTGGACAGCCACCTCATCGTATGATATATATATATATATATATATATATATATATATATATATATATATATATATATATATATATATATATATATATATATATATATATATATATGGTGGACACTCCCAAAGAAACCAATGGCAATGAGGCAATGGAGGATAACCCCTCAAGGAAAAAATCAAAGCATGGGCATCATCGACACCGCTCTAAGCCCCGCCACAGCAGTACCGGCACCGGATACCAAAACAATCCGGATGGTGCCGAAGAGGAATACAATCCAGATCTGCCCTGCCTTCGAGCAGGCCGGACACGAAGACGGGCAAATTAGCCCAGATGAACAGGCGACGAACGGATACTCGAAGGAGGACAACCACATGATTCCCTCCGAATACGAGGTGAGCCTCGACAACGATGAATTCAGCGTGCCTAAGGATCCCGTAGAGCAAGTTCGCTTCTAGCGATGGCTTATGGACACTGCAAGAAGCCTAAAAAAGAAGCAGAAGTAGCTCCAAGCTGACCAAGATCTGCTCACAGACAGATGGACTAAGGTCCTGGCAGCCGAGGAATACGGACTCGACCGCCCCACCAAAGGGTACCCAAAGCACAATTCGCTACCTCAACTTGAGAAGGAGGTCCTAAAGCCCACACCCCGATGCCAACACATCATGATCCGGGGAAATACACAGGAAGCGCGAGGCAACATCCATAAACCACGATGCCACAGACATAAGCGTCACAAAAATAATGGTGACGCCCAAGACACGGCAGTTGGTGCCGGATCCCGCGGCTCCCTGTCCAGTCAGCGGAAAGAGAACAATACAGGCCCATCCGGCCTGGGAAGCATACTCGACCAACCATGTCAAATTCATGGTACCCCTGGAATGGCAGCCAATCATACCAATAGAGAATGTCGGATCCTCAAAACAAAACGGCCGGTCATGCGCCGGAAACAATAAAAAGGGGTCTCAAAGCTATGAAGACAACGAGGAGCCCAGACCATCAAACATTATGAGGTAAAAGAAAAATCCTCTGCAAACCAACAAGGGAACGAATGTGTACTCCTCGGAATGCCGACTCAATAATACAAGTCACCCCACGGTACAAAAATGTGGCCGATCATCTCCGATCACACAGACCGTCCAGCCAATTTCAGCCATGGCAATTCAATTGCACTTACCATCGACCCAACAGTTCGTGGGTTCCACCTCACACGAGCCCCTATTGGCATAAACAGCAGCCCACACTTGCTACGCCAAGACACACTTATAGGTATTGATCGATCGAGGATCAAACCCACTAAAAACATCTTCTCAAAGATGTCATTCCAGGTGTAAAGGCCAAGTCATACAGGCCCACCACCCTGGAGGTTGGCTTCGGATCACCAAACAAACACCATACCGAAGAGTAAGTCTTCGGCATTGTCCCCTTATACGGTAACTATTATATACTACCGGGACGAACCTCATTGGCTCGACTCAACGCGGTACCACACCATGCCAAACTCACGTGACATAGTCACAATTATGGGGAAGGCCGAACTCCACCCCAACACTGGAAAGTATACCGTCACTGAGGTAGCGAGTTGTGCCTCTCTATCGAACCTCGATTCGACAGCCAACCCCCCGGACACCAACAAAGGAGTCCGAGCTACTTTACAGCATGATAGCCCGGCTCGACCAGGCTCCGATCAAGCACCCACGGTTCAACCACCGTATGACACGCAAATGCATCTAAGCATTTTTCTTTACAGGCTCACTTTTGCGCACAACAGGACTGGTGACATGGAATCAGCTCGGACGCACAAAGAGGGAATACCCAAGTATTCCCCAAGAAGACAGTCCGGATACACTTCAGATCCGCACACAGCTTCCTCCCATCCGGTCGCAACAGGTTCCGCCAGTATACCTTCTTTCATAGCATAAACCATACTTATACGCATAGACGTGTCACTCCACTACAACACGTAGAACTATATGACACTTACCGGCCATCATTCCTCATTGACGCCTTTTTCGTCATAACGGCACGCCCACATAGTGTCATGCCCCACTATGCCAGGGGCTTCATTGATCTCATAACATGGCAACAAAGTCCGGCCACCCACTCGGTCGCTCGGCACCCCGAACTTATAGCACTATATGCATCAGCTCCGAATCATGTCTTGGGTCATTAGTTGGGTATGCCCGGCTCCCATGTTTTGGTACCTTATGTTCCTCTCCATCGGCTAAGGTAGCGCTGGGAGAACTACTGCGATTGTGTCCCGGTTCTTCCGGACGAGCACCTTAGTAGAGAAAGCCGAAAACTGACTGTCATGATACGGCGAGAGCCTGTCAGCTGTTTGAGAGGTTGTAAAATCTTTAAGGATTTATTCCGCATAATGCCATAACAAATGCAGAGTGCGACGGGTCGGTCTTCCGACCAGGCGCTGTTAGATCCCCTCGTATGGTCTTCCAAACACCAGGGGCTGCGCCTACCATACTCAAATTCCTATGGCTAAGTGAGAGTGATAAAGCCCTATAGTCTGATTGTCTGGTTCGCTGTGCTGAACACCTCCTTCAAGGACCAAAAAATGGGATAAAGAGTGTTCAGGTATGTCCCAAACACCCCCGTACTTTCTATGTGGGGGCAGAAGCCGACGACTGGCCAACTCTCAGGATTCATATATATCAAATGGTCGCACAGGAAGAAAAAACTTTCATATAACAGGCAATAAATAATAAGAGTGCTAGTGTCCCGCATTACAAAGGACAGCATGACTGCCTTCAGGGAAATATAATGGTCTTTGGTACATTGTTCCGCCACAAGGTGGGCTCCTTTTAGGACACCATCATAATATAATTCGGGCTTGCGGTGCTCCTTACCGTCCGGTGGTCCCTCAGTCATCAACTTTTCAGCATCAAGCTTCCCCCAGTGCACCTTCACACGTGCAAATACCATGCGTCCACCTTCTATACAGACCAACCGCTTAATGACTTTGAGCCGAGGGCAAGCACCAACAATTCGCTTCACGAGTTCGAAGTAACTGCTTAGAATTTTCTCAGCGGGCCACAACCGGACAACTAAGTCCTTCATGGCTAGTTCGGCCGCCTAGTGCAGTTCGATCAGCTGCTTCAGCTGATCGAAAAAGGGCACTGGATAATTTGGCGCCAAATACTACGACCAGAAATGCTTTTCCACAGAATTCTTCTCCTCAACCCGGTAGAATTGAGCAGCATCAGATATGCTGCATGGCAGGTCCACAAACGCCCCTGGAGAAACAAGAATTCAATTTGTCACTTTGAATTTCTCCTGTTACTATATAAAAATCGCTTTGAGTAAAAAAGCCTTACCAGCCGCAATCCTCCTCGCCTCCTGAATGTCCTTTAGAGCACCTCGGGCTTCCTCCCGAACATCATTTGCGACTTGGAGATCTTGGGCGAGTTCGGATTCTTTCCCCGCTAGACTCCGCTCCAAGGTCTCGCTTTTCTTCACAACCTCCTGGAGCTCTTGTTCAGCTTCAATGACCCTGGCCTCGTGCTTCTCATGAAGAGCCTGCTCCGCGGCGGCCTTCTTGTCGGCTTCGGCCACGGCCTTCTTAAGCGCCTCAATTTCGGCATTTGCTCCTAGAGCACACAATACAAATGATTTCATCAGGCACAACTACTCATTTGTGCTTAACTTAACAAAGGTTTCTACATACCTTGCTTGTCCTCCAACTGCTTCTTCACTCGGCCAAGTTCTTCTTCAGCCCGCTCCAGACTCTGCTTTAATCCGGACACTTCCGCAGTATGAGAGGCGGTGGTCACTACAGACGCCTGTTTTCAAACAAAGAGATATATGCCATTAACTGAGTCTCCTGAGAAGCGGAAATTTGATCCCCTGTCCGGCTCTCTCTCTTTCACCGGACAGTGCATCAGGGGCTACCATTCATACTATGACAATCTTCAAAGGTTTCTAAAAACATACCTCAAAGCCTTTTATAAGGCTAATGCAGGATTCATTCAGTCCGCTCTCAGCGGACTGAATCTTTTCAATCACCGCACCCATAAGGGCGCGACGTTCATCGACAATGGACGCATTCTTTAGCGCTATCGATAGGATGCCCTGCAGCCCTGCTTGGACAGAGGTTGCCGGCGGAGCGGGCTTGCCTCCTTCCGTCAAGGGGGCCGCCTGCCTGATCCTGGAGCTTCAAAGGTCTCTAGGACCGTGTCCGGCTGCGGACCGAATCTAAAATCGCCCCCGCCATCGACGTTCATGGGAACCGTTGCTCCCGTGTATCCGGCCCCAGAGGTGTGCCCTCCCTGGTCTGGGTCCTGCTGAGACAATACCTCAATGTCACGACCAGGCTTTGGGGAAGGGGCCTCCGGAGGCGTCTCGCTCTCCAGGGCATCTGAGCTCAGCGAATCCTCCGATGAGGATTGTTCGGCGCGAGACCTCGCCGGGCTGCACAAAGTGTGGCGCAAGTTAAAATATTGCACCTTGGTAATCCTGGGCGCTTAGGCGTGTTCGGATTTCGTGTACTCACGATTTTACCAGGGGCTGGGCCCTGGGATCCCACTCCGGGCTGCTATTGGTAGAGGTGGTGGACGCCTCTGGAAGGGGATTTTTCCCCTCTTCGGTGATTTTTCCCCCATGGAGGACTCATCTTCTTCCTCCTCCTATTCATCTTCGGAGGAAGGATGGGCGTTGGAGTCTTCGGATTTTATGTCCGAAGCACCGCGGCGACGGAGGCCGCTTCGGGCCTCCTTGGCCTGCTTGAAGGCCTCTTTTTTTGGCGCCTTGTAAGGCGCTGGGACCAGCATCTTCGTGAGAAGAGGTCTTGCTGGTTCCTCCGGCAGTGGGGTCGGACAATGTATCTGCCCCACCTTCTTCGTCCATTCCTAGGATAATTGCGGAAAGCATGATAAAGCGTCTCCCTTGGGATATGCCAGCTAAACATGGATAGACAGAACATAGCGATAACTTATCGGACTTGCGGAGCGGGATAGTTGATACCCGCGGTCCTCGTCGGAGCCCGGCCACGGTTTGCCGGACTTGAAGTGCACCTTCCAGATATCCTTGTGTGAGGATCCATAGAGCTCCCGCAGGGTCTGGTGCTCGGCCGGGTCGTATTCCCACAAATTACTGGCCCGGTGCTGGCAAGGGAGAACCAAGCGAACTAACACCACCTAGCCTACATTGACGAGTTTGACATCCTTGTCTACCACTCCCTTGACGCGTGTTTGGAGCATCGACAGCTCATGGATGAGGACCAGTTCAGGCCCTTCTTGGGCCAGGACGTGAGCCACCGGGGGGGCTCCAGATCTGAATGCAGGAGCAGCGGCCCACTTTTTACTGCGCGTCTCAGTGATGTAGAACCACTGCTGCTGCCACTCCTTGATGGAATCATTGAAGGTGCCTGTCGGCCATGTGACCTTGGGCATCTTGCTCACCATGGCACCGCCGCACTTGGCATGCTCACCGTTCACCACCTTGGGCTTCACATTGAAGATCTTCAGCCATAAGCCGAAGTGGGGCGAAATACGGAGAAAGGCCTCACACCTGACGATAAACGTCGAGATGTTAAAGAAAGAATTAGGGGACAGATCATGAAAATCAATCCCGTAATAATGCATGATGCCACGAACAAATGGGTGAAGGGGAAACCCGAGCCCGCGAACAAAATGAGGAAGAAACACGACCCTCTCTTGAGGCTCCGGATTAGGGACGATCTGTCTTGCCATCGGAAGATGGTGGCCGATTTTCTTGGCCAGGTACCCGGCCTCTCGAAGTTTTTTGATATCCTTCTCCTGGATGGTAGAGGCCATCCATTTTCCTCCCACTCTGGATCTGGACATCTCTGGAGAGACTCTTTTTGGTGGAGAAGATGAGCGCTTGGGTTCTAGGGATCGATCGAAGGGGAATAGACGAGCGGAAGGAAAAGGCATGGGTAAAGAAGAAGATGCCTTATCTCTTTACAGAGGCCATGAAAACTTTTGCGCCTCCCTACTTGCCTGATGGAACCTGCTCGTTCCCCTCTCGCCGCGATTGGCAGTACGGTTGGGCTACCCGCACCCGTATTGATGAAAGTCCCGTGATAAGGGGGACACGATCTCTGCTTCGACAAGACGTGCCCAGGAAACCACCTCGCTATATGCACAGTAGCTGGTTGGGAGAACGTCTCGAATAATGACTCGGCCATGGTGTGATGTCATGCTATCTAAAAATGTCAGCAGATTATATTTGTGGGATATTGTTCTCCCTACGGTGGCATGCGAAAATCGTCTTGCAGAGCCAGACATGATTCAAGTGTTCAAGATTTACTTTGGAGTATTCGGAGATGGAAACCGCCTTGCAATGCCGAAGACAATCTGCGCACCGAACTTATCATCATTGAAGCCTGGTTCAGGGGCTACTGAGGGAATCCTGGATTAAGGGGTATCCGGACAGCCGGACTATATACTTTGGCCGAACTGTTGGACTATGAAGATACAAGACTCAAGACTCCGACTCGTGTCCGAATGGGACTCTCCATTGCGTGGAAGACAAGCCAGGCGATCTGGATGTTAGATCTCCTTCTTTGTAACCGACTCTGTGTAACCCTAGCCTCCTTCGGTGTCTATATAAACTGGAGGGTTTAGTCCGTAGAGACAGAACAATCATAATCATCATAGGCTAGCTTCTAGGGTTTAGCTTCTACGATCTCGTGGTAGATCAACTCTTGTAATACTCATATCATCAAGATCAATCAAGCAGGAAGTAGGGTATTACCTCCATCGAGAGGGCCCGAACCTGGGTAAAACATCATGTCCCCTACCTCCTGTTACCATTAGCCTTAGACGCACAGTTCGGAACCCCCTACCCGAGATCCGCCGGTTTTGACACTGACAGGGGCCACGCCCTCCACCCTCGTGGGTGACTTGGGGCTCTTCTGTCCCAACTCTATTGCTTCGGGGGCTTCTTCTGTTCCATAAAAAATTCACAAAAATTGGCAGGTCAATTGGACTCTGTTTGGTATTCCTTTTCTGTAAAACTCAAAAACAAGGAAAACAGAAACTGGCACTGGGCTCTAGGTTAATAGGTTAGTCCCAGAAATCATATCAAATAGCATATAAAGGAATATAAAACATCCAAGATGGATAATATAATAGCATGGAACAATCAAAAATATATAGATACATTGGAGACATATCATTGTCATAACAATTCGATCGATAAAGATCTTCATAGAATATGTGGAAGCCAATATGAGCATCCAGGTTCCACTATTGGTTATTAACTGGAGAGGTGTCTCGTTCATGTCTACATGGTTCTCGAACTCATAGGGTTCGCACGCTTAAGGTTCGATGACGATATTGTATTTTATGAGTTATGTGATTTGGTGACCGGATGTTTTTAGGAATCTTGGATGAGATCGCGGACATGACGAGGAGTCTCTAAATGGTCGAGAGGTAAATATTGATATATAGGACGATAGTATTCGGACACCGGAAGTGTTCCGGAGGGTACTGGGTACATATTTGGTCACCGAAAAGGAGTTTCAAGCATCCCCGGCAAAGATATGGGCTTAATGGGTCGAGGGAGGGGCAGACCAGCCCACAAGGGGCTAGTGCGCCCCTGTCCCTGGCCATAGGCCCTACAGGAAGGAAAGGAGGTGGTGCCACCTCTTCCTGCCTTTCCAACTTGGTGGGAGAAAGTAAAGGGGGGGGGGGCGCCACCTCCTCCTTCCTTCCCCTCTTCGCCAGAAGAAAGGAAAGGGGGGGCGGCCTAGGGCAGGAGCCCAAGTAGGATCCCTCCTACTTGGGGCACCACACAGCTGCTACCCTCCCCCTCCCAACTATATATACATCGGGAGGGGGCACCTAGAACACACATCAACTATTGTTAGCCATGTGCGGCGCCCCCCTCCACAGTTTACGCATCCATTCATATTCTCGTAGTGCTTAGGGGAAGCCCTGCATGGATCACTTCACCATCACCGTTACCATGCCGTCGTGCTGACGGAACTCGTCTACTTCCTTGACACTCTACTGGATCAAGAGTTCGAGGGACGTCCTCGAGCTGAACGTGTGCAAAACTCGGAGGTGCCGTACGTTTGGTGCTTGATCGGTCGGAACAAGAATAAGTTCGACTACATCAACCACATTGTCAAACGCTTCCACTTTCGGTCTGCGAGGGTACATAGACACACTCTCCCCCTCTCATTGCTATGCATCTTCTAGATAGATCTTGCGTGAGCGTAGGAATTTTTTTGAAATTGCATGCTATGTTCCCCAACAGTGTCATCCAATCCAGGTCTATGCTTAGATGATATGCACAAGTAGAACACAAAGAGTTGTGGGCGGTGATCGTCATACTACTTACCACCAATGTATTATTTTGATTCGGCGGTATTGTTGGATGAAGCGGCCCGGACCAACCTTACATGACCACGTTCATGAGACCGGTTCCACTGACAAAATGCAACTAGTTTTGCATAAAGGTGCCTGGCGGGTGTCTATTTCTCCTACTTTAGTTGAATCAAATTTGACAGTGTCCGGTCCTTGTTGAAGGTTAAAACAGCAAACTTGATAAATCACCATTCTGGTTTTGTGTCGTATGTAAGACTGGTTCTGGCTAGAAGCCCGTAGCAACCACGTAAAACATGCAACAACAAAGTAGAGGACGTTTGACTTGTTTTTGCAGGGCATGTTGTGATGTGATATGGTCAAGACATGATGTGATATGCGTTGTTGTATGAGATGATCATGTTTCGTAAAGGTTATCAACAACTGGAAGGAGCCTTATGGTTGTCGCTTTATTGTATGAAATGCAAAAGCCATTTAATTTCTTACTTTAACACTAACGGTAGTGATAGTTGTAGAAGCAATAGTTTGCGAGATGACCACGACACTACGATGGAGATCAAGGTGTCAAGCCGGTGACGATGGAGATCATGACGATGCTTTGGAGATGGAGATCAAAAGCACAAGATGATGATGGCCATATCATGTCACATATTTTGATTGCATGTGATGTTTATCTTTTATGCATCTTATTTTGCTTAGTACAACGATAGCATTATAAGATGATCCCTTAACTAAATTTTCAAGGTATAAGTGCTCTCTCTGAGTATGCACCATTGCGACAGTTCTTCTTACTGAGACACCATGTGATGATCAGGTGGGATAGACTCTACGTTCACATACAACGGGTGCAAGACAGTTTCGCACATGCAGAATACTCAGGTTAAACTTGACGAGCCTAGCATGTACACACATGGCCTCGGAACACTGGAGACCGAAAGGTCGAACGTGAATCATATAGTAGATATGATCAACATAGAGGTGTTCACCATTGATGACTACTCCATCTCACGTGATGGTCAGACATGGTTTAGCTGATTTGGATCACGTGTCATTTAGATGACTTGAGGGATGTCTATCTAAGTGGAGTTCTTAAGTAATTTGATTAACTGAACTTAAATTTATCATGAACTTAGTCCAGATAGTATTTGCAAATTATGTTGTTGATCAATAGCTCGCGTTATAGCTCCCCTATTTTTGATATGTTCCTAGAGAAAATTAAGTTGAAAGATGATATTAGCAATGATGCAGACTGGGTCCATGATCTGAGGTTTATCCTCATTGCTGCATAGAAAAATTATGTCCTTGATGCACCGCTAGGTGACAGACCTATTGCAGGAGCAGACACAGACATTATGAACGTTTGGCAAGCTCGGTATGATGAGTACTTGATAGTTTAGTGCGCCATGCTTTATGGCTTAGAACAGGGACTTCAAAAATGTTTTGAACGCCACGGAGCATAAGAGATGTTCCAAGAACTTAAATTGGTATTTCAGACTCATGCCCATGTAAATAGGTGTGAGACCTCTGGCAAGTACTTTGCCTACAAGATGGAGGATAATAGCTCAACTAGTGAGCATGTTCTCAGAATGTCTGGGCACTACAATCACTTGAATCAAGTGGGAGTTAATCTTCCAGATAAGATAGTGATTGATAGAGTTCTCTAGTCACTTTCACCAAGTTACTGGAACTTCGTGATGAACTATAATATCCAAGTAGAAATCAAGAAAGAGCATCAAGTATTGATGATTAACAAAACCACTGGTTTCAAGAAATGGGCAAAGGGAAAGAAAGGGAACTTCAATAAGAATGGCAAGCAAGTTGCCACTCCCGTGAAGAAGCCCAAAGTGGGACCTAAGCCTGGAACTGAGTGCGTCTACTGGAAAGGAAATGGTCACTGGAAGCAGAACTACCCCAAATATTTGGCGGATAAGAAGGATGGCAAAGTGAACAATGGTATATTTGATATACATGTTATTGATGTGTACCTTACTAGTGCTCATAGTATCCCCTGGGTATTTGATACATGTTTGGTTGCTAAGATTAGTAACTCGAAACAGGAGTTGCAGAATAAATGGAGAGTAGTTGAGGGTGAAGTGACGATGTGTGTTGGAAGTGGTTCCAAGATTGATATGATCTATACTTTCGGGATTAGTGTTGAACCAAAATAAATGCTATTTGGTGTTTGCATTGAGCATGAACAAGATAGGATCGTGTTTATTGCAATATGGTTAATCATTTAAGATAGAGAATAATTGTTATTCTGTTTACATGAATAAAACCTTCTATGCTCATACACCCAATGTTAATGGTTTATTGAATCTCGATCGTAGTGATACAAATATTCATATATTGATGCCAAAAGATGCAAAGTTGATAATGATAGTGCAACATACTTGTGGCACTATCGTTTAGGTCATATTGGTATAAAGCACATGAAGAAACTCCAGGATGATGGGCTTTTGGAATCACTTGATTATGAATCATTTGATACTTGCGAACCATGCCTCATGGGCAAGATGACTAAAACTTCGTTATCCAGAACAATGGAGCGAGCCAATGACTTATTGGAAATAATACATACCGATGTATGCGGTCCGATGAGTGTTGAGGCATGCAGCGGGTATCATTATTTTTTGACCTTCACAGATGATTTGAGAAGATATGGGTATATCTACTTAATGAAACACAAGTATGAAACATTTGAAAAGTTCAAAGAATTTCAGAGTGAAGTGGAGAATCATCGTAACAAGAAAATAAAGTTTCTACGAACTGATCCCGGAGGCGAATATTTGAGTTACGAGTTTACCCTTCATTTAAAACAATGTAGAACAGTTTCACAACTCACGCCACATGGAACACCATAGCATGATGGTGTGTCCGAATGTCGTAACCGTACTTTATTAGATATGGTGTGATCTATGATATCTCTTACGGATTTACCACTATCGTATTGGGGCTATCCATTAGAGACAACTGCATTCACGCTAAACAGGGCACTGTCTAAACCGTTGAGACGACACTGTATGAACAATGGTTTGGCAAGAAACCTAAGTTGTTGTTTCTTAAAGTTTGGGGTCGCAACACTTATGTCAAAAGGCTTCAGCCTGATAAGCTCGAACCCAAATCAGAGAAGTGCATCTTCATAGGATACCCTAAGGAAACAATTGGGTACACCTTCTACCACAAATCCGAAGGCAAGATCTTTGTTGCCAAGAATGGAACATTTCTAGAGAAGGAGTTTCTCTCAAAAGAAGTGAGTGGGGGGAAAGTAGAACTTGATAAGGTAATTGTACCTTCTCTCGAATTGGAAAGTACCTCATCACAGAAAACCGTTCTCATGATGCCTACACCAACTAGAGAGGAAGCTAATGATGATGATCATGAAACTTCAGATCAAGTTACTACTAAACCTCGTAGGTCAAACAGAGCACGATCTGCACCAGAGTGGTACAGTAATCCTGTTTTGGAAGTCATCTTACTAGACCATGGCGAACCTACGAACTATGAAGAAGCTATGATGAGCCCAGATTCCAATAAATGGCTTGAGGCCATGAAATCGGATATAGGATACGTGTATGAGAACAAAGTGTGGACTTTGGTGGACTTGCCCAATGATCGGCAATCCATAGAGAATAAATGGATCTTCAAAGCTTGACTTGTCGCAAAAGGTTTTCGACAAGTTCAAGGAGTTGACTGCGATGAAACTTTCTCACCCATAGTGATGCTTAAGTCCGTCCAAATCATGTTAGCAATTACCACATTTTATGATATCTGGCAAATGGATGTCAAAACTGCATTCCTTAAACTGATATCTCTAAGAAGAGTTGTATATGATGCAACCAGAAGGTTTTGTCAATCCTAAAGGTGCTAACAAGATGTGCAAGCTCTAGTGGTCCATCTATGGACTGGTGCAAGCATCCGGAGTTGGAATATGCGCTTTGATGAGGTGATCAAAGCATATAGTTCTATACAGACTCACGGTGAAGCCTTTATTTACAAGAAAGTGAGTGGGAGCTTTGTAGCATTTCTGATATTATATCTAGATGACATATTATTGATTGGAAATGATATAGAATTTCTAGATAGCATAAAAGAATACTTTAATAAAAAAATTCAATGAAAAACCTCGGTGAAGCTGCTTACATATTGGGCATCAAGATCTATAGAGATAGATCAAGACGCTTGATAAGACTTCCAATGAGTACATACCTTGACAATATTTTGAAGGAGTTCAAAATGGATCAGTCCAATAAGGAGTTCTTGCCTGTATTGTAAGGTGTGAAGTTGAGTAAAAGACACAAAACCTGACCACGGTAGAAGATAAAGAGAGAATGAAAGTCATTCCCTATGCCTCAGTCATAGGTTCTATAAAGTATTCCATGTTGTGTCCCAAACTTGTTGCATACCTTGCCATGAGTTTGGCAAGGGTGTACAATAGTGATCAAGGAGTAGATCACTAGAGAGCAGTCAAAATTATCCTTAGTTACCTTAAAAAGGACTAAGGAAATGTTTCTTGGTTATGGAGGTGATAAAGAGTTTGTCATAAAGAGTTACGTTGATGCAAGCTTTGGCACTGATCTAGATGACTCTAAGTCTCAATCTAGATACTTATTGAACGTAGGAGCAATTAGCTAGAGTAGCTCCATGCAGAGCATTGTAGACATAGAAATTTGCAAAATACATACGGATCTAAATGTGGCAGACCCGTTGACTAAACTCCTCTCACAAGAAAACATGATCACACCTTTGTACTCTGTGGGTGTTAATGACATAGCAATGTGAACTATATTATTGACTCTAGTAAACCCTTTGGGTGTTGGTCACATGGCGATGTGAACTATGGGTACTAATCACATAAAGATGTGGACTATTGGTGTTAAATCACATGGCAATGTGAACTAGATTATTGACTCTAGTGCAAGTGGGAGACTGAAGGAAATATGCCCTAGAGGAAATAATAAAGTTGTTATTTTGTATTTCCTTATTTCATGATAAATTTTTATTATTCATGCTAGAATTGTATTAACCGGAAACTTGACACATGTGCGGATACATAGAGAAAATATCGTGCCCTAGTAATCATGTACTAGACTAGCTCGTTGATCAAAGATGGTTGAGTTTCCTAACCATAGACATGTGTTTTCATTTGATAAACGGGGTCACATCATTAGGAGAATGATGTGATGGACAAGACCCATTCGTTAGCTTAGCATTATGATCATTCAGTTTTATTGGTATTGCTTTCTTCATGTCAAATACGTATTCCTTCGACTATGAGATTATGCAACTCCCGGATACTGGAGGAATGTCTTGTGTGCTATCAAACGTCACAACATAACTGGGTGATTAGAAAGATGCTCTACAGGTATATCCGAACGTGTTTGTTGGGTTGGCATAGATCGAGATTAGGATTTGCCTACTCCGAGTATCGGAGAGGTATCTCTGGGCCCTCTCAATAATGCACATCATAAGAAGCCTTGCAAGGAAAGTGACTAATGAGTTAGTTGCAGGATGATGCATTAAGGAACGAGTAAAGAGACTTGCGATAACGAGATTGAACTAGGTATGAAGATACCGATGATCGAATCTCGAGTAAGTAACATACCTATGACAAAGGGAATAACGTATGTTTTCATACGGTTCGACCGATAAATATCTTTGTAGAATATGTGGGAGCCAATATGAGCATCCAGGTTCCACTATTGGTTATTGACCGGAGAGGTGTCTCGGTCATGTCTACATAGTTCTCAAACTCGTAGGGTCCGCACGCTTAACGTTCGATGACGATATTGTATTTTATGAGTTATGTGATTTGGTGACCGAATGTTGTTCGGAGTCCCGGATGAGTTTACGGACATGACGAGGAGTCTCGAAGTGGTTGTGAGGTAAAGGTTGATATATAGAACGATAGTATTCGGACACTGGAAGTGTTCCGGAGGGTACCAGCCTCAAGTAAATTTACCAAAGGACAAAGACGAAAGAGGGGATGCCCGATGCTTGGTTGTCCTTGAATATTACCTTGGGATGCCTTGGGCACCCCCAAGCTTAAGCTCTTGCCACTCCTTATTCCATATTCCATCAAATCTTTACTCAAAACTTGAAAACTTCACAACACAAAACTCAACAGAAAACTCATGAGATCCGTTAGTATAAGAAAATAAATCACCGGTTTTTGGTACTGTTGTGAACCCAATCTTTATTTATATTGGTGTAATATCTACTATATTCAAACTTCTACATGGTTCATACCCCCCCCCACCCTTGATAATTATAACTCCAAAAATTCTGAACAATTAGCACAACAGAGGAAATTCATATATCAATCTTGTGTAAAAAAAATCAGGATTTTATCATGCTACTACGATTTTTAAAAATTCTCGCAACCGGCGCAGAAGTTTCTGTTTTTCAGCAAGATCAAATCAACAATATACCAATGTATCCTAAAGGCTTTACTTGGGTCAAACACTAATTAAAGACACCAAAACATAATTACTACAGAAGTAATAATGTGTATTTATTCAAGAACAGTAGCAAAAACAAAAAAAATACAAAAATAAAATTGGGTTGCCTCCCAACAAGCTCTATTGTTTAACGCCCCTAGCTAGGCATAAAACATAGATCTAGGTATTATCATCTTTGGTATTCAATCCATAAGTAGCCCTCATAATAGATTCATATGGCAACTTAATTTTCTTTCTTCAAAAGTGTTCCATGCCCTACCTTAACGGAATTGAAATCTAATGTTTCCTTCTTTCATATCTATAATTGCACCAATCGTTCTAAGGAAAGGTCTACCAAAAATAATAGAACATGTAGGATTGCAATCTATTTCAAGCACAATGAAATCTACAGGCACTTAATTCATGTTTGCAACAATAAGAACATCATTAATCTTTCCCATAGGTTTCTTAATAGTGGAATTGGCAAGATACATTATTTCTCAGTCCTAAAGATATGCAAGAAGCAAAGAAATGTATGATGGAAAAAGGTATTAATGTGGAAGATGTTAAGAATTTACCACCTATTGAAGAAATACGTGGTCTTGACACACCACCACAGGTGGTAGAGGTAAATTCTCTTATAAAGTTTGATGAAGGTGACATTCCCTATAAAAAATCTCCTAGTCAATGCTTATATGAATTCGACAATTACATCATTAAGCATGATCATTTCAATGCAAATTTTATGAAACAATTGAAACAAAATGCATACATGATTGGTCATTTGAGTGACTTTTTGTTTAGAATAGTTAATGATATCAAAGGTGTAAGTAAACCTGCATCTATGGTCCAAACTCAGTTAGAACAAGTTGTTAAATCTCAAAGTGAATTGCTCAATGAAATGAAGAATAATATGAATGGCCATGCTATTGGAGTAATGACTAGAGGAGGTAGAATGACTCAAGAGCCACTTTATCCTAAAGGTCACCCTAACAGAATAGAACAAGATTCTCAAAGAATTAATATTGATGCACCTAGTCCATTGATAACCCACAAGTATAGGGGATAATGTAGCCTCTTTCGATAACTAAGAGTGTCGAACCCAACGAGGAGCTAATGGTAGAACAAATATTCTCTCAAGTCCTATCTGCCACTGATACGACTCTACGCACGCTTAGTGTTCGCTTTACCTAGAACAAGTATGAAACTAGAAGTACTTTGTAGGTGTTGGTGGATAGGTTTGCAAGATAATAAAGAGCACGTAAATAAAAAGTAGGGGCTGTTTAGATAAAGAAACAATAAAGTAAATATAGCGAGTGTGGAAAAGTGGCGGTATGAGTTGTGGAATTGTCCCTAAGCAATTGACTATGTTACTAGACCGGTAATCACTATTGTAATTTTATTTGAGGGAGATGCATAAGCTAACATACTTTCTCTTCTTGGATCATACGCACTTATGATTGGAACCCTAGCAAGCATACGCAACTACTAAAGATCATTAAGGTAAAACCCAACCATAGCACTAAAGTATCAAGTCCCCTTTATCCCATACGCAAACAACCTACTTACTCGGGTCTATGCTTCTGTCACTCACGCCATCCACCATAACCAAATCATGAACATATTGCAAACCCTACAACGGGGATCCCTCATGCTTGCGCGACACGGAGAGAACCATAGGACAGCACCAATTATAAAACATGCAACTCAAACCAATCGTAACAATTCATCAATCACCGATAGGACAACGAAAATTTACTCAGACATCATAGATTGGCAACACATCATTGGATAATAATATGAAGCATAAAGCACCATGTTTAAGTAGAGGGTACAACGGGTTGCAGGAGAGTGGACCGCTGAATATAGATGGGGGAAGGTGATGGAGATGTTGGTGAAGATGGCGGAGGTGCTGGTGAAGATCGCGGTGACGATGATGGCCCCCGGCGGCGTTCCGGCGCCACCGGAAGCAAGGGGGAGAGGGCCCCCTTCTTCTTCTTCTTCCTTGACCATCTCCCTAGATGGGAGAAGGGTTTCCCCTCTGGTACTTAGCTCCCATGGCGTGGGAGGGGCGAGAGCCCCTCCGAGATTGGATCTGTCTCTCTGTCTCTCTCTGTTTCTGCGTTCTCAGATTCTGCCCTTACACCGTTTTTTTTATATCCAGAGATCCGTAACTCCGATTGGTGTGAATCTTTCGCCCAGATTTTTCTCATAAAATTAGCTTCCTTGCGTTAAAATAAGAACGTCAGCCGCCTTACGGGGTGCCCAGGAGAGTCCAGGGTGCGCCTGCCCCCCTAGGGCGCGCCCCTGTCTCGTGGCCCCCTTGGGCACCGTCTCGCGTTGATTCTTCCTCCCAAAAATCATAAATATTCCAAAATAATTCTCCGTCCATTTTTATCCCGTTTGGACTCCGTTTGATATTGGGTTTCTGCGAAATATAAAACATGCAACAAATAGGAACTGGCACTGGATCAATATGTTAGTCCCAAAAATAATATAAAAGTTGCCAAAAGTATATGAAAGTTGAAGAATATTGCCATGGAACAGTCAAAAATTATAGATACGACAGAGACGTATCAGCATCCCCAAGCTTAATTCCTGCTCGTCCTCGAGTAGGTAAATGATTAAAAGATAATTTTTGATGTGGAATGCTACCTAGCATAATCTTGATCATGTAATCTAATCATGGCATGAATATTAAGACAAGAGTGATTCAAAGCAATAGTCTATCATTTGACATAAAAACAATAATACTTCAAGCGTACTAATAAAGCAATCATGTCTTTTCAAAACAACAAGGCCAAAGCAAGCTTATCCCTACAAAATCATATAGTTTGGCCATGCTTCATTTTCGTCACACAAAATGCTCCCATCATGCACAACCCCGATGACAAGTCGAGCAATTGGTTCATACTTTTTAACGCGCTTCAGCTTTTTCAACCCTCACGCAATACATGAGCGCAAGCCATGGATATAGCACTATATGTGGAATAGAATATGATGGTGAGGGTTTATGCGGAGAAGACAAAAAAGGGAGAAAGTCTCACATCGACGCGGCTAATCAACGGGCTATGGAGATGCCCATCAATTGATATCAATGCGAGGAGTAGGGATTGCCATGCAACGGATGCACCAGAGCTATAAGTGTATGAAAGCTCAAACTGAAAACTAAGTGGGTGTGCATCCAACTTGCTTGCTCATGAAGACCTAGGGCATTTGAGGAATCCCATCGTTGGAATATGCAAGCCAAGTTCTATAATGAAAATTACCACTAGTATATGAAATTGATAACATAGAGACTCTCTATATGAAGAACATGGTGCTGCTCTGAAGCACAAGTGTGGTAAAAGGATAATAAAATTGCCCCTTTTCTTTTTCATTTTTTCATTTTTTTTCTTTTTTTTGGGCGGGCTTCTTTGCCCCCCCTTTTTTTATTTAGGCTTCTTTGGCCTCTCTTTTTTTCATGGGGCAATTCTCTATAAGATGATCATCACACTTTTATTTACTTACAACTCAATATTATAACTCGATACTAGAACAAAGATATGACTCTGTATGAATGCCTCCGGCGGTGTACCGGGATGTGCAATGATCTAGCATAGCAACGACATCAAAAAAACGGACAAGCCATGAAAACATCATGCTAGCTATCTTACGATCATGCAAGGCAATATGATAATGAATGCTCAAGTCATGTATATGATGATGATGGAAGTTGCATGGCAATATATCTCGGAATGGCTATGGAAATGCCATAATAGGTAGGTATGGTGGCTGTTTTGAGGAAGATATAAGGAGGCTTATGTGTGATAGAGCGTATCATATCACGGGGTTTGGATGCACTGGTGAAGTTTGCAGCAACTCTCATGGTGAGAAAGGGCAATGCACGGTACCGAAGAGGCTAGCAATGATGGAAAGGTAAAAGTGCGTATAATCCATGGACTCACATTAGTCATAAAGAACTCATATACTTATTGCAAAAGTTTATTAGCCCTCGAAGCAAAGTACTACTACGCATGCCCCTATGGGGATAGATTGGTAGGAAAAGACCATCGCTCGTCCCCGACCGCCACTCATAACGAAGACAATCAAAGAAACACCTCATGCTTCAAATTTGTCACACAACGGTTACCATACGTGCATGCTACGGGACTTGCAAACATCAACACAAGTGTCTCTACAATCCACAACCACCCACTAGCATGATTCTAATATCACCATCGTTATATCGCAAAACTATTGCAAGGAATCAAACATATCATATTCAGCGATCTACAAGTTTATGTAGGATTTTATGACTAACCATGTGAATGACCAATTCCTGTCATCTCTCTAAATAGATATAAGTGAAGCAATAGTTTAATTCTTACTACAAAAGATATGCCCACACTCTAACAAATATAAGTGAAGCAAAAGAGCATTCTACAAATGGAGGTTTTCTATGTGAAGAGAAACAGGCAATCCAAACTTCAAATGATATAAGTGAAGCACATGAAGCATTCTATAAAGCCATACTCAAAAGATAGAAGTGAAGTGCAATGAGCATTCTATAAATCAACAAAGGACTATCTCATACCAGCATGGTGCATAAAATAAAAATGAAAACTAAATGCAAAAGACGCTCCAAGACTTGCACATATCGCATGAACGAAACGAATACGAAAACATACCGATACTTGTTGAAGAAAGAGGGGATGCCTTTCGGGGCATCCCCAAGCTTATACGCTTGAGTCTCCTTGAATATTTACTTGGGGTGCCTTGGGCATCCCCAAGCTTGAGCTCTTGCCTCTCTTCCTTTTCCTCATATCGAGTCATCCTCGATCAAACACTTCATCCACACAAAACTTCAACAGAAAACTCGGTAAGATCCGTTAGTATAATAAAGAAAATAACTACTCTAGGTACTGTTGAAAACCAATTCATATTTTGTTTTTGCATTGTGTATACTGTAATATAGCTTTTTCATGGCTTAATCCACTAACAGAAATTGATAGATTCATCAAAACAAGCAAACCATGCATCAAAAACAGAATCTGTCAAAAAAAGAACAGTCTGTAGCAATCTAAACATTCACCATACTTATGGTACCCCAACAATTCTAAAAAAATTAGGAAAAATGAAAACTTTGTACATCAAAACAGTGCAAAAAGAATCAGAACCATTTGGTGTTCCAGTAAAAAAGGTAAAATCGTGCACTACAGCCAAAGTTTCTGTCCTGCACCGTACAAACCAACAAGTATTGTAAACATCCTAAAGGCAAACCTTGGCACATTATTTTTATAATACAAAGTAATTGTACAAGGGGATAATTATTTTTGTTGAAAAGTTTCTGTAATCAAGATTCACAAAGTTTCCGTGAGCATGAACAAAGTTCAAGGCTAGCTCCCACTTCAACAATGCTTGTTTTTCTCACTTTCACTTTCCTTTTTGAAAAGTTTTAGGTTCCCCTATTTATTTTATTGTTTTAAACTATATAAAAGCACTCAACAGAAATAAATGACTCTCTAAAACTTCCGGGTTGTCTACCTGGCAGCGCTTTCTTTAAAGCCATTAAGCTAGGCATAAAGTGCTCAAATAATGGATCCACCCGGATCCCAAGGTATATCAAAGCCAATTTTAATTAACAATGATTTGTAATTTAGTAGTGAGCACAAAGTAACATATATCATGCAACAACAAATTCTAACTCTCTTCCTATGCATCGGCATGTCATAAAAGAACAATTCATGCACACCAAGTAAAGGCCAATGCATAGTATAAACAGTTTCTTGCAATTTATCATATTGGAAACGTAGAGAGGTGGAGATATAGTTCCTCTCTCATAATAATTGCAAGTAGGAGAAGCAAGCACATGCATATTATATCTATCAAAATTATCATGTGCAACGGTAAAATGCAACCCATCAATATAATCCTTAATAAGCACAAACTTCTCCGATATAGTGTAGTTTGGAGAATTCAAAAAGATAATAGGGTTATCATGCTTGGGTGCAATAGCAACAATTTCATGTTTAACGTAAGGAACTATAGCAAGTTCATCTCCATAAGCATAATTCATATTGGCATCTTGGCCACCAGCATAGCAAGCATCATCAAAAAGGGATATTTCAAGAGAACCAACGGGGTCATAGCAATCATCCTTCGGTAAGCATGAAGGGAAATTAAACAATAATGTATGAGTTGAAGAGTTACTCTCATTAGAAGGTGGGCACGAGTAGCTAATCCGCTCTTCCTCCTTTTGTTCTTCGCTCTCCTCATCATCTTTTTCATCCAATGAGCTCACAGTTTCATCAATTCCTTCTTCCATAGGCTCCTGCAAAATATTAGTCTCTTCTTGGACAGCGAAGACTTACTCAATAAATGCATCAATAATGGCATTATATTCATAATTCTCATAGCAATATCTAAGTATAGCAAAAATTTCAGGCCTGTAAACAGCATCATCAAAATTTTCACACGTTTTAAACAAAGATTCTATTTCATAAGCACCCATAAAAGCAACAAATTATTCTATTTGTTCCACATCATAGTAATCATATCTACCATTAGCATAATAAGCTAAGGTTTTATTATCGTTAAATTTGCATGAAAAGTCAAGGTGTGGAGCCTTCATCCTAGAGCAACAAGTATAATCATATCTCAAGCATAGTTGCCTAGCATACCACTTCAACATATGAATTTGATCCCATAATAGTTTCCATTTTTGTGTCAAGCGATAATCCCTAAAGTATTCACGTTGATCCAACATGTCTCCCATAACAAAATTGAATGGGGTTTTCTCAGGATTATCAAATTAGTACATAATTTATGTCACATAATGAGCATCGAGAGTTTTAGGAGGTTCCTCATCTCCATGAGTAGCAAGTACACCTATTTTTTTGGTATTTCGTGTTCCATATCCATAACTAAAGATAGAGAACAACTTAGAACAGCAAATAAAAATTACTTAGTGATAAAGCAAACAAGCACACACGAGAATATTCACCCCATGCTATGACTCCCCGGCAATGGCGCCAGAAAAAGGTCTTGATAACCCACAAGTGTAGGGGATAATTGTATCCTCTTTCGATAAGTAAGAGTGTCAAACCCAACGAGGAGCTAAAGGTAGAACAAATATTCTCTCAAGTCCTATCTGCCACTGATACGACTCTACACACGCTTAGTGTTCGCTTTACCTAGAACAAGTATGAAACTAGAAGTACTTTGTAGGTGTTGTTCGATAGGTTTGCAAGATAATAAAGAGCACGTAAATAAAACGTAGGGGTTGTTTAGATAAAGAAACAATAAAGTAAATATAGCGAGTGTGGAAAAGTGGCGGTAGGAATTGTGGAATTGTCCCTAAGCAATTGACTATGTTACTAGACCGGTAATCACTATTGCAATTTTATTTGAGGGAGAGGCATAAGCTAACATACTTTCTCTTCTTGGATCATATGCACTTATGGTTGGAACTCTAGCAAGCATCCGCAACTACTAAATATCATTAAGGTAAAACCCAACCATAGCATTAAAGTATCAAGTCCCCTTTATCCCGTACGCAAAACAACCTACTTACTCGGGTCTGTGCTTCTGTCACTCACGCCATCCACCATAAGCGAATCATGAACATGTTGCAAACCCTACAGCGGGGATCCCTCACGCTTGCGCGACACGGAGAGCACCATAGGACAGCACCAATAATAAAACATGCAACTCAAACCAATCATAGCAATTCATCAATCACCGATAGGACAACGAAAATCTACTCAGACATCATAGGATGGCAACACATCATTGGATAATAATATGAAGCATAAAGCACCATGTTTAAGTAGAGGGTACATCGGGTTGCGGTAGAGTGAACCACTGAATATAGATGGGGGAAGGTGATGGAGATGTTGGTGAAGATGGCGGAGGTGTTGCTGAAGATCGCGGTGATGATGATGGCCCCCGGCGGCGTTCCAGCGCCACCGGAAGCAAGGGGGAGAGGGCCCCCCTTCTTCTTCTTCTTCCTTGACCTTCCCCCTAGATGGGAGAAGGGTTTCCCCTCTGGTACTTGGCTCCCATGGCATGGGAGGGGTGAGAGCCCCTCCGAGATTCGATCTGTCTCTCTGTCTCTCTCTGTTTCTGCGTTCTCAGATTCTGCCCTTACATCGTTTCTCTTATATCTGGAGATCCATAACTCTGATTGGGGTGAATCTTTTGCCCAGATTTTTCTCATAAAATTAGCTTTCTTGCGGCAAAAGAAGAGCGTCAACCGCCTTACGGAGGGCCCGCGAGAGTCCAGGGCGCGCCTGCCCCCTGGGGCGCGCCCCCATGTCTTGTGGCCCCCTCGGGAACCGTCTCGCGTTGATTATTCCTCCCAAAAATCACAAATATTCCAAAATAATTCTCCGTCCGTTTTTATCCCGTTTGGACTCCGTTTGATATTGGGTTTCTGCGAAATATAAAACATGCAACAAACAGGAACTGGCACTGGGCACTGGATCAATATGTTAGTCCCAAAAATAATATAAAAAGTTGCCAAAAGTATATGAAAGTTGAAGAATATTGGCATGGAACAATCAAAAATTATAGACACGATGGAGACGTATCATCCATGTAAAAATAGAAAGAAAAAGAAAATGATAGGACTTTGCATACTTCTAGTGAACCTGAGGTAGAAAAACCTTATGATAATGATAATGGTGTTTCTATTTTTGATGTTGAAACTTAATCTGGTAATGAATATTCACCTAGCGATAATGATAATGACAATGAAGATGTTCATGTAGATGCTCAACCAGACAATGGTAAGGAACCAGATAATGATGTTGAAATAGGACCCGCCATTGATCTTGATAACCCACCTTTTTAAAAATAAACATTATGCTAAGAGAGTTTTTGTTGCTAGAAAACATGGTAAAGAAAGACAACCACTGGTTCAAAAACTCATGCATTTCCCACCTAAACCATCTAAGAATAAAGATGAGGAAGAATTTGAGCGCTTTGCTAAAATGCTTAGGCTAGTCTTTTTGCGTACTTGTTTAACTAATATTCTGAAGACGGCCCCTTATGCTAAATACATGAAAGATATTGTCACTAATAAAAGAAAAATACCTAAAGCTGAAATCTCCACCAACTCATTCCGGTAAGCAAAGATATCTGGTGGCATGATGGTGTATCCGTTCCTGCCATGAAAGTCAAACAAAGAAGGTGCAGGCAATGGAATAATATCACGAGTGTCCTCGCTAAATACCAAATTCTAACAAATGTGGTGAGGGGGCTCAGGTTCATCAATAAATTGGTGATTGTTCATAGCCTGGTGATTAATACGTCTCCAAGGTATCTATAATTTTTGACTGTTCCATGCTATTATATTATCTGTTTTGGATGTTTAATGGGCATTTATATGCTATTTTAAATTATTTTTTGGACTAACCTATTAACCGAGAGCCTAGTGCCAGTTTCTGTTTTTTTTTGCTATTTTAGAGTTTCGCAGAAAAGGAATACCAAACGGAGTCCAAACGGAATGAAACTTTCGCGATGATCTTTCTTGGACCAGAAGGAAACCAGAAGACTTGGAGATGAAGTCGGAGACGCAACAAGGCGTCCACGAGGCAGTAGGGCGCGCCCTAGGGGGTAGGGCACGCCCCCTACCTTGTGGGCCCCTCGAGGGTCTCCTGACCTAGCTCCTTCGCCTATATAAATTCTTATACCCTGAAAATATCCAAGGGAGCCACAAAACCACTTTTCCACCGCCGCAACCTTGTGTACCCGTGAGATCCCATATAGGGACCTTTTCTGGCGTCCTGCCAGAGGGGGATTCGATGACGGAGGGCTTCTTCATCAACACTATTGCCTCTCTGATGATGCGTGAGTAGTTTACCACAGACCTACGGGTCCATCGCTAGTATCTAGATGGCTTCTTCTATCTCTTTGATTGTAAATATGATGTTCTTGGAGATCTATTCGATGTAATATTCTTTTGCGGTGTGTTTGCCGAGATCTAATGAATTGTGGATTTATGATCAAATTATCTATGAATATTATTTGGTTCTTCTTTGAATTCCTATATGCATGATTTGATATCTTTGCAAGTCTCTTCGAATTATCGGTTTAGTTTGGCCTACTAGATTAATCTTTCTTGCAATGGGAGAAGTGCCTAGCTTTGGGTTCAATCTTGCGGTGTACTTTCCCAGTGACAGTATGGCCAGCAAGGCACATATTGTATTGTTGCCATCGAGGATAAAAAGATGGGGTTTTCATCATATTGCTTGAGTTAATTCCTCTACATCATGTCATCTTACTTAATGCGTTACTCTGTTCTTCATGAACTTATTACTCTAGATGCAGGCATGAGTCGGTCGATGTGTGGAGTAATAGTAGTTGATGCAGAATCGTTTCGGTCTACTTGACATGGACGTGATGCCTATGTTCATGATCATTGCTTTACATATCGTCATAACTTTGCGCTTTTCTATCAATTGCTCGGCAGTAATTTGTTCACCCACCATAATATTTGCTATCTTGAGAGAAGCCACTAGTGAAACCTATGGCCCCCGGGTGAAAGGATCGATATGGTTGACTAGAGGGGGGGTGAATAGGCAACTAACAATTTTTAAGCTTTTCTTTACCAATTTAAACTTTTCAACAAATAGGTTGTCTAGATATGCAACTATGTGAGCAACCTATATGATGCAATGACAACTAGCACAAAAGCAAGCAAGGGATACAACACAAGTAGGCTTGCAAAAGTAAAGGCACGAAATAACCAAGAGTGGAGACGAGGATGTGTTACCGAAGTTCCTTCCTTTTAAAGGGAAGTACGTCTCCGTTAGAGCGGTGTGGAGGCACAATGCTCCCCAAGAAGCCACTAGGGCCACCGTATTCTCCTCACGCCCTCACACAATGCGAGATGCCGTGATTCCACTATTGGTGCCCTTGAAGGCGGCAACCGGACCCTTACAAACAAGGTTGGGGCTCTCTCCACAACTTAATTGGAGGCTCCCAACGAAACCACGAAGCTTCACCACAATGGAATATGGCTTCGAGGTGACCTCAACCATCTAGGGTGCTCAAACACCCAAGAGTAACAAAATCCACACTAGAAAGTATGGGGGAAGAAAATATCCTTTGGTGGAAGTGTAGATCTAGGTCTCCTCCTTCAATCTCTAGAAAATCAACAAGTTTGAGTGGCTAGAGAGAGAGATCGGGCAAGAGAGCTTGAGAGCATTAGTGGTGGAGTGAGAGAGGTAAAAGGTGAGAGTGGTAGGTGGAAGAACCACCTTATATAGCAACCCTAATAAATCCAACCGTTACTGCGTTTTCAGCACTGCAGCGGTACAACCGCTCCTTGCCCCAGTACAACCTAGGCTCACGATGTAGCGGCAGAACCCTACCAGGCGGTACTACCGGGCCACCAGGCAGTAGTACCGGTTATTAGAAAATAACCGGACCAACCTCCCAGCCACCGCACAACTACCGCACTGAAACAGAACGGAGTCACCCTTGAGGGTGGTAGTTGGGCGGTGCGGGGCCGGTGCAACCGCTTGGCCTTGAGCGCTTGAGCGGCTAAGGTACGAGCGGAAGAACCTCTCGAACCTCTGGTAGTACCGGTTGATGAGGAACAACCAGACCAACCGGGCCACCACCGCCCGGGGAACCGCATCAAAACAGAAGCCTGACCGGTACATGGGCAGTGCATGGCCGGAACAACCGCTGCAGGTCTTTGCAGAGCCTGGTGGCGGTACCACCGCCCGGAGGCAGCGGTACCACCGCTCGACAAAGACAGGAAAGCGCCAAGAGCCATCGGTACAACCGCTTGGACAAGCGGTACTACCGCTGGGAAAACACAGCAGAAGTCAAACCAAAAGGGATGCACTCTCTCTCACACCAGAGGAAGACAAAAGAGGGGTGATGGAGGTGTACATGAATGGATACTCCTATCCATTCCAATGTGGGTTCCCTCTTGATAGTATGTGTTCCCTACGACCAAAGAGATAAAAAGCATAGAGGACTCCATCTTCAACCGTTTCCTTCGAGAGAGAACAACTAACCGGTGTAAGCCTAATCATCAAGAACCTGAAACATTTAGCACATGATTAGACCAACAAAGGGTTGTCATCATCATACAAAATATAAGGTAGGGAAATGCCCTTTCAATCTCCCCCTTTTTGGTGGATGATGACAACAACACGATTTAAGATAGAAATCTATAGAATCTAGTCGGAGCTCCCCCTAGATGTGTGCCCCAATTTGAACTAGTTGTTAGAGAGCATGGGCATACTTTAAGGTCGAGACTCCCCCTAGATTTTATAGACTCACCACTAAGCACATAATATGAATGTAGACAACATAATGGAACGAGAGCAATGCTACCAATAATATCCAACAAACAAGAAATTAAGATAGCAGGAGTGGAACAAGATCCACACAAAGCAAACCGAGAAACGAACAAAGTTCAACTGCAGACCACTGACAAAGTTCAACAGGAAACACACACCACGCAAACACCCATGCAACTCCCGAGTCCTATCACACTCTCTCCCCCTTTGGCATCAAGACACCAAAAAGGAAGAGAGCGAAGCTAGCGCCCCAGGCTCAGTCGTCCTCCTCTAACTCCTCGGTAGCATCTGGATCTTCATCATTATCAGAATCTTCAACATTATCAGAATCTTCATCATCATCCCGATCTGAGTCCTCCATGATATCATCAGCAGCAGTAAAGGTGGTGGAGGGCTGAGGGGGGGCTTCATCATCAGTCCAGGTGCTGTGGGAAGATATCCAACGCTCCTCCGGTGTGATGCTCTTCTCAGAGCCACTCTGAACTGACATGTTGAGGTGCCTCATCATTGCAATTTGGCGACACCGGACAAGCATCTCATTGACATGTGCCTCATACATCCTCTTCTGGATGTCAGACTGAAGGCAGAAAGTCTTCTTCACCTTGGCAGCGAGCTTGTCCACCCACGAAGGCTTGGCCCCTGGCTCCAGCTCAAAATCCTCATCGTCAGAAGTTGCATAGACATCCTCAGGAGCATTAGCAGGGAAGCGAGGCTCGGCGTGCTTCTTCTTCTTAAGGATCTTGACTTCATGAATGGTGAGATTATCAGGAGAGGTGAGGGGCTCTACAGGACGGCGAACCTCCCACACGGAGTTCAGAAAGCACATGACAAAAGGAGCATAAATGGGGACCTTCCTGTAGATGACCATGTTGTACATCTCGTGCCACAGCCAGTTGGACACATCAAACGTCTCCCTAGATCCCACCTTGGTCTTCATAGCAACCATCAAGTCAACAAGATAACCATGGATTTCATCTTGATTCCCCACCTTGGGCAGAAGCACATTGTGAAACACACAATGCATGATGTCATAGACCTTCACCAAATCCTTAGATTCGCCAATAATACCACGGCCCCGAATGTACAGAGGGGCAAGCTTCTCCTTAGGCATGAAGTCAGGATGGTCATGGAGGCGAATGCCACCCCTTCCTTCTAGACCGGTATCATCGTACCCAATAGCATTGCAAAAGGTCCTCTAGGGAACTTGAAAGATCTCATCACGGCACATGAAAGTGAGGGTACGCGCGTCGTCTTCTCCAAAGTGAACGGTGGCATAGAACTGATGGATGAGTTGAACATCAAAGTCACAGTTGACGGGCATGAGCTTGACAAGATCAAACTCCTCACAGAGAGCCAAAGCCTCACCAAAATACTCCAGGTTGTTCCTCCAATGGTCAAGATCGATGGTCCACTACTTGGCATATCTGTTCTTGTTGTGCTCAAAGAGTTCATGAAAAATCCACACTTGCATCTCATTCCGAAACTGAAGAGTGGTCCAACGAGGAGCTATGGGAACCACATAAGGATTCTTTGAGTGGAAGGCTTCCCAATCCTTGGCTTTCCAACGGTGCAGTGGCATTACCACACGTTGCTTTGCAGCAGCAGACTTTTCACGCCGAGTGGGCTTTGTGGGAACCACGACTTCCTCTTCATCAGCAGACACAGCCGGGCGCGCAGTCCTTCGAGCCCTCTTCTTGGTATTACGAGGAGCAGAGCGAGAACTAGAGCCACCTGAACACACACACACGAAGAGAACACACGAAAACCAGCAAGAATGAGAGGAAAGCACACGAAAAATGCAACAGCAGAGAAACCAGAACAGTGCTGTGTGGTTCATATATCTCGGTTGTACCGGATCTCCCACCGGTAAAACCGCCCCACCGGTTGTACCGCCCGTATAGGCGGTAGAACCGCTGATAGTGGCACTACCAGGGGGGATAGATCTAACCAAGACATGTGAATCACACAAGCAATATTCCGATTTCTAGGTACTGCATAGACCGAAGAAAAACAACGATCGCTCCCAACCAAAGATCAAACACTAAACTTGGAGGGTTAAGTAATGCCCTAGACAAAGAAGAAACCCTAAAACAAGGAACGAAGAACAAGGGCATTACCACCATCCATGGGAGGAGATCGGAAGGCCTCCACGGAGGGAATCCACGGAGAGCCCATGGATCTGAAGCGCGGGACGCACTCCGGGACGGGGCAGAGGTGACCGGCGGCTAGGGCAAGGAAAAGTCGAACAGGGACGAAAGGGAAAAAGAAGAAAACCCTTCACCCCGTCGGATATAAATAGGCCCATAGCCGCGCAGCGGTAGAACCGCTCCGAGGACCGGTTGTACCGCAGGTCAGGTACTGACAGGTGGTTGTGGGCGGTACTTTCTTTCCTGAAGGGCATCGGTAGTACCGCCCGGAAACAACCGGTAGTACCGGACGAAGGAAGCCCAGTGAAAATGAGCGGTAAAACCGCCCAAGTACCGATTGCAAACCTACTAGGGCAGCACAACTAGGTATCAGCGGTAGAACCGCCCGTGACCCTGGTTGTACCGCCCGACCACCAATGCCCAAACCAAGGAGAAGGGAACAAAACAAACGGGACAATAACTTAGGGAAACCAACACTTAGAACAGAGAAAAGAACGAAAGGAAAACAAAACAACCACACGAAAGCAGAGCGAGCTCGGGCCTCTCTCAAGAGAGGGCGGTGGCCGGAGCCACCTATGTTTGAGTCAATTGGTATGGCACCGCAAAGAATTATCCTTGGGCCCATGACCAAAACTCGTCTTTGAAACACAAGTACCATAAAAAATGGCTAATGTGAAAGAGTTGATTGTTTTATGCATAATGGGGGGAGGGAGACTTCATTGAGAGAACAACACTCCCCCTATGTCCATGCCTACATATAAACTAGACAACAAGTTGAGTGAGATGAGGGGTGCAAGGGTTCAAGTCACATTGCTCGAATCAATGATATTTAGCTCATGCCTTAACTCGCGATATCTTGCTTCATCCAAGGGCTTCGTGAAAATATCTGCAAGGTTATCATGAGTGTTGACATATTTGAGCTCGATCTCCCCTTGCCTAATGTGATCCCGGATGAAATGATACCGAATCTCAATATGCTTCGTCTTGAAGTGTTGCACCGGGTTGAGAGAAATCTTGATGGCACTTTCGTTGTCACACCAAAGAGGCACTTTGTCACAAATGACACCGTATTCCTTTAAAGTTTACCTCATCCATAAGAGTTGTGCACAACAACTACCGGCAGCCACATATTCCGCTTCGATGGACGAGAGAGACACACAACTTTGCTTCTTGGAAGACCAACTGACCAAAGAGCACCCAAGAAATTGGCACCCTTCGGAAGTGGACTTCCTATCCACCTTGTCTCCCGCCCAATCGGAATCCATAAATCCTTCCAGCTTGAAGTTTGCCCCTCTTGGGTAAGTTTGGGGTATGAGCCAAATATTGAAAGATTCGCTTGACCGCCACATAGTGACTTTCCTTCGGTGCGGCTTGAAACCATGCACACATCCCCACACTCAACATGATATCCGGTCTAGATGCACAAAGGTAAAGCAAGGAGCCAATCATGGAGCGATATACCTTTTGATCCACCGCTTTACCATTGGGATTAATGTCAAGTTGGCACTTGGAAGGCATTGGAGTAGTAGCCGGCTTGACATCACTTAACTTGAATCTTTTCAGCATGTCTCGAGTATATTTGGCTTGGTTGATGAAGGTTCCTTCTCTTCTTTGTTTGATATCAAAACCAAGGAAGAACTTCAACTCTCCCATCGAAGACATCTTGAACTTGGAGGTCATGAGAGCGGCAAATTCCTCATTGAAAGCTTTGTTAGGGGAACCAAAGATAATATCATCAACATATAGTTGGCATACAAACAACTCCCCTTTGACCTTCTTAGTAAAAAGAGTGGGATCGATTTGCCCTACTTCAAATCCACGGTCTTGTAACAACTTGGTAAGGTGGTCATACCACGCACGTGGGGCTTGTTTAAGGCCATAGAGTGCTTTATTGAGTTGATACACATGATCCGGGAAGTAGGGATCCTTGAACCTGGGGGGTTGCTTGACATAGACCAACTCATTAATAGGACCATTAAGAAAAGCACTTTTCACATCCATTTGTTGCAACTTAAAGTTTTGATGGGAAGCATAAGCAATTAACAAACAAATGGATTCAAGGCAAGCAACGGGAGCAAAGGTTTCACCGTAGTCGATACCCTCGACTTGGGAGTAGCCTTGTGCTACCAATCTTGCCTTGTTGCGAATGATGTTCCCATGAGCATCTTGCTTGTTCTTGAAAATACACTTGGTTCCAATGACGTTGTGGTTCCTCGATGGCCTTGGCACCAATCTCCACACCTTGTTGTACTCGAAGTTGTTGAGTTCTTCATGCATAGCATTGAGCCAATTCGAGTCTTCAAGCGCCTCAAAGACCTTTTGGGGTTCAACACAAGAGATAAACGCGTGATGTTCACAATAGTTTGCTAATTGTCTATGAGTGCTTACCCCCTTTCTTAAGCTTCCAACCACATTCTCCATGAGATGGCCTTTGATGGTGAGTTTGGAAGCAATCTTCGCGGCACGACACTCTAATTCCTCCTCGGATGTGGAAGGAGGAGGGTTAACTTGATCATCTTGAGCGCCGTCTTGAGCTAGTTCTTGATCTTGAGATTGCTCATGGTCTTGAACTTGCTCAAGGGGAAGAACTTGACCTTGGGCATCATTTGGAGGTTCCCCACCATCTTGAGATTGATCTTGCCCTTGGTCTTGTTCACGAGGTTGAGGGCCTTCACTTTGTTCTTCGGAAGCGTGTGGGTCTTGAGTAGGTGAAGGCTCCACTTGAATGGAGCATTGTCCTCTCCTTCGGCCACAAGGGGTTCCTCAATGGGTAGAATATGACCAATACCCATTCTTCTTATGTCTTGAGGAGGAATTTCATCACCTACATCACAAGTACCACTTTGCTCCACTTGGGAGCCGTTATTTTCGTCAAACTCCACGTTACATGTCTCCTCAATGAGTCCGGTGGACTTGTTGAGAACACGGTAAGCATGAGAGTTTGTAGCATAACCAACAAATATGCCCTCATAAGCTCTAGCCTCAAATTTAGACAAACGAACACCTTTCTTGAGAATGAAACACTTATACCCGAACACCCGGAAGTACTTGAGATTGGGCTTATTGCCGTTGAGTATCTCATAAGGAGTCTTGTTCAAGCCTTTGCGGAGATAGAGCCGATTCGATGCATGACATGCTGTGTTGATGGCTTCGGCCCAAAAGTTGTATGGAGACTTGAACTCCGCCATCATGGTCCTTGCCGCATCCATCAATGTCCGGTTCTTCCTCTCTACAACACCATTTTGTTGAGGGGTATATGGTGCAGCGTATTGATGCTTGATCCCCTCATCACTAAGAAACTCATCCAGGGTGTAGTTCTTGAACTCGGTGCCGTTGTCACTTCTTATTGTCAAGATCTTTGCATTATGTTGACGTTGAGCTTCATTTGCAAAGTCGATGACGGTTTGTTGAGTATCACTCTTCCTCTTGAAGAAGTATACCCAAGTGTATCTTGAATAGTCATCCACACTTACCAAGCAATACTTTCTATCTCCAAGACTATCAAACGATGGAGGCCCAAAGAGATCCATGTGAAGGAGCTCCAAGGGTCTCTTCGAGTAGATGATGGTCGTGGGAGGGTGAGCCTGCTCATGGAGCTTTCCTTCAATACAAGCACTGCAAGCACGATCTTTGGCAAAACTAACATTTGTTAGTCCACGGACATGGTCCCCCTTGAGAAGACTTTGCAAAGATCTCATATTGACGTGGGCTAAACGGCGATGCCAAAGCCATCCCATGTCAACTTTAGCCATTAGGCATGTCGCTGTCTTAGTGGGTCGCTCCGAAAAGTTAATCACATAGAGACCATTCTCGACATGCCCAACAAAGGCTACTTTAAGAGTCTTGCTCCACAAGAGGGCCACGGTATCAATGTCAAAGAAGGTAGCACAACCCATGAGTGCAAGTTGACGAACGGAAAGCAAATTGTATGCAAGGGACTCAACAAGCATGACTTTCTTGATCGTTAGATCATGAGAAATGACAACCTTGCCAAGACCCAATACCTTAGAATGTGAGGCATCACCCCACTCGACATTGGTGGGAATAGATGGAATCTTTTGCACGTCCACCACCAAGTCCTTGCTTCCGGTCATATGATTTGTTGCTCCACTATCGAGCAACCATGATCCCCCACCGGAAGCAAACACCTATAAGAGATCAATGCTTGGTTTTAGGTACCCATTTAGTAATGGGTCCTTTGATGTTAGTAACAAGGGTTTTAGGAAGCCAAATAGACCATTCAATGTACTCATAAGGAGAACCAACAAATTTAGCATAAACATGTCCATCACTAGCATGGCACAACAGATATGACGGGTTAAAGTCGCCGGCTTTGTTGGAGGAATTGCTTTTGCCCTTTTGGACATTAACTCCCTTTACTTTTTCCTTCTTCTCCTTAGGAGCACCCTCTCCCTCTTTCACAAAAGTTTGCTTGAGAGGAGGAGGACGTTTGGTCTTGTCGTTCTTCTTCTTGCCCTTGGACTTGGGTGCAAACCCAATTCCCTTCTTGGCCACAACTTCCTTTCGATTGATCAAAAGGTCGTTGAGGTTCTTCTCACCTTGAATGCAATTCACAAGCCCTTTCTCAAGTTGATCCTTCAACTTGGCATTCTCCTCCACAAGGTGCACATGCTCACAACACGGGTTAGTAGCACATGCATTATCAATTAATTCCATATGAGGGAAGGTGGCATTTTCCTTGGTTAGCTTAACTTGGAGTTGAGCATGATACTCCTTGAGGTTAGCATGAGCATCCTTCAAGACCTTGTGAGACTTGTCAAGTATCTCAAACTCCTCTTTGAGTCTAGCATGATCAACCCCAAGTTTAGCCTTCTCGGAAGTTAGCACACGAGACACGACAAGAGCATGATCAAGATCTTTCTTTAACTTAGCATGGTCATTGTTGTATGACTCCTCAAAAGTCAAACGATGCACATGCTCTTCCTCAAGAGCATTAGAGAGATCTGATATCTCATCGACATAGTCACGACTATGACCTTCCATCTTAGAGATGGTTTCTTTGCGAACCTTGATCATGTCATTGGCCTCACCAAGTTGTTCCAAGAGAGCAACAAAATGCTTCTTGGACTTGCCCTTGAGCTTACTCATAAAAGACTCAAATTCATTCACTTCCTCATTAGACCCATCATGTTCATCAATGCAATCCTCCAAGGAGAAATTAGTAATGATGGTGGTTTTGATGTTCGGTGTTACCTTGTTTGAAGCTTTAGCCATGAGGCACTTGGCGGTGATGTTCTCATTGGGTGAATCAAAGAGAGACACCCGGGGAGTAGTAGCAATGGCAACGGACGCCATGGCCATTGCTTCTCCATTTTCATCATCATCGTCATCCTCTTGGTATTCTTCTTGAACCACCAACCCATGAGTGGGAGTCTTCTTGGTGAAGTTGTTCTTGTTGGGGAAGGACTTGGCTTTGTCTTTTCGGATGAACTTGCCACCATTGTCTTCCCGCTTCTCGTAAGGGCAGTCCGCAACGAAATGGCTCACATTGCCACAGTTGAAGCAAGTTCTAACTCGTTGCTTGCCCTTGACGCCACTTGAGTTATTCTTGTTAAAGTTGGGTCTTGTATTCTTCTTGCTCCAAAATTGTCTTGAAGCAAGGGCCATGTGCTCATGATAATCATATTTGGTGTCTTTGGGTTGCTCTCCTCATCTTCCACTTCTTCCTCTTCTTCCATATTAACCTTGGCCTTCAAACCAAGGTTGGGCTTCTTTGCCCTTTAATAACGGAGCACCGCATTGTCGGCGGTCTTGTCCAAGATGCTCATTGCAACAAACTCATCCAACACTTCACTTGAGGTCATGGAGTGGAAGTCCTGTCTTTGACGGATGACGGAGGACATAGCCTTGTTGTAGGGCATCATGGCCTTGAGGAACTTGCGCTTGATCCAATTGTCATCCGTGTCCTTGCTTCCATGATCTCGGAGTGATACCGCGAGTTTGGTCACTCTTCGAAAGAGCTAACGAGGTTCTTCATCTTCTTTCATTGCAAACTCATCGGCTTCATCTTGCACCACTCTATAGTTGGAGCGTTGAATGCTAGCACTTCCTCGATAGAGAGACACAACACATTGCCATGCGTCTTTAGCCATGGCATGAGGACGAAGATGAGGGAGATCTTTGGATGATGAAGAGAGCACTCTCATTGAATTGATTATCCATGGCTTCTCGAGGGGTGAAGTTGCTTGGGTCATGGGGATAGAAACCTTCTTCAATGATTCTCCAAAGGTTAGTATTCACATGTTTTAAATGACGGTTGAAACGATAAACCCAAGAATCAAAATCTTCATTTTTCACATACTTAGGAGGAGGACCGGCATGATTCAAATGAGTAGAGGGAATCGGTCCTCCATAATCTGGGGGTTCCACATGGGCAAAGATGCTGGTGCCATTTCTACCACTAGAAGAAGGATCACTGTTAGCTTCCCCCTTGTCGGGAGTAGCATCAGTCACCTTGTTAGTGGGATCACCCACTTTCATTGGCGAGGTGGATAGTTTAAGCCCTTCAAGAAATTTAGTAAGCATGCTTTCAACCTTGGTCGTCATGGAGTCTTTCAATGTGTCTAGAGCCACATTGAATTCCTCACGAGAGACCGAGGTTCCCCCATCGGCCGTAGACGAGATAGGATTCACACCGGAGTGCTCCTCCGCACCGTCTGTGGTGTCAACCATACTCTTCAGACGGCAAAGTCCTTAATAAAGAGACGAGGCTCTGATACCAATTGAAAGGATCGATATGGTTGACTAGAGGGGGTGAATAGGCAACTAACAATTTTTAAGCTTTTCTTTACCAATTTAAACTTTGCAACAAATAGGTTGTCTAGATATTCAACTATGTGAGCAACCTATATGATGCAATGACAACTAGCACAAAAGCAAGCAAGGGATACAAAACAAGTAGGCTTGCAAAAGTAAAGGCATGAAATAACCAAGAGTGGATCCGGTGGAGACGACGATGTGTTACCGAAGTTCCTTCCTTTTAAAGGGAAGTACGTCTCTGTTAGAGCGGTGGAGGCACAATGCTCCCCAAGAAGCCACTAGGGCCACCGTATTCTCCTCACGCCCTCACACAATGCGAGATGCCGTGATTCCACTATTGGTGCCCTTGAAGGCGGCAACCGGACCCTTACAAACAAGGTTGGGGCTCTCTCCACAACTTAATTGGAGGCTCCCAACGAAACCACGAAGCTTCACCACAAAGGAATATGGCTTCGAGGTGACCTCAACCTGTCACGCCCAATATGCGACCCTATCCAAAAGGAACTCGAAGGTCCCACCAAGGATAGACCCGCATATTGAAACGCTTTTGCAAGGTGGATATCATTACATCAACATTACATAATAGATGGGGATACATACAAGAGGCATACAATGCCACACGAATACAACATCATCATACATAAGAGCATCATCCGAGTACAGATGAAACACAAACAGAAACTCAAACGACATCCACCCTGCTAGCCCAGGCTGCCGACCTGGAACCTATCCCCTGATCGAAGAAGAAGCAGAAGACGAACTCCAAAACAAGTAAACATCGCTCTCGCGTCATGATCATCGCATAACCTGTACCTGCAACTGTTGTTGTAGTAATCTATGAGCCACGAGGACTCAGCAATACCATTACCATGGGTATCAAGACTAGCAGAGCTTAAAGGGAAAGGAAGGGGTAAAGTGGTGAGGCTGCAGCAGCGACTAAGCATATATAGTGGCTAACATACGCAAATAAGAGCGAGAAGAGAGCAAACAGAATAGTCGTGAAGCTAGCAATGATCAAGAAGTGATCCTGAACTCCTACTTACGTCAATCATAACCCAGAAACCGTGTTCACTTTTCGGACTCCGCCGAAAAGAGACCATCATGGCTACACACACGGTTGATGCATTTTAATTCGGATCTGGTGTCAAGTTATCTACAACCGGACATTAGCAAATTCCCATCTGCCTATAACTGCAGGCACGGCTTTCGAAAGATTATACCCTGCAGGGGTGTCCCAACTTAGCCCATGACAAGCTCTCGCGATCAATGAAGGAATAGACCTTCTCCCACGAAGAACCGATCAGACTCGGAATCCCGGTTTACAAGACATTTCGACAATGGTAAAACAAGACCAGCAAAGCCGCCCGATGCACCGACAAATCCCGATAGGAGCTGCACATATCTCATTCTCAGGGCACACCGGATGAGCGAAGCGTACAGGAACCGACGTAACCCAAGTTGCCAAGGGATGGCCCCGCACGGTGCTCTAGTTCGGACCAACACTTAGACAAGCACTGGCCCGGGGGGGCTAAAATAAAGATGACCCTTGGGTTGGCCGACCCAAGGGAAAGGGTAGGTGGTGGTGAGGCAAATGGTAAAACCAAGGTTGGGCCTTGCTGGAGGAGTTTTATTCAAAGCGAACTGTCGAGGGGGTCCCATAAATCACCCGACCGCGTAAGGAACGCAAAATCCGGGAACATAACACCGGTATGACGAAAACTAGAGCGGCAAGAGTGGAACAAAACACTAGGCAAAAGGCCGAGTCTTCCACCCTTTACCAAGTAAATAGATGCATTAATAATATAAGAGATATTGTGATATCCCAACCAAAATCCTGTCCACCATGGAGAAATCTTCAACTTCACCTGCAACTAGCAACGCTATAAGAGGGGCTGAGCAAAAGCGGTAACATAGCCAAACAACGGTTTGCATAGGAAAGGTGTCAAAGGTTAGAGGCTGACATGGCAATTTGGGATGGCTTGATAAACAGGTAATAGGTAGCGTAGCATAGCGATAGAACGAAACAACTAGCATAGCAATGATAGTAGTGAGATCCAGGGTAGCGGTCATCTTGCCTGAAATCCCGCAAGGAAGAAGAACGAGTCCATGAAGAAGACGAATGGATGAAGCCGAACCAAGCGTAGACGAACGAATCCTCACGATCGCAATGAAACAGGAACTATCGAAAAGAAGCACACAACAAGGTAAACACACCACACATGAACAAGGCATGATGCACAACAAGCATGATGCATGACTAAGCTACATGAAGCTACTCATGGCAAGGGATGATGCAAAGAAGAGCAACACATCAAGGCAAGTTTAAATGAGGCCGGGAACAACATATAACAATTTCGGTAAGTCCTCATATGAAAATTTCGAAGTTGGTCCAGATCTGAATAAACCTTATATTCAAGATGTTAAACAGCAAGTTAAGATGCACAAAGATGATCTACACGAAATTCTAGTCAAGTTACATATAAAGTTCATTTAGTTCGGAGCTACGGCCTAGAAGATATGAGCAAAACAAGTTAAACATGGCATTGATGCAAAATGCATACAAACATCAAGCAAACACCTCAAAACAAGGATGCAACATTATAATATGAAACTATATGCAAAATCAAGCAAGTTTCATATAGAGCACACTCAAAACGAAGCAACGGTTCAACACATGCACTCTATACAAGTTTAAAGGACAAGCTGTCCAAAACAGCAACTAGGCATATTTCAAGCATCAAAACAATATGCTACAGCACCAAAATATGAAAACAAAAGACATGGACATGATGTACAGGTAAAGCATTACAAAACATGAACACTGAGCTATCTCTAGAAATCAATAAAACATGCTCAAACACACATGGAAAGATTGCAAGTAATAACAATTTCAGACTTTGCAGAAAATAACATCACGATGCAATGTTCAGAGCTATCAAACAACATGTTACAGGAACTTATCATGGCAAACAAAGGCATGGCATGAATCTACTAAATGCATAGATCAAAAGTCCTTTACTAGCCATAAGCCAAAAGGATCAGAAAATATGATGGCACCCATGTAAGTTATATTACAAATTCAAACATGGCAGGAACAGATTTATGAAGGCATGTTAATGAGCTTGTACCACTCACCACAGAGCAATACATGGCATGAAAATGCACCCAACAGTAAGAAGACATATTTGTTAAGCTAAGCATGGCAATAGCAAGGTCATAGGGTGCATAGATCACTAGGAAAACACATGGTAATAAGTGAACTTAATGTTAACAGGCTGACAGCAACATTATGAAGCAACTTTGGAGCAAGATATGAACAATCTACAGCAAGCTATAAATGCAACCAGGGGCATGTATGGTTATAGGATGACATGTAGATCAAAACATGTTTACAGAACATCACCAGATTATGCATAGAATGATTAGTAGCAACATGTTTGTATAGCATCACGAAATAACAGATTCAGCCTAGCAAAACAGCAACATCATGTACCCTACTTAACAAGCTTGATTCACTCACCACAAGTCATTGCATGACAATATAAGCATAGCATCATCAAGAAGACATGTTTATGTAACCAACCAACGCAAGAACAAGTTCATAGCATGCACGGATGAACTACAACAACCTTGGCTAAATTGAATAACAAGTAAACAATCTGCCAGGAAACATTTTGAAGCAAAAGTAGAGCACAAAAAAGACATGCTAGACCACTCCATAATTGCAACAAAGGGCAGGGATGTATAGACAATAACCACATGTTCAAAACATCCTTAATGAAGTATCTCAAAATATGCATGGATCTCTCTGTAGCATCAAGTTTACATGGCATCAAAATAACAGCAGAACAGGGACTAAAATCAGCAACATCACGATGCCTAGTTTGCATGCTTGTGGTAGTCACCACATTGATCAAAAAAATACATGGTAAGCACCTCTGTAAAGAAGACATGGCATAGTTCAAAACATATGAAGACATCAACCACATAGGATGCACACATCAATCATGGCAAAAATGACAAAAGAGCTCGTTCTGATAACAGACAGCAGAAAACATTATGAAGCACTCTTACGACGATGATTCAGGCATCAAGATGATAATAAATGAATATGATGCAATGGAATGAAATGATTTACTCGTTGAGGCGAACAATTTGACATATTACACGCACGAAACGGAGCTACGGATGCAGAGATACAAAGCGATGAACATGCCATGAAAATTACTGGAATCTGGGGACTTAGGCGAAATTCGACCTCGAGGGGGTTCGGGTCCCGGTGGCTGCGAGGTCAACGACGGCGACGGCGGCTTCTCCGGGCGGCTGGGCGGCTGGGGAGGAGGCCGGAGGGGTCGGGGAAGAGCGGATCCGGCCGTTCCTTGCCGGATCTGGCCGGAGGCGCGCCGCGGGGGACGATGGAGACCGGGGCGGCGGCGGCGGACGCAAGACGCGGCTGCGTCGGCGAGGACGGCGTAGCGCCGTGGCGATGGCGGCCGGAGGGCGCCGGGGGCGGTCCAGGCCGGCGCGCGGGCGGCGGAGGGTGGTGACGGCGCAGCGGCGGGGCAGAGGAGGACGGCGGCGGAGCGGCCGGCGAGCACGCGGCGCGAGGCGCGCGGCGACCGGGCCTGGCGGGCGCTGGCGGCGGCGATGCGCGGGCCAGGCGGCGCGGATCTGGGCCCGCGCGGGCCTGCTACGGGCTGCGGGCGGGCAGGCGGCGCGGGGAGCCGGCGGCGCCCACGTGGCGCGCGGGGAGTGGAGGAGGGAGGCGGCGGCGCTGAGGTGTCGGCGTCCTATTGGACGGGGTGATGTGGAAGCTGGACATGTCCGGTCGGAGTGGACATGTCCGGTGGCGGGCGGGGGAAGAGGCTAGGGTTCATCTGCGCGAAAAATCCGGGAGGGACACATATTTATAGGTAGAGGGAGCTAGGAGATTCCAAATGAGGAGCGGTTTTCGCCCACACGATCGTGATCGAACGACCGAGAGCATGGAGGGGAGTTAGATGGGTTTTGGGCCACTTGGAAGGGGTGTTGGGCTGCAAAGAGAGAGGGGCTTTACGGTTACCCGGTTAACCGTTGGAGTACCAAACGACCTCCAAATGGCACGAAACTTGACAGGCGGTCTACCGGTGGTATACCAAGGCCGCTTGGCAAGACTCGGTCCATTCCGAGAACGTTTAACACCTGCTCACAACAGGAGACAAAAGGGGAACGCCGGAGGGCATAGGAGCGCCGGATTGCAAAACGGACAACGGGGAAAAGGCTCGGATGCATGAGACGAACACGTATGCAAAATGAAATGCACATGATGACATGATAAAATGCAACACGCAAGCAAATGACATGGCAACGACGGCGAATAACTGGCAGACACCTGGCGCATCGAATCCGGGGCGTTACAACACTCCTCCACTAACAAGAGATCTCGTTCCGAGATCTTAGGACCGAGACGGAAGAGAAAGAGGAAGAGGTGAAACAAGAACTCAAGAGAAGAAGCAAAGAATCGAGAGCACTCGAGAAAAAGAGAGGAACGGTGAGAATGACGAGAATCGAAAGCTCATGGAATCAGATAGACTATGAAACCACTCCGGTTAGAACGAGATAAGAAACGAATAACACTGAAAGGATTTAGGCAGAACTCTGACTGAACATGGAAGGAAAAGAACAAGAACTTGAGAGGATGGAATGACACTTGATGAAGAAAATGACAAAAACCTCCGGAAAGAATTGAAATAGAATGAAAAGAACTTAGGACGAAGGATTGAATGGATTTGAATATCTGAGAAGAACGAAGAAATGCAAAACTCCAATTCTAAAGAATACGGAGAATTAATTGCACTCTGAGATGCAAGAAGAAAAGATACTTGAACTCCATCAACAAGAATCTTGATGAACTCTTGAAGAATGAATTAAATCATGAAGAACCACCATGAAGAACTCCGGTAACAAAAGGATGACGAGATTCAATGAAGGATGAAAGAATAAGATTAAAGCTTGCGATGATTTAGATGGAGGTTCCGACAAAATGGCTGAGGAAATTGAACTTCGGAAAAGAAAAGATGGAAGCACTTGGAACTAGAATTTATTCCTCAAGAATAAACTCCGAAGGAAAGGATTAATCACTTTGAGGAAATAAGAATAAGATTTATTGTATGCTTATCCTTCATCAAATTAAATTGATGACAAAATGGATTTATAATACTACGTATTCTTCTTGAAAAGGATTGAGAAGTGACATATCACAACCTTGAGAAGGTCTTCATGAACCACCGGTAGGATTGGAAAGAACGAAAGGATTAATATGATGAGAAAGGAAAAAGAATCTGAATGAACCACCGTTGGCAATGAAAAGGAACGAACAAAAGAGAAAGAATTGTCGGGAAGAATTAGAAAAACCAATAAGCTAGGGGGGATTTAGATGCGAAAGAACAAAGAGATCATGAGCTGATTAAAAGCACTTGAATGAAGCACCGGGATAATAGAGAATGATAACTGGAATGATGGCCTTCGGCGAAAAGAAACAGAAATCAACTCCTGAAATACTCCGGATGGGTAAGAAAAAGGAACTTCTCACAAATGGAATAATTCGAGAGGATAACATGAAAACTCTTCTTCGATCTTCAAAGCTGAGAAAGACGACAAGAAACACCACCGAAATTACTGAGATACTCCGGGAAAATGAAAAAGAGGAAGGGTTGAACCAACAATGAAAAGAATTTGAAAGCGATCTTGGAAAGGCATCTGACTGATGAAATTCATTCTTACGACAGACTTCAAAAAGAATTAGGAATAACTCCGGGGAAATTAGAAGAGTCGGGTAAGATCCTGGAAAAAGACCTATGGGTTAGGGCCCACTGAAGAGAAAACACCGTTGGAAAGGATTGATGAACAGATAGATGATGCACCGGAACAATTGAAATATTTGAATGAGGTGACAACCTCGAATTAACTCGGACACAAACAAATCTCCTGAGATGTCTTGAACACTCCAGAAGGATAAACTGGGAGAGGCGAACGAGCAGGGAAAACACTTGATCCGAGGAAAAGAATGTGATCAACCCGGAAAAAAAACTAGAGTTGAGTCCACCGGAAAAAGAAAAGGGATGAAGAATGACGAACGAGACGAGAATTCACCGGTTGAAATGATTGAGGGAAGACTGAAGAACCTCCGCACGAATGAAAATTGATGCTCGAAAGAGACTGAGGCTCCGGGAAGAAGAGGGTGGGAGGGAGGGAAAAAAAGACAACTTGGAAGGGGAATCGACGAATATCTTGAAGAGAAAACACCGGTTGAAATCATTGAGGAGAGAGAGCAAAAACTTTGCACGAGTAGGATGGATACTCGATTACGGACTCCGGTTCCGATAAGAAAAGGGGTGGGCGGGTGGGAAAAGAAAACAACTGAGGATTGAACTCAAAGATGAAGAGGCTCGAGTCAACTTGACGAGGAATGCACCGGATGAAAGAGAAGAGAACCAACGCTCAGAAAACCAACTGCGTGATCCTAAAGAAAAAATTGAAGGGGAAGAGGAGTAATTCAAAACACCTACGTCAAAATTCCTCACCAGAGCGACGAGGGGGCTGAGGAGTAAAAAGAATTCCTACTCTACGATATAACTAGACTCCTAAAACAATTTTCTTCTAGACTCAACAACGGCCAAACTACACGATCAATCAAGGGGGCTCCTAGGGTCGGTCCAGGCTCTGATACCAACTTGTCACACCCAATATGCGACCCTACCCAAAAGGAACTCGAAGGTCCCACCAAGGATAGACCCGCATATTGAAACGCTTTTGCAAGGTGGATATCATTACATCAACATTACATAATAGATGGGGATACATACAAGAGGCATACAATGCCACACGAATACAACATCATCATACATAAGAGCATCATCCGACTACGGATGAAACACAAACAGAAACTCAAACGACATCCACCCTGCTAGCCCAGGCTGCCGACCTGGAACCTATCCCCTGATCGAAGAAGAAGCAGAAGACGAACTCCAAAACAAGCAAACATCGCTCTCGCGTCATGATCACCGCATAACCTGTACCTGCAACTGTTGTTGTAGTAATCTATGAGCCACGAGGACTCAGCAATCCCATTACCATGGGTATCAAGACTAGCAGAGCTTAAAGGGAAAGGAAGGGGTAAAGTGGTGAGGCTGCAGCAGCGACTAAGCATATATAGTGGCTAACATATGCAAATAAGAGCGAGAAGAGAGCAAACAGAACAGTCGTGAAGCTAGCAATGATCAAGAAGTGATCCTGAACTCCTACTTACGTCAATCATAACCCAGAAATCGTGTTCACTTTTTGGACTCCGCTGAAAAGAGACCATCACGGCTACACACACAGTTGATGCGTTTTAATTCGGATCTGGTGTCAAGTTATCTACAACCGGACATTAACGAATTCCCATCTGCCTATAACCGCAGGCACGGCTTTCGAAAGATTATACCCTGCAGGGGTGTCCCAACTTAGCCCATGACAAGCTCTCGCGATCAACGAAGGAATAGACCTTCTCCCAGGAAGACCCGATCAGACTCGGAATCCCGGTTTACAAGACATTTCGACAATGGTAAAACAAGACCAGCAAAGCCGCCCGATGCACCGACAAATCCCGATAGGAGCTGCACATATCTCGTTCTAAGGGCACACCGGATGAGCGAAGCGTACAGGAACCGACGTAACCCAAGTTGCCAAGGGATGGCCCCGCACGGTGCTCTAGTTCGGACCAACACTTAGACAAGCACTGGCCCGGGGGGCTAAAATAAAGATGACCCTTGGGTTGGCCGACCCAATGGAAAGGGTAGGTGGTGGTGAGGCAAATGGTAAGACCAAGGTTGGGCCTTGCTGGAGGAGTTTTATTCAAAGCGAACTGTCGAGGGGGTCCCATAAATCACCCGACCGCGTAAGGAACGTATAATCCGAGAACATAACACCGGTATGACGGAAACTAGGGCGGCAAGAGTGGAACAAAACACTAGGCAAAAGGCCGAGTCTTCCACCCTTTACCAAGTATATAGATGCATTAATAATATAAGAGATATTGTGATATCCCAACCAAAATCCTGTCCACCATGGAGAAATCTTCAACTTCACCTGCAACTAACAACGTTATAAGAGGGGTTGAGCAAAAGCGGTAACATAGCCAAACAACGGTTTTCATAGGAAAGGTGTCAAAGGTTAGAGGCTGACATGGCAATTTGGGATGGCTTGATAAACAGGTAATAGGTAGCGCAACATAGCGATAGAACGAAACAACTAGCATAGCAATGATAGTAGTGAGATCTAGGGTAGCGGTCATCTTGCCTGAAATCCTGCAAGGAAGAAGAACGAGTCCATGAAGAAGACGAACGGATGAAGCTGAACCAAGCGTAGACGAACGAATCCTCACGATCGCAACGAAACAGGAACTATCGAAAAGAAGCACACAACAAGGTAAACACACCACACATGAACAAGGCATGATGCACAACAAGCATGATGCATGACAAAGCTACATGAAGCTACTCATGGCAAGGGATGATGCAAACAATAGCAACACATCAAGGCAAGTTTAAATGAGGCCGGGAACAACATATAACAATTCCGGTAAGTCCCCATATGCAAATTTTGAAGTTGGTCCATATCTGAATAAACCTTATATTCAAGTTGTTAAACAGCAAGTTAAGATGCACAAAGATGATCTACACGAAATTTTAGTCAACTTACATATAAAGTTCATTTAGTTCGGAGCTACGGCCTAGAAGATATGAGCAAAACAAGTTAAACATGGCATTGATGCAAAATGCATACAAACATCAAGCAAACACGTCAAAACAAGGATGCAACATGATAATATGAAACTATATGCAAAATCAAGAAAGTTTCATATAGAGCACACTCAAAACGGAGCAACGGTTCAACACATGCACTCTATACAAGTTTAAAGGACAAGCTGTCCAAAACAGCAACTAGGCATATTGCAAGCATCAAAACAATATGCTACAGCACCAAAATATGAAAACAAAAGACATGGACATGATGTACAGGTAAAGCATTACAAAACATGAACACTGAGCTATCTCTAGAAATCACTACAACATGCTCAAACACACATGGAAAGATTGCAAGTAATAACAATTTCAGACTTTGCAGAAAATAACATCACGATGCAATGTTCAGAGCTATCAACCAACATGTTACAGGAACTTATCATGGCAAACAAAGGCATGGCATGAATCTACTAAATGCATAGATCAAAAGTCCTTTACTGACCATAAGCCAAAAGGATCAGAAAATATGATGGCACCCATGTAAACATAGCAAGTTATATTACAGATTCAAACATGGCAGGAACAGATTTATGAAGGCATGTTAATGAGCTTGTACCACTCACCACAGAGCAATACTTGGCATGACAATGCACCCAACACTAAGAAGACATATTTGTGAAGCTAAGCATGGCAATAGCAAGGTCATAGGGTGCATGGATCACTAGGAAACACATGGTAACAAGTGAACTTAATGTTAACAGGCTGACAGCAACATTATGAAGCAACTTTGGAGCAAGATATGAACAATCTACAGCAAGCTATAAATGCAACCAGGGGCATGTATGGTTAGAGGATGACATGTAGATCAAAACATGTTTACAGAACATCACCAGATTATGCATAGAATGATTAGTACCAACATGTTTGTATAGCATCACGAAATAACAGATTCAGCCTAGCAAAACAGCAACATCATGTACCCTACTTAACAAGCTTGATTCACTCACCACAAGTCATTGCATGACAATATAAGCATAGCATCATCAAGAAGACATGTTTATGTAACCAACCAAGGCAAGAACAAGTCCAAAGCATGCACACATCAACTACAACAACCTTGGCTAAATTGAATAACAAGTAAACAATCTGCCAGGAGACATTTTGAAGCCAAAGTAGAGCACAAAAAAGACATGCTAGACCACTCCATAATTGCAAAAAAGGGCAGGGATGGATATAAAATAACCACATGTTCAAAACATCCTTACTTAAGTATCTCAAAATATGCATGGATCTCTCTGTAGCATCAAGTTTACATGGCATCAAAATAACAGCAGAACAGGGACTAAAATCAGCAACATCACGATGCCTAGTTTGCATGCTTGTGGTAGTCACCACATTGATCACAAAAATACATGGTAAGATCTATGTAAAGAAGACGTGGCATAGTTCAAAACACATGAAGACATCAAACTCATAGGATGCACACATCAATTATGGCAAAAATGACAAAAGAGCTCGTTCTGATAACAGACAGCAGAAAACATTATGAAGCACTCTTACAATGATGATTTAGGCATCAAGATGATCTTAAATGAATATGATGCAATGGAATGAAATGATTTACTCATTGAGACGAACAATTTGACATATTACACGCATGAAACAGAGCTACGGATGCAGAGATACAAAGCGATGAACATGCCATGAAAATTACTGGAATCTGGGGACTTAGGCGAAATTCGACCTCGAGGGGATTCGGGTCCCGGTGGCTGCGAGGTCAACGACGGCGACAGCGGCTTCTCCGGGCGGCTGGGCAGCTAGGGAGGAGGCCGGAGGGGTCGGGGAAGAGCGGATCCGGCCGTTCCTTGCCGGCCAGAAGCGCGCGGCGAGGGACGACGGAGACCGGGGCGGCGGCGGCGGACGCAAGACGCGGCTGCGTCGGTGAGGACGGTGCAGCGCCGTGGTAATGGCGGCCGGAGGGCGCCGGGGGTGGTCCAGGCCGGCGCGCGGGTGGCAGGGTGTGCCGGGCGGCGGCGATCGCCGGCTGAGGC
>NC_041391.1:507652686-507669425 GCF_002162155.2 Triticum dicoccoides
GGGCCAGGCGGCGCGGATCTGGGCCCGCGCGGGCCTGCTACGGGCTGCGGGTGGGCCGGCGGCGCGGGGAGCCGGCGGTGCCCACGTGGCGCGCGGGGAGTGGAGGAGGGAGGCGGCGGCGCTGAGGTGTCGGCGTCCTATTGGACGGGGTGATGTGGAAGCTGGACATGTCCGGTCGGAGTGGACATGTCCGGTGGCGGCGGGGGAAGAGGCTAGGGTTCATCTGTGCGAAAAATCCGGGAGGGACACATATTTATAGGTAGAGGGAGCTAGGAGACTCCAAATGAGGAGCGGTTTTCGCCCACACGATCGTGATCGAACGACCGAGAGCATGGAGGGGAGTTAGATGGGTTTTGGGCCACTTGGAAGGGGTGTTGGGCTGCAAAGAGAGAGGGGCTTTACGGTTACCCGGTTAACCGTTGGAATACCAAACGACCTCCAAATGGCACGAAACTTGATAGGCGGTCTACCGGTGGTATACCAAGGCCTCTTGGCAAGACTCGGTCCATTCCGAGAACGTTTAACACCTGCTCACAACAGGAGACAAAAGGGGAATGCCGGAGGGCATAGTAGCGCCGGATTGCAAAACGGACAACGGGGAAAAGGCTCGGATGCATGAGACGAACACGTATGCAAAATGAAATGCACATGATGACATGATAAAATGCAACACGCAAGAAAATGACATGGCAACGACGGCGAATAACTGGCAGACACCTGGCGCATCGAATCCGGAGCGTTACACAACTGTCTAGGGTGCTCAAACACCCAAGAGTAACAAAATCCACACTAGAAAGTATGGGGGAAGCAAACATCCTTTGGTGGAAGTGTAGATCTAGGTCTCCTCCTTCAATCTCTAGAAAATCAACAAGTTTGAGTGGCTAGAGAGAGATCGAGCAAGAGAGCTTGAGAGCATTAATGGTGGAGTGAGAGAGGTAAAAGGTGAGAGTGGTAGGTGGAAGAACCACCTTATATAGCAGCCCTAATAAATCCAACCGTTACTGCGTTTTCAGCACTGCAGCGGTACAACCGCTCCTTGCCCCGGTACAACCGGGGATCACGATGTAGCGGCAGAACCCTACCAGGCGGTACAACCGGGCCACCAGGCGGTAGTACCGGTTATTAGAAAATAACCGGACCAACCGCCCAGCCACCGCACAACTACCGCACTGAAACAGAACGGAGTCACCCTTGAGGGCGGTAGTTGGGTGGTGCGGGGCCGGTGCAACCGCTTGGTCTTGAGCGCTTGAGCGGCTAAGGTACGAGCGGAAGAACCGCTCGAACCTCCGGTAGTACCGGTTGATGAGGAACAACCGGACCAAACGGGCCACCACCGCCCGGGAACCACATCAAAACAGAAGCCTGACCGGTACATGGACGGTGCATGGCCGGAACAACCGCCGCAGGTCTTTGCAGAGCCTAGTGGCGGTACCACCGCCCGGAGGCAGTGGTACCACCGCTCGACAAAGACAGGAAAGCGCCAAGAGCCAGTGGTACAACCGCTCGGACGAGCGGTACTACCGCTGGGAAAACACAGCAGAAGTCAAACCAAAAGGGATGCACTCTCTCTCACACCAGAGGAAGACAAAAGAGGGGTGATGGAGGTGTATGTGAACGGATACCCCTATTCATTCCAATGTGGGTTCCCACTTGATAGTACGGGTTCCCTACGACCAAAGAGATAAAAAGCATAGAGGACTCCGTCTTCAACCGTTTCCTTCGAGAGAGAACAACTAACTGGTGTAAGCCTAATCATCGAGAACCTGAAAAATTTAGCACAGGATTAGACCAACAAAGGGTTGTCATCATCATCCAAAACATAAGGTAGGGAAATGCCCTTTCACCGGGTCTCTTTTCCATTATATTGAATCTCCTTTACATCATACTAGTTTCCGATCTATTATTTTGCAATCTTTACTTTCTAATCTATAAACCAAAAATATTTACTTTACCGTTTATCTATCTTTATCAGATCTCACTTTTGCAAGTAACCGTGAAGGGATTGACAACCCCTTCATCACGTTGGGTGCAAGTTGTTGATTGTTTGTGCAGGTATTCGGTGACTTGAAGAGATTGACAACTCCTCTAGTCATTACTCTAACAACATCATATTCATATCATTACTCATCTCATTAAGCAAATCATTTTGAGACTTAGAAACTTGTTCTAATTAACTAAGTATGGACCATGGACGCATGTTTACATAGACCTTTAACATCTTTAGCAATTTTGAACATTAAGTCACTCAAATGATCAATCATGAAAGCATTACATTCCAATTGTTTGGTAACATACATATTAAAGTGTTCTTGCTTAACACTGTAATTGCCAAATTTATCTATGCATTGACTAGCAGATTTATTATAAGGAATATCACCTTCATCAAATATTATAGGAGAATTTACTTCTACTACCTGTGTCGGGGTATCGAGTCCATGTATTTCTTTGATAGGTGGTAAATTCTTAACATCCTCAGCTTTAGTACACTTTCCTTTCATAGATTTCTTTGCCTCTTGCATATCTTCAGGATTGAGAAATAGAATACCTGTCTTCTTCGGAGCTGTCTTGGGTGGTGGTTCAGGAAGTGTCCAATCATTATCATTTCTCAATATATTATTCAATAGTTCTTCAGCCTATTCAATAGTTCATTACCCAAAAACACAACCAGCAACTATATAGGTAGTCCCTAGAAGCATCGGTTAGTCCATTATAAAAGATATCAAGTATTTCATTTTTCTTATGAGGATGATTAGAAAAATCTTTAAAGAATTGGAGAAGCCTCCCCCAAGCTTGAGGGAGATTCTCTTCTTCAATTTGCACAAAGTTAAATATTGCTTGTAAGGCAGCTTGTTTCTTATGAGCAGGAAAATATTTTTTAGAGAATTAGTAAATAATATCCTGGAGACTAGGACACAACCAGGCACAAGAGTATAAACCATTTCTTAGCATCACCCTTTAGCAAGAAAGGAAACAACTTAAGGATATAGTAGTAGCGAATTTTTTTGTCGTGAGCAAATAGGGTGGCTATATCGTTTAAGTTACACTACTAGGAAAAGGCTAGCAGCAGCGCGGGTTTTAGATGTATCAGTAGCGCGGGGATAGGCGCTACAGCTAACGCATAGCAGTAGCGCGTGACCACCGGCGCTACTGCTACACAAGTGTAGCAGCAGCGCGGTTAGAGGAAGCTCGCTACTGCTAGTAGCTCTAGCGCGCTTTTCCTTGACGCGCTACTGCTATAGCGGCGCTGCTGCTAACTTTTATACACTCGCTACTGCTAATTTAAGTATTTTTTTGGCATATTTGTTTTGTATTTGAACAGTCTTTGTAGGAGAATCTTTAGCACATAGAAATGTCATCATGATACAGATACAAATGCCTTGCGAGACCACAAATGTAATCATAGCATGTACATACAGATAGTCTCATCATAATCATCATCCAACACAAAGTGATATCTTGTCATCATCTCGAAAATAGCGATACATGCAAGTCTCGAATACTTGCAACTACAACAATGTCATCCATCTAAACAAAGGTATACGCAAGAAGTGCTATCACTATGAGTGAGAAAGGAACTATGCAGTACATGAGGTGGCGGTTACGAGTCCTCTCTCGCGCTAGTGTGAACCTCAAGTAACTAGCTTCTCCTTCTTGTCTGCTTTTGAAGCCTTTATGGCTGGCGCCCGTGAACCCATTCACTTGCACCTGACACTCATGCCACTCGTTGTACACCCCCGGAACCTTCCCTTTGTACATGACATAGCAATTCCATCTCGCCATCAAGAAACTAGGTACCTGTTAGAGATGCATGTTCATGAAGAGGATGTACAATCATATATATGCAACAAAATATACTAGAGCAACACCATACAGTACGCAAATTAATTAACTAGAGGTACGCAGGTCATCATACGCAAACTAACAAAGCAGCGTTACGCAAGTTCGGCAGGGACCATGGACATCACAAAGTTTCATCGCTACAAAAAGTATACAAGTTCAACCGACACATATCAACATCATCGGCATCATAAATCACTAGAAGTTCCATCCTTCCATATCATCGAGGACGAACTCTAGCTTCTTGAACGACGTGAGGTCTAGACGTTGCATGCCTATGCGAGTTCGGATGTCAGCTTGCGATATAGGGCCGTGGTGGAACATCCCCTTCTCATCGCTGACTTCTTTCATGATGATCGTCGCAATGTTGCTTTGGATGTGAAAGAAGTCATCTCTAAGTTTATAATCCGCTTCTCCATGAGATTCTAGCCACTTGTGGATATGATCATCATTTCTGTTGTTAATGCGAAGCTTTTGGTGATCCGTGTTGAACTGAATCATGAGATGGACGATGTAGAATCCATCCTTCTTGCTTGGTTTTGGGACATGGATGCGGGAGAATTTAGTTTTATGCGCGAAACCCATCTTCTTGTTCCTTTGTTTCCTGATGTGCACGTGGACACCTCTAAAGCTGAAGCCTTGGAGAGCATCATCTAGAATATTCATTATGTGGGTGTAGTCTTTTTTCTCGTAGTCTCTGGAAGGGTCAAAATACACGGCGTGGGAGACTTGTGGGTAAAGAACGATAAGGACGGCGCGCCCGTTGCTGCGGGGAAAAGACACCTCAAATTATTCCCCATATGAGAGAGAAGGAATGATTGAAATGTACGAAAGGGTTGTCCGGAACTGACTTACTTTGGATGATAAGGCACGAGGACAATTTCCCGGTCCTTATTCTGTACCATGAAGTTTTGGAGGTACTCCCTAGCAGTTTCACGTTCAAAGTCGCCGAGACTCAAGAAAGACTCGTGCATGTAGTATGGATCTGCCACACAGATTTGCAAGACTTCTTCACTCTTCATGACGGAGCTCATATGTAGCGCAAATAGGCGGACGATAGTAAAATCAAGCCGCCTTGTTAGAAACATCTCAAAGATATGGTCAAACCGCAGGAACAACACCTCCGCGGGCCGTGTGTCGATGTAGCACTTCCCCTTAGGCACACGAGCCGCGTATGTCGGATATCCTGGATGTTGGAAATATGCCCTAGAGGCAATAATAAATTAGTTATTATTATATTTCCTTGTTCATGATAATCGTTTATTATCCATGATATAACTGTATTGATAGGAAACTCAGATACATGTGTGGATACATAGACAACACCATGTCCCTAGTAAGCCTCTAGTTGACTAGCTCGTTGATCAATAGATGGTTACGGTTTCCTGACCATGGACATTGGATGTCATTGATAACAGGATCACATCATTAGGAGAATGATGTGATGGACAAGACCCAATCCTAAGCCTAGCACAGAGATCGTGTAGTTCGTATGCTAAGGCTTTTCTAATGTCAAGTATCTTTTCCTTAGACCATGAGATTATGCAACTCCTGGATACCATAGGAATGCTTTGGGTGTACCAAATGTCACAACGTAACGGGTGGCTATAAAGGTGCACTACAGGTATCTCCGAAAGTGTTTGTTGGGTTGGCACGAATCGAGACTGGGATTTGTCACTCCGTGTAAACGGAGAGGTATCTCTGGGCCCACTCGGTAGGACATCATCATAATGTGCACAATGTGACCAAGGGGTTGATCACGGGATGATGTGTTATGGAACGAGTAAAGAGACTTGCCGGTAACGAGATTGAACAAGGTATCGGCATACCACGATCGAATCTTGGGCAAGTACAATACCGCTAGACAAAGGGAATTGTATACGGGATCGATTGAGTCCTTGACATCGTGGTTCATCCGATGAGATCATCATGGAACATGTGGGAGCCAACATGGGTATCCAGATCCCGCTGTTGGTTATTGACCAGAGAACGTCTCGGTCATGTCTACATGGTTCCCGAACCCGTAGGGTCTACACACTTAAGGTTCGATGACGCTAGGGTTATAAAGGAAGTTTGTATGTGGTTACCGAATGTTGTTCGAAGTCTCGGATGAGATCCCGGACGTCACGAGGAGTTCCGAAATGGTCCAGAGGTAAAGATTTATATATGGGAAGTCCTGTTTTGGTCACCGGAAAAGTTTCAGGTTTTATCGGTAACGTACCGGGACCACCAGGAGGGTCCCGGGGGTCCACCAAGTGGGGCCACCGCCCCGGAGGGCTGCATGGGCCAAGTGTGGGAGGGGACCAGACCCAGGTGGGCTGGTGCGCCCCCCCACAAGGGCCCAAGGCGCCTAGGGTTTGGGGAGGGGGTGCTTCCACCTAACTTAGGGGGCAAGTTTCCCCCCTCTCCCCCCTTGGCCGCCACCCTTAGATGGGATTGGGGGCAGCCGCACCCCTTGGGGTGGAATCCCTAAAGGGGGCGCACCCCCCTCCCTCTCCCCTATATATACTTGAGGGTTTTGGGGCTGCCAACACATGAGTTTCTTCTCCTGTTGGCGCAGCCCTACCTCTCTTTCTCCTCATATCTCGCGGTGCTTGGCGAAGCTCTGCTGGACTACCACGCTCCTCCATCACCACCACGCCGTTGTGCTGCTGCTGGATGGAGTCTTCCTCAACCTCTCCCTCTCTCCTTGCTGGATCAAGGCGTGGGAGACGTCACCGGGCTGTACGTGTGTTGAACGCGGAGGTGCCGTCCGTTCGGCACTAGGATCTCCGGTGATTTGGATCACGACGAGTACGACTCCTTCAACCCCGTTCTCTTGAACGCTTCCGCTTAGCGATCTACAAGGGTATGTAGATGCACTCTCCTTCCCCTCATTGCTGGTTTCTCCATAGATAGATCTTGGTGACACTTAGGAAAATTTTGAATTTCTGCTACGTTCCCCAACAGTGGCATCATGAGCTAGGTCTATTGCGTAGATTCTTTGCACGAGTAGAACACAAAGTAGTTGTGGGCGTTGATTTTGTTCAATATGCTTACCGTTACTAGTCCAATCTTGTTTTGATGGTATTGTGGGATGAAGCGGCCCAGACCGACCTTACACGTACTCTTACGTGAGATAGGTTCCACCGACTGACATGCACTTGGTGCATAAGGTGGCTAGCGGGTGCCAGTCTCTCCCACTTTAGTCAGAACAGATTCGATGAAAAGGGTCCTTATGAAGGGTAAATAGCAATTGACATATCACATTGTGGTTTTTGCGTAGGTAAGAAACGTTCTTGCTAGAAACCCATAGCAGCCACGTAAAACATGCAAACAACAATTAGAGGACATCTAACTTGTTTTTGCAGGGTATGCTATGTGATGTGATATGGCCAAGAAGAATGTGATGAATGATATGTGATATATGAGATTGATCATGTTCTTCTAATAGGAATCACGACTTGCATGTCGATGAGTATGACAACCGGCAGGAGCCATAGGAGTTGTCTTTATTTATTGTATGACCTGCGTGTCATTGAACAACGCCATGTAATTACTTTACTTTATTGCTAACCGGTAGCCATAGTAGTAGAAGTAATAAGTTGGCAAGACAACTTCATGAAGACACGATGATGGAGATCATGGTGTCATGCTGGTGACGATGATGATCATGGAGCCCCGAAGATAGAGATCAAAAGGAGCAAAATGATATTGGCCATATCATGTCACTATTTGATTGCATGTGATGTTTATCATGTTTATGCATCTTATTTTCTTAGAACGGCGGTAGTAAATAAGATGATCTCTTACAACAATTTCAAGAAGTGTTCTCCCCTAACTGTGCACCGTGCTAAAGTTCGTCGCTTCTAAGCACCACGTGATGATCGGGTGTGATGGATTCTTACGTTCACATACAACGGGTGTAAGACAAATTTACACACGCGAAACACTTAGGGTTAACTTGACGAGCCTAGCATGTACAGACATGGCCTCGGAACACAGAGATCGAAAGGTCGAGCATGAGTCGTATAGTAGATACGATCAACATGAAGATGTTCACCGATGATGACTAGTCCGTCTCACGTGATGATCGGACACGGCCTAGTTGACTCGGATCATGTAATCACTTGGATGACTAGAGGGATGTCTATCTGAGTGGGAGTTCATAAGATGAACTTAATTATCCTGAACATAGTCAAAAGTTCTTTGCAAGTTATGTCGTAAGCTCGCACTTTAGTTCCACTGTTTAGATATGTTCCTAGAGAAAATATAGTTGAAAGTTGACAGTAGCGATTATGCGGACAATAGAAAGCTTATGTCCTTAATGCACCGCTCAGTGTGCTGAACCCCAAACATCGTTTGTGGATGTTGCGAACATCGGACATACACATTTTTGATAACTACATGATAGTTCAGTTAAATGGTTTAGAGAAGAGGCACCAAAGACATTTTTCGAAACATCGCGGAACATACGAGATGTTTCGAGGGCTGAAATTGGGATTTCAGGCTCGTGCCCACGTCAAGAGGTATAAGACCTCCGACGATTTTCTTAACCTGCAAACTAGGGGAGAAAAGCTCAATCGTTGGGCTAGTGCTCAGATTGTCTGAGTGCAAAAATCACTTGAATCGAGTGGGAGTTGATCTTCCAGATGAGATAGTGATGTTTCTCCAAAGTCATTGCCACCAAGCTGCTAGAGCTTCGTGATGAACTATAACATATCAAGGATAGAGATGATGATCCTTGAGGTATTCGCGTTGTTTGACACCGCGAAAGTAGAAATCAAGATGGAGCATCAATTGTTGATGGTTGTGAAACCACTAGTTTTAAGAAGGGCAAGGGCAAGAAGGGATACTTCATGAAACGGCAAATCAGCTGCTGCTCTAGTGAAGAAACCCAAGGTTGAATCCAAACCCGAGACTAAGTGCTTCTGTAATAAGGGGAACAACCACTGGAGCAGAATTACCCTAGATACTTTGTAGATGAGAAGGCTGGCAAGGTCAATAGAAGTATATTGGATATACATTATGTTAATATGTACTTTACTAGTACTCCTAGTAGCACCAGGGTATTAGATACCGGTTCGGTTGCTAAGTGTTAGTAACTCGAAATAAAAGCTACGAGATAAAAGGAGAATAGCTAAAGGTGAGCTGACGATATGTGTTGGAAGTGTTTCCAAGGTTGATGTGATCAAGCATCGCACGCTCCCTCTACCATCAAGATTAGTATTAAACCTGAACAATTGTCATTTGGTGTTTGCGTTGAGCATAGACATGATTGGATTATGTCTGTTGCAATACGGTTATTCATTTAAGGAGAATAATGGTTACTCTATTTATGTGAATAATGCCTTCAGTGGTCTTGCACCTAAAGGAATGGTTTATTGAATCTCGATCGTAGTGATACACATTTTCATGCCAAAAGATATAAGATAGTAATGATAGTACCACTTACTTGTGGCATTGCCATATAGGTCATATTGGTATAAAACGCATGAAGAAGCTCCAGGTTGATGGATCTTTGGACTCACTCATTTTGAAAAGTTTGAGACATGCGAACCATGTCTGTTGGTGTATAAGCATGAAGAAACTCCATGCAGATGGATCGTTTGGACTCACTTGATTTTGAATCACTTGAGATATGCAAATCATGCCACATAGGCAAGATGACTGAAAAGCCTCGGTTTCAATAAAATGGAACAAGATAGCAACTTGTTGGAAGCAACACATTTTGATGTGTGCAGTCCAATGAGTGCTGAGGCATGCAGTGAATATCGTTATGTTCTTACTTCACAGATGATTCGAGTAGATGTTGAGTATATTTACTTGATGAAACACAAGTCTGAATTATTGAATGGTTCAAGTAATTTTAGAGTGAAGTTTAAGATCTTCGTGACAAGAGGATAGAATGTCTATGATATGATCATAGAGATGAGTATCTGAGTTACGAGCTTTGGCACAAAATTAAGACATTGTGGAAATTGTTTCATAATTAATACCGCGTGGAACACCATAGTGTGATGGTGTGTCCGAACATCATAGTTGCACCCTATTAGATATGGTGCGTACCATGATGTCTCTTATCGAATTACCACTACCGTTCATGGGTTAGGCATTAGAGACAACCGCACTCACTTTAATAGGGTACCACATTATTCCGTTGAGACGACACCGTTTGGAGAAACCTAAGTTGTCGTTTCTTAAAGGTTTGGGGCTGCGACGCTTATGTGAAAGAGTTTCAGGTTGATAAGCTCGAACCCAAAGCGGATAAAATGCATCTTCATAGGACACCCAAAAACAGTTGGGTATACCTCCTAATTCAGATCCGAAAACAATAGGGATTGTTTCTTGAATCGAATCCTTTCTCGAGAAAAGTTTGTCTCGAAAAGTTGAGTGGGAGGATGGTGGAGACTTGATGAGGTTACTGAACCATCACTTCAACCAGTGTGTATCAGGGCACAGGAAGTTGTTCCTGTGGCACCTACACCAATTGAAGTAGAAGCTTATGATAGTGATCATGAAGTTTCGGATCAAGTCACTACCGTACCTCGTAGGGTGACAAGGATACGTACTACTTCAGAGTGGTACAGTGATCCTGTCTTGAAGGTCATGTTGCTAGACAACAATGAACTTACGAGCTATGGAGAAGCGATGGTGGGCCCAAATTCCGACAAATGGTTAGAAACCATGAAATCCGAGATAGGATCCATGTATCAGAACAAAGCATGGACTTTGGTGGACTTGCCCAATGATCGGCAAGCCATTAAGATAAATGGATCTTTAAGAAGAAGACGGACGTGGACGGTAATGTCACCGTCTATGAAGCTCGACTTGTGGCAAAGAGTTTTTCACAAGTTCAAGGAGTTGACTACGATGAGATTATCTCATCCGTAGCGATGCTTAAGTCCGTCGGGTTCATGTTAGCATTAGCTGCATTTATGAAATCTGGCAGATGGATGTCAAAACGAGTTTCCTTACCAGTTTTCGTAAGGAAAGGTTGTATGTGATACAATCAGAAAAGTTTTGTCGATCCTAAGGATGCTAAAAGGTATGCTGGCTCCAGCAATCCTTCTAAGGACTGGAGTAAGCATCTCGGAGTTGGAATGTACGCTTTGATAAGATGATCAAAGATTTTGGGTTTATACAAAGTTTATGAGAAACTTGTATTTCCAAAGAAGTGAGTGGGAGCACTATAGAATTTCTGATGAGTATATGTTGTTGACATATTGTTGATCAGAAATGATGTAGAATTTCTGGAAAGCATATAGGGTTATTTGAAAGGTGTTTTTCAATAGAAAACCTGGATTAAGCTACTTGAACATTGAGCATCAAGATCTATGAGGATAGATCAAAAACGCTCAATAGTACTTTCAAATGAGCACATACCTTGACATGATCTTGAAGGTGTTCAAGATGGATCAGTCAAAGAAGGAGTTCTTGCCTGAGTTGTAAGGTATGAAGTTAAGAGTTAAAGCTCGACCACGGCAGAAGAGAGAGAAAGGACGAAGGTCGTCCCCTATGCTTCAGACGTAGGCTCTATAGTATGCTATGTTGTGTACCGCACCGGGAGTGTGCCTTGCCATGAGTCAGTCAAGGGGTACAAGAATGATCTAGGAATGGATCATTGGACAGCGGTCAAAATTGTCCTTGGAGTAAATAAGGACATGTTTCTCGATTATGGAGGTGATAAAGAGTTCGGCGTAAAGGTTTACATCGATGCAAGCTTTAACACCTATCCGAATAACTCTGAGTAGCAAACCGGATACGTATAGTGGAGCAACCATTTGGAATTGCTCCAAGTGGAGCGTGGAAACAGCATTTACAATATGACCTAGATATTTGCGAAGTACACACGGATCTAAATGTTGCAGACCCGTTGACTAAAACCTCTCTTATAAGCAAAACATGATCAAACCCCAGAACTCATTGAGTCTTAATCACATGATGATGTGAACTAGTAAACTCTTTGGATGTTGGTCACATGGCGATGTGACCTGTGTGTGTGTTGATCACATGGCGATGTGAACTAGATTATTGACTCTAGTGCAAGTGGGAGACTGTTGGAAATATGCCCTAGAGGCAATAATAAATTAGTTATTATTATATTTCCTTGTTCATGATAATCGTTTATTATCCATGCTATAACTGTATTGATAGGAAACTCAGATACATGTGTGGATACATAGACAACACCATGTCCCTAGTAAGCCTCTAGTTGACTAGCTCGTTGATCAATAGATGGTTACGGTTTCCTGACCATGGACATTGGGTGTCATTGATAACGGGATCACATCATTAGGAGAATGATGTGATGGACAAGACCCAATCCTAAGCCTAGCACAGAGATCGTGTAGTTCGTATGCTAAAGCTTTTCTAATGTCAAGTATCTTTTCCTTAGACCATGAGATTGTGCAACTCCCGGATACCGTAGGAATGCTTTGGGTGTACCAAACGTCACAACATAACTGTATGGCTATAAAGGTGCACTACAGGTATCTCCGAAAGTGTTTGTTGGCTTGGCATGAATCGAGACTGGGATTTGTCACTCCGTGTAAACGGAGAGGTATCTCTGGGCCCACTCGGTAGGACATCATCATAATGTGCACAATGTGACCAAGGGGTTGATCATGGGATGATCTGTTACGGAACGAGTAAAGAGACTTGCCGGTAACGAGATTGAACAAGGTATCGGCATACCGACGATCGAATCTCGGGCAAGTACAATACCGCTAGACAAAGGGAATTGTATACGGGATCGATTGAGTCCTTGACATCGTGGTTCATCCGATGAGATCATCGTGGAACATGTGGGAGCCAACATGGGTATCCAGATCCCGTTGTTGGTTATTGACCGGAGAACGGCTCGGTCATGTCTACATGGTTCCCGAACCCGTAGGGTTTACACACTTAAGGTTCGATGATGCTAGGGTTATAAAGGAAGTTTGTATGTGGTTACCGAATGTTGTTCGAAGTCTCGGATGAGATCCCGGACGTCACGAGGAGTTACGGAATGGTCAGGAGGTAAAGATTTATATATGGGAAGTCCTGTTTTGGTCACCGGAAAAGTTTCGGGTTTTATCGGTAACGTACCGGGACCACCGGGAGGGTCCCGGGGGTCCACCAAGTGGGGCCACCAGCCCCGGAGGGCTGCATGGGCCAAGTGTGGGAGGGGACCAGCCCTAGGTGGGCTGGTGCGCCCCCCCACAAGGGCCCAAGGCGCCTAGGGTTTGGGGAGGGGGTGCTTCCACCTAACTTGTGGGGCAAGTTTCCCCCCTCTCCCCCCTTGGCCGCCACCCTTAGATGGGATTGGGGGCAGACGCACCCCTTGGGGTGGAAACCCTAAAGGGGGCGCACCCCCCTCCCTCTCCCCTATATATACTTGAGGGTTTTGGGGCTGCCAACACATGAGTTTCTTCTCCTGTTGGCGCAGCCCTACCTCTCTTTCTCCTCATATCTCGCGGTGCTTGGCGAAGCCCTGCTGGACTACCACGCTCCTCCATCACCACCACGCCGTTGTGCTGCTGCTGGATGGAGTCTTCCTCAACCTCTCCCTCTCTCCTTGCTGGATCAAGGCATGGGAGACGTCACCGGGCTGTACGTGTGTTGAACGCGGAGGTGCCGTCCGTTCGGCACTAGGATCTCCGGTGATTTGGATCACGACGAGTACGACTCCTTCAACCCCATTCTCTTGAACGCTTCCGCTTAGCGATCTACAAGGGTATGTAGATGCACTCTCCTTCCCTTCGTTCCTGGTTTCTCCATAGATAGATCTTGGTGACACGTAGGAAAATTTTGAATTTCTGCTACGTTCCCCAACACTGGATCCTTTGAGGCTAGTAGGCTTTTCTCAGTCGACAACACATGGTCGTGCAGTCTCCTGAGATCCCCTGATAGTGCCTCCAGTGGTTTCGGCGGTAGCATCGGCTCGCCCGTGAGATGGAACATGTCCGCACCTTTCACGGGTACACGCTGTTCAGAATGCATCGTCTGGCTACTATGTGCTCTGGCTTGTTTGGAGGCAGTTACCTTCCCCGATGTCTTCCTCTCCTTTTTCTTAGGCACACCTTCCAGACCCTTCCTTAACCCCTGCCCCAGTGTTCCCGGGCTAAGTACTGTACGACCCTCACGCCGGCCGGTTAGTTGAGCTTGTGTTGAGGCGGCATCTTCAGGCGTGTCCTGTGAGGATTTCATGAAGAGAGACTTTTTGCAATCCATGGTACGACCCTGCCCGGGCATATCATCCATATCCTCATTAGCAAGCTGATAGCCCGATTCGTCATATGGTTGACTCATCATATCTATGTCACAGTCATACGCGTTTGTATTGAGGTAATCCAAAGGGTCGACCTCCGTCTCATCATCCATTCTCTGTTCTACAGGAGAAATTACATCAGCCAGTACTATTGCACCCCCTTCATCATGTCGTCCGCCGCTCTCACCCGGCACTACAGGGGCTGGTAATTGCGTAGGCGGGGTGGTGGTCTCCGCACATGCTTGTTGATGTGTGGTAGTTATTGGTGTGCTCTCGGCCGGCTCCAGACGAATAAGATTCTTCGGCCATAGCAGCACCCAATTCTTGCAGCTTCCAATCCGCGGAGGGGTCTCGTCGTCCGCTTCCACATGTTGTACTGGAGGAGGCAAATCATCGTGCCCCGATTTCACACTGGTCAAGCTAACCCTGAAGTGCCCAGCGGGGATCGGCTGGTTGTGGAACGTGCGTTGAGAGGGGTCCATTATCATCCCCTTTCCCACGTCCACCTTCTGGCCTTTGATCAAGTAGAGTATGGTGCACGGGGTTTCTTTCGCCTGCAAACACATATGTCTGTGGCGTAAAACAACCGAAAGGCAACAAAAATGGAATACTATCTATATAAATATGTTGGTGCGACATGTAATTACCATGACGACGTCGAGCTCAGCGAAAGACAAAGGCCCACGTAGCATGCCTGAGACTGAGGACGGGCTGCTATGAGCGGGAGCGGCTGCGAGAGGAGGCCCGGTTGCTTGAGCAAGTGATGGTGCGATGGTGTTGTTGTTCATGGAGTTGCTCCCGACGAAACTGGGCATCGGGAAATCATGTACCGTCTTGTCTGGATTTTCCTTCGCCCAGTTGATGATAACTGGAACCAAGTTAGTAGCAAAATCATTTCTGCAGGCAGTTACAACTGCATTGACTGCCTGCTGTAGCAACTCATATTTGTCCTCGGCTGCTTTTTCCGCGTCCTCAGCTGCTTTTTTCTCGACCGCAAGCTTCACCTTCGCGTCGATGTCCGCCTGACTAAACTTCTTTTTCTGCTTCTTGGCCTCCGGGCCGTCATTGTAAAACACCTTCCACATGGCGCCATCTCCAGCGCCGTGCACACGACCATATTGCGGCCGCTGGTCCAAAGGGAGTCCCTTAAGTTCGTTCAAGGCCCGATTGAGAGGGGTGTCCCACTTGGGCCTCATCGAAGAAGTAGGGCTTTCGGCTGCAAGCCGGTGTTGCTTCTCCAGTAGTCTAATCAATTTCCTCGTGATCTTGTCCGTGTAAAAAACCTTTTTATCCTTGTCCCACTTGTAGCGGGCCCTGATGAAGTCATGCTCCAAGGGGTTGGTGAACTTCGCGAAGGGGTCTGGGAGACCCGCGGCTTCATGTTTCGCGTACTCCTTATCCCATATGGGCCTTTTACCGAGGTAGCCACGGCTTCCGAGGCGATGCTTCCCCATGTTCCTTTGCTGAAGGCTTTTGAATTTCGCAGCCTTAGCCTTTGCTGCCTCGGTAGTGCAAGTGTCCTTGAACTTTTCGAACTCCTCTTCCGTAAGTGTCGGATTTTCCTCCAGAATCTTGGACAGGGGTTCATCAGCCTCAATAGCTCGTTTCACCCTTCCTTTCCAGGAGGCCAAATCATTGCTGAACATGCCCATGGCGTGATTCTTAATCTTTTTCATCTTTGGATCATCCCACGGTTGTTTTCTGTTATCATCCCGGTCGGGGAACTTGAATCTCTTGTGCAACTTCGTTAGGAGCAACTGCGTCAAATGTTCTTTACTCCTTAAGTCATCGTCGTTGATTCTTGCACATTCCCGTAGGATGCATCCTACTTGGTTCCCATAGCACTTGCGAGGTTCTTCCGGCTCTAACGGCTCAGACTTGCCAGGTGCCATCTTTGTGATCACAAGTCGTCCAATCCCTAGTTTGTTAGGTTTTCATATCCTCTGCTTCTTATGCTTCCTCTTTTCGGTAGCGGCATCGGGGCCGGTACCTTCCCCGCCGGTACCTTCCCCACCGGTCTCGGTGCCAGCGCCATCGGTGCCAGCGCCGTCAGTGTCGATGTCGGCGTCAGTACCATCATCGAGGTCGACCTGCAAACCTTGCTTAGCAGTCAAATAGTCGAGGTACTCTTGTTCACCCTCATAATCCATCTCGTCTGCATCTTGGTCAGAAAGCCCAGTTTCTTCGTTGTTCGACATGTTTCCTATGATTAAGTGTCCTCATTTATTTCTAAAAGTATGAATAAATGAGAAATGCCATAAAAAGAAATATATGTGCCAACACTCGATATGCCAACTATGTAGCACAAATCATGCCTTTATTCATGGGAAATTTCGGCATGACCTTTGCTAAAAATGGACATATCGAGCGCCTGAAATTCACCGGAACGGAAATGAATCAAGATTCCGGCGTAACATAGGCCACTCGGATCATTTTCCAAAAATGACATGTCCAAAACATGACATATGCACATATCACATGTCCAGTTCAAATTTGCATATAAATTCAGCTAATTTTGAAACCTAGCTAAATTCATAACTAAATAGATAACCTAATTAACATAACCGAAGAACCCTAGCAGAGAGACGGGGGGTTACAGAGGGTGCAGGGGCGAGGAGGCAGGCCCGACGACGGACGGGAGGGGAGAGGAGGGAGGCGAGGGCCGACGGGT
>NC_041391.1:507669912-507674476 GCF_002162155.2 Triticum dicoccoides
GTCGGGGGCGAGCGCCGGGGTCGGGGGCTAGCGCCGGCGCCGGAGTCGGGGGCGAGCGCCGGCGCCGGGTCGGGCGCGGCGGTGCGACGGGGGAAGAGAGAGTGGGGATTTGGGGGGAAAAGGCGGGATGAAGCAAGGCGAGTGAGAATTTTGGGTTAAGTGGACGTAGCAGTAGCGCTTTAGGACAAAACGCGCTGCTACTAATTTCTGTAGCTGCAGCGGTTTAAGGAAAACTCGCTACTACTAATTTCAGTAGCTGCAGCGGTTTATGCAAAACGCGCTTCTACTACCGTCGCTACTGCCAGTTTTCCTTTTTCTTTTCCTTTATTTTATCCCACTTTTATTTCCCGAGGGAAGTGAACGAAGGGAGGGCGATATATATTGCATCATTTGACGGTTAAACAGGTATGCAAAATAGGAACATATATATTACACATCATTGGACCCATGCATAATAATGGCTAAGTGTGTATACAAAATAGGAACATATATATATATATTACACATCATTGGACCGATAACATACGTTTCCTCAGTGCTGACGTTTTCGTTTTTGAGTCAGCTTCTTTCCCTTCTTGTTCGTCGAAGAATAATTGAGCCCCTCATTGTGACTTTGCCTTTTCCATGGAGTACGATTTTTCTTAGGTAATGTTGTATTGATTCTTCTTTTGACGTATACTTCATCATCATCGTCATCTTCCCTCATTGGGTTGCCGTACTGATCATAGTCTTCCTCGTTGGCGACTCCATCCATTCCAATGATGTTCCTTTTGCCTCTCCTCACGACAACACGGCTGGGATTGCGCGGGTTAGTTATGAAGAAGTATTGTGTCACGTGCTTAGCGTGTACCCATGGATTGTTTTTTGCGATAGTGTTCACGGTAGCGCTCTTGGCGTCGGGTATAGTCATGGTAGTGAAAATCTGGCTTTCTCTTTCGACATTCTTAGCCCATCTGACACGGAACATCGTCGTGTTGTGCAGTCCAGAGTAGTCAAGCTCCCAGATCTCCTCCACCCTTCCATAAAATCGTTCAGTTGCGCCGTTGTCACTGCCAGTCATGCATTCCATCGTCACCCCTGAGTTCTGATCATCACTGTCCATATCTTTGGCCTTCGTGTAGAACGTGTATCCGTTGATATCATATGCCTGATAGGTTACGAGGTTGGGCGAGGGGCCATGTGCTAAGGCATATATGAGCAATCCGTCCTTAGAGCCCTCCTCCGAGGGATTAGCAATAATATGCTCTTTGAACCAATGCAGGAAAGTGGAGTTGTGCTCTCTAGTAACTTCGGCGTCCGTCCTGCATACCCCCCGGTCACGATCCTTTTTGCGATAATTTCTTTGTGCAGTGCCACAAAAGGATTTACCTCGTGTAGGTGTTGTAGCACTACCAAGTTTGCTCTATCAAAGTCGCTGCATCGATCTAAGTATGCCACGTGCAGTTCCCTGTGACCATTGCAGTGACCATCTCCTTCGAGCCTCCCATCGTGCTTGTTAACGGGCAAACCAACACTAACACCAGGCGGCTGGTCTGCGCCATATAGAAAATTCTCACAGAAAGAGATGCACTCTTGTGCCAAATAGCCCTGGACGATGCTTCCATCCGGACGGGACATGTTACGAACGAATCCTTTGATGATCCCATTCATCCTCTCAAACGGCATCATGTTGTGCAGGAATGGCGGCCCCAGGTCTATTATGTCATCCACAATATGGACACACAGATGCACCATCACGTCGAAGAACGCGGGCGGGAAGTACATCTCAAGCTCATTCACTATCACAACGATCTCTTCCTGTAGCCTTTGGAGCTGCTTCACACTGATCGACTTTCAAGAGATGACGTCGAAAAAGTTGCAGAGACCAATAATCGTGTCACGAACGTGCTTGTCCATTATCCCTCTAAGGGCAACAGGTAGTATCTACGTCATCATCGCATGACAATCATGAGACTTCATCCCGCTGAACCTTTTCTTGTCCGTGTCTTGATATCTGCTTATCTTGCCACAGTAACCGGAACTAACTTTGACTCCGGTAAGGCACTTAAAGAATTGATTGATCTCAGCCTGACTTAAGGTGAAGCAAGAAGGGGGGCAATAATCCTCTTTCTTTATTTTCTTGCCCTTCTTCTCCCGTGCCTCTGTCTCCGTCTCTGTCTCGTCTGACATTTTACGGGGCGGCATGTGCAGATCTTCCCTGATTTTCAAATCTTGCAAGTCTTTTCTTGCCTTCGGCCCATCCTTGGTCTTATCCGGCATGTTCATCAGTGTTGCGAGCAAGCTCTCAAGGACATTCTTACAGATATGCATTTGATCAAGGCAATGAGGTGTATCGAGTTTGTGCCAGTACTCCAAGTCCCAGAACACAGACCTCGTCTTCCATACCTTCAGCAGCGGCTCCAGCGCCTTTCCCATCGTCTTTCCCGGCGTGGGGCACTCCTTCCAGTTTTTCAACAGCTCATCGATTTCGGCACCGCTCCGCTTACGTGGGGGTCCTCAATGCTCAACATGACCATTGAATAGATCTCCACGGTTTCTCCACGGGTCGTCCTGTTCAAGCCATCTTCAATGCCCCATGTACACGATTTTCCCAGACCCGCCATCTTTCCTTGACGTTAGCTGCTGAGACGTTGTATCATCCATGCCCCGTGTGCATCCGCAATATCCATGGCACACCTGGCCTGCCACATATCCGTAACCGAGATAGTCCTGCACTGTCGTGATCAGCGCGGCTCTCATGTTGATATACTCACCTTTGCTGGCGTCCCATGTCTTGGCCGGTGTTTTCCATAACGTGTCTAACTCCTCTTGAAGTAGCCCCAGATACAAATTAATATTATTTCCTGGTTGTTTCGGCCCTTGAATAAGCATGCTCATGTGAATGTACTTCGATTTCATGCACAACCAAGGGGGAGGTTGTACATCCATACAAACACGGGCCATGTGCTATGGTTGGTGTTCTGGTTGCCAAACGGATTCATGCCATCGGTACACGCGCCGAGCATGATGTTCCTTGCATCACATTCAAAATACCGATAGAAGCTGTTCAACGCTCTCCACTGGCTTCCATCCTTCACGTGTCTCAGCTTCGGATCATCTCCATCGTCGGGCTTCTTCCTCTCCGCGTGCCAGCGCATTAGCTTAGCTTCCTTGGGATCTACAAAATACCTCTGGAGACGGGGAGTGATCGGTAAGTACCATACAACTTTCTGGGGACATTTCTTCCCGGCCTTCTTGTATCGAGAAGCATTGCACACCGGACAACTTGTTTTTTCCGCGTGCTCCTTCTGATAAATTATGCAATCGTTGATGCATGCATGGTATCTAACGTGTGGCAGATCAAGAGGGCACACGATCTTCTTGGCCTCATCAACACTAGTAGGACATAGATTACCCGCGGGAAGAACATCCTTTAGGTACTTTAGATGCTCATCGAGGCTAGTGTCGGTCCATTTGTTTTTAACCTTCGTCTTCAGGAGTTGGAGCGTGAAACTCAAGCGGGTCACCTCAGGATTGCAACCATCATACAATGGAGTGTTCGAGTCTACCACCAGTTGCTCCAGCTTAGCCTCCTCTCTAGAAGCATCTCTCTCAGTACTCGTCTCCTTGCGAAGCAATGCTTGAACATGAGGGTCCCGCGCAATTGAACTTAGTACCGACGAACTCTGCTATGTGGAGTCCATGTCGTTCTCTCCGCCGCCATGTCCGGCCCCTTCTCCTCCGCCATGTCCGGCCCCTTCTCCGCCGCCATGTCCGGCCTCTTCCCCGCCGCCATTATCGATCATCTCTTCGTCTTGCCCCGTGTCATCATTGCCTGCCCCATCAGCATCCTCAACATCATCATCCTCATGTTCAACTATCCACCGAGTATAGCCATCCATGAAACCAGTCATGAGCAGGTGCGCTTCGACACGACCATCATCATGGGGGTCGAGCCAAACTATTCCTTTGCATTTTCGACACGGACATAAAACCTCTGTCCGGTTTTTTTCTTTCATGTCCTGCACCGCCGACCGCAACCACCTGTCCACCATCGTTCCACTCACCATCGTCAACTCTGCACGGTAATAATAAACAAATTGATTATAAAAATGCATGCATGCATCAAAGTCATAAAAAATTTGGCATGACCTTCCCTAAAAATAGGACATATATGGATCTAGAGTTTGCCCGTAATTCGCCGAAACGGAAATAAATCGACATTTCGGCAAAACATAGGCAACTCAAAAGCACAATGGCGTTCAACTCATGCCACACACACAATTTCCACAAACATATCACACACACATAAACATATTTCCATTTTGCAAAAGCATGAAATTTTCATCACCTCTATCTCGATCGAGATCGAGCACACGGTGGAGATGATGTTGTACGGAGATCAAAAGTGCACAAAGCTCTTCTTGACAAAGATAGATCTAGTTAGGGGCAAATAGGTCACTTAACTAAATCTTAGCTACCTAATTTGGGAGGAGACAACTTCAACTAGTGGTGGGGAAGGAAAAGGAGAAAGGAGATGCATTAATGGAGGTGGTGTAGTTAGGTAGGAGTAATGAAGAGAGAG
>NC_041391.1:507674795-507679094 GCF_002162155.2 Triticum dicoccoides
GGAAGAAGAAGAGTGAGAGTGGGAGCATGTGGGGTAGGTAGGGGGAAGGGAAGAGAGGAGGGGGAGGGGGAGGTAGGGGGAAGGGAAAGAGAGGAGGGGGAGGGGAGGGACGGGTGGGGAAAATGTGGTGTGTTGGTGCGGGTTAGCAGTAGCGCGGGATCTAAAACGCGCTGCTGCTAAGGAATTAGCAGTAGCGCGCTTTGGGATACGGCGCTACTGCTAACTGGGACGAAAAAGTGCGGCAATTTGAAATTTAGCAACAGCGATCTCAGCAAAAGCGCGCTACTACTATATCCTTAGCAGTAGCGCGGTTCGCGGGACCGCGCTACTGCTAAATAGAGTTAGGGGAACACCGCCGGTCGATATTTGTAGCAGCGCGTTTTACGCTGAGCGCGCTACTGCTAAAAACTTATCAGCAGAGAGTTTCTCGCACACGCGCTACTACTAGTTAGCAGCAGCGCTCCTTTTTGAGCCACACTGCTGCTAAGATTCTGTGTATAGGCTTTTCCCTAGTAGTGTTAGTACGATGTGTCACAACAGTTTTAGATTCATAACCATCAAAAGGATCAGATTCAACCAAAATTATCAACTCAGGATTGGCAGAGAATTCATAAAATCCTTATCAGTAACAAAGATAGGTGAAGTAGCAAATTTAGGATCATATTTCATTCTTGCATTCAGAGATTTTTCTTTCAGCTTACATTGTATTTTTTAACATCCTCTCTATCATTACAAGCAAGAAATTCTCTAGCTATCTTCTCATCCATAAAATAACCCTCGGGTATTTTAGGCTTTTAAATTTTAAGAGAGCCAGGTCTAATAGGTGAATCATAAATTTCATCAGTTTCAATAATTTCAAGTTCCTTTAGCTTTAGCAAGTTGTTCATCAAGGAATTCACCTAGTGGCACAGTCTCATTAAGCATAGTACTAGCATCATCAATAGCATCATTCATAGCAGAAGTAGCATCATCAATTACTTGCGACATATCAGATTGTATAGCAGGTGGGTAGTGTCACAAGCATACTCAAAACAGAAGGTGAATCAAGTGCAGAGCTAGATGGAAATTCCTTACTTCCCCTCATCCTAGAGGTACAATCTTGGTTCTACTGTATTTCGGATTCTTCATAGTGATCAACAGATATCAATCCCCAGTGACTCAGCAAATAGAGCTATGCTCCCCGGCAATGGCGCCAGAAAAAGGTCTTGATAACCCACAAGTATAGGGGATTGCAACGCCCCCGATTTAATCGTACACTAATCATGCACGCAAATGTGTACGATCAAGATCAGGGACTCATGGGAAGATATCACAACACAACTCTAAAACATAAAGAAGTCATACAAGCATCATAATACAAGCCAGGGGCCTCGAGGGCTCGAATACAAGTGCTCGATCATAGACGAGTCAGCGGAAGCAACAATATCTGAGTACAGACATAAGTTAAACAAGTTTTCCTTAAGAAGGCTAGCATAAACTGGGGTACAAATCGAAAGAGGCGCAGGCCTCCTGCCTGGGATCCTCCTAACTACTCCTGGTCGTCGTCAGCGGGCTGCACGTAGTAGTAGGCACCTCCAGCGTAGTAGGAGTCGTCGTCGAAGGTGGCGTCTGGCTCCTGGACTCCAGCATCTGGTTGCGACAACAAGAAAGGAAAGGGGGAAAGGGGGGAAGAAAGAAACCGTGAGTACTCATCCAAAGTACTCGCAAGCAAGGAACTACACTACATGTGCATGGGTGTATGTGTAAGGAGGCCATATCAGTGGACTGAACTGCAGAATGCCAGAATAAGAGGGGGATAGCTAATCCTGTCGAAGACTACGCTTCTGGCAGCCTCCGTCTTGCAGCATGCAGGAGAGAGTAGATTGAAGTCCTCCAAGTAGCATCTCCAAGTAACATCTCCAGTAGCATCGCATAGCATAATCCTACCCGGCGATCCTCTCCTCGTATCCCTGAGAGAGAGCGACCACCGGTTGTATCTGGCACTTGGAAGGGTGTGTTTTATTAAGTATCTGGTTCTAGTTGTCATAAGGTCAAGGTACAACTCGAAGTCGTCCTGTTACCGAAGATCACGGCTATTCGAATAGATTAACTTCCCTGCAGGGGTGCACCAACTTACCCAACACGCTTGATCCCATTTGGCCGGACACACTTTCCCGGGTCATGCCCGGCCGCGAAAGATCAACACGTCGCAGCCCCACCTAGGCTCAACAGAGAGGCCAGCACGCCGGTCTAAACCTAAGCGCACAGGGGTCTGGGCCCATCGCCCATAGCACACCTGCACGTTGCGTACGCGGCCGGAAGCAGAACTAGCCCCCTTAATACAAGAGCAGGCTTACGTTCCAATCCGGCGCGCGCTACTCAGTCGCTGGCGTCACGAAGTGCTTCGGCTGATAACACGACGCCGGGATACCCATAACTACTCCCACGTAGATGGTTAGTGCGTATAGGCTCGTAGCCAACTCAGATCAAATACCAAGATCTCGTTAAGCGTGTTAAGTATCCGCGAACGCCGAACAGGGCCAGGCCCACCTCTCTCCTAGGCGGTCTCATTCTGCCCTGCCGCTCCGCCTCAAAGATCCACTCGCGGGTGCTCCACCAGCCGACCCGACTTTAGTCTCCACATGTATGATGTATAAAGTATATAGTATATACCCGTGATCACCTCCCGAGTGATCACGGCCCGATAGTATAGCACGGCAGACGGACAAGAATGTAGGGCCGCAGATGAAAATACTAGCATCCTATACTAAGCATATAGGATTGCAGGTAACGGTAACAACAGTAGTAACAAGGACAGGCTATGCATCAGGACAGGTATAATCAGAAAGCAGTAACATGCTACACTACTCTAATGCAAGCAGTATAGAGTAGAATAGGCGATATCTGGTGATCAAGGGGGGGCTTGCCTGGTTGCTCTGGCAAGAGAGAGGGGTCGTCGGTGATGTAGTCGACCACAGGGGCATCAGCATCGTCACGAGGTCTACCGGAGAGAAGAGGGGGGGAGAAACAGTAAATACATAGCAATCAAGTGCATAACAGGACAACAAGCAGAGCTAGACATGTTCTAACGCGGTAGTAGGTGATACCGACGAAGGGGGAAAGCATCCGGGAAAGTATTCCCGGTGTTTCGTGTTTTCGGACAGATGAACCGGAGGGGGAAAGTTGCGTGTTTGATACGTTAGGGGTGTGTGGTGGACGAACGGGCTGCGTATCCGGAATCGTCTCGTCGTTCTGAGCAACTTTCATGTAGAAAGTATTTTCATCTGAGCTACGGTTTATTCTCTATTAATTTTAAAAGATTTAAATCATTTTTAGGATTTATTTAATTATTTTAATGCAACATTATCCAGAACAGTGATTGCTGATGTCAGCAGGATGTCAGCATGATGTCAGCAGTTAATAGAGGTTGACTGGGTCAACCTGACAGGTGGGTCCCACCTGTTAGGGATTGTTTAGCTAATTAACAGTAGTTAATTAGGGTAACTATTTATTAGGTTAATTAATCTTAATTAGTTAAACTAAACAGAATTAGTTAAGTTAATTAATTAGTTAATTAATCAATTAATTAATTAACTAATTATTATTTATTTATTATATATATTTTTAATTCTCTTTTTTTTAATGTTTTGGGCGTGGGGCCCATCTGTCATATGCCCCAGGGGCCTTAGTGGGTTTTTGGGCGCTAGTGGGCGCTCGGCGCCAGGTGCGGGCGTGGCGGTTTCGGGCAATGGGTGCCCGTGCCCGAGGCCACCGCAGCGAGGGCGCGAGGCCCAGCTGCATCGGTGGCATCGCTCGACAGCGGCAGGAGACGGGGAGCAGGGGAGGCCCCAGACGGCGACGGCCCTGGCGGGCGCGGCCAGGAACCGCGGGACGGAGGCGGTGGTGGCCGGGCGGGCAGCAGCAAGGGGGAGCGGAGACCCTCCATGGCCGGGATTGGTCAGAGGGGGCGTGGGCGCGAGCGCGCGCTGTCGGCCACGGTCGGGCGCGGCCAAGCGCGGTCCAGGGCGTGCGGGAGCTCGACAGTGGACGCGCGCGGAGGCAGGTGGCCGCGGGCGGCTCCAGGGTGGGGTCGGGCGCATCCACGATGCGGCGAGTGCAACGGTCGATGGCAGCGGACGGGAGTCGCGGTGGTCGCGCGCCGGTGCGGGACGGTGTGCGAGCGAGGGGAAGGGGAGGCCGAGGGCCTCACCGTAGTTGTAGGGTACGTGGCAGCGGGTGTTGAGGAAGAGTCGGGGACGACGGCGCCGGCGAGGAGGAAGGTCGGCGAGGCGGCGTGCTGTGGTCCGGCGTGGTGGCTTC
>NC_041391.1:507679631-507687063 GCF_002162155.2 Triticum dicoccoides
CGGGAGAGAGGGGGAAGAGATCGTAGTGGGGGGGCGAGTGGGGGAGGGGGTTACGGGTTAGGGTTTGAGGGGGGTGAGGGGATAAGGTGTGGCCGGCTGGGCCTGGTGGGTGGCCCAGTGGGGTTGATGGCCTGCTGAGCCGGAGCCGGGGGGGTTCTTTTCCCTTTTCTTTTTCTTTTTTGTCTGTTTAGTTCTTCTCTTTTGTATTTTCTTTTCTGTTTTATTTTAAGTTCCCTTTTATTACAGTTTTATAAAAACACTAGCACCTAAATTTGTATTTATAAATATACTACTGCCACCTTAATTCTCAACCGAAAATAAAATAGTTTAATATTTTATAAAATTCAATAGGCATGTATTTAACTGTTTTAACTACTGTTTTAATTATCTTAGAGCCTTTAAACACTTTATCAAAGTTTGGTTTCTCCACCATAATTACCGCTGCATTATTTAGTTCACTCCGAACATTTTAGTTTTAAAGTTTGGAAACTTTTGTTGTTTGCCTATGTTTTAAATTTGAATTTGAATCGGGTTCGAATCAACGTGAGTTTAATCACAGTAATGGAGGTGACGTGGCATCATTAGCTTGGGATTACTGTAGTCTAATTATCCGGGCATCACAATTCTCCTCCACTACAAGAAATCTCGTCCCGAGATTTAAGAGGGGAGTAAGGGGGGGTTCTGGTTATTCTAATGGATCTTCTTGAAGAAGTTAATCCCTTTCGTTGATGTCTTCAATTCTTTATTCCAAAGCATCATGATGAAGTTTTCGTACTTTCTTCGAGGAACTCCATCGTACTTACGAATAGGTAAGGGGCAGCTCTACAATGATAGGAGGTTATAAGGGAAATTCATCTGGGGGTATCCCAAGAATGAACATATGAGTATCTCTCGAGTTGAACAAATTACACCTATCGAGAGCAAAGTAAGACGGTGCAATAAGAAGTTTCAAGCGGATAGGAAATCGTTCATTGCCTGAAGCAGAGTGCGAAAGGGGTTCTGAGCAACGGGAATAAGTATTGTGTCCGATACCAGAATAGATCAACAGGCAAGTGGCCCGTGAATTACATACAAAGTCAAGCACGAGGAATAACTTTGACAACAGGTTGTACAGGAGAGTCAGGTTTCGTTCCTGGGACCTGTGGGTTATGGGCCCACCATGTGGGTTAAAAGTAGAAAGGGGGGCTGACATCTTGTACGATCACGATAGCAAGGCATGTCAGAGAGTAGCATGTCAGTTATGTCGGCAACAATGTCGGTACCAAGGGCGAGGGACGAAGAGAACCATTTTCCTGCTCGTTGAACGAGGTGGACCAGTAGGCGAAGTTCTCGTCCATCGGTGGTCACCGGAATGTCATCAACAAAAGTAACAGGGTCTTACTGATAGAATTGTACAATGAGGTGTTTACATAAGCAGGAGAATATTACTGCTCAGATCATATAGTTCACAAGAAAGGTTAAACTGACAATGGAAGGAAAATATGATCATCAGATTAAACAGAACAATGGAAAGGAAATTATGTTTAAACACATATTTCAAGGGTATATCCTTCCCAAGGACAAGCAGAGCATGATATCCATGTCAGGATATAATGTAGAAAACTCTTTAGGTAGGGGAGAGAATTTTCATGACATTGCCCATACAACGGTGTTTGGGTAATTGAGCAAGAAACATTTAGCATTGGGCTTCAAATGGTCTTGTTGAAAATCGGAGTACCATAGACATGCTTCGAGATAGCATTGACATGGTCATCAGGTGAATATCAGACTTTGGAAACACGAAGGATCCATCAGGAATAACTTGTAGAATAAGTCTTACAATTTCCTCATGGATGAATGGATAACCTTGCTGAAAAGGAATCTATAATGATAGGTCCTCCAGCCGGGGGGGGGGGGTGCTAGGCATGACATCATGTTACCGGGTCATCAAAGGATCAACATCATAACTCTTGGAAAGTTGTCCCAACCATCATATCTGACCGAGATTCATATCCAATTGGTGTCATGAAACCTCAGACTCAGGGGGTCCGAGAGGAAAAAGGTGCAACACAAATCATCGAAATGACATTGCAAGATCCTCGAGAAATGAACTATGGGAGCGGGTTTCTGAAGCAATAGTTCATCATTAAACCAAGGAGAGGACAAGGAGGTGTCTGGTGAACTCAACGGCAATTCACCGAGATTCCCAAAAGATGGATTTCCACAATTAAGTGAACAAGGAGATAACATTTGTCAGATCAAATGATATAAGGAAGTATGCTCGAGGTAAACATACACAATTAACATTGGTTGAAAGGTGCGCCCGAAATATGGGTTGGGTTGCACCACCAATGTCAGAATGGTGATTCAATAATCAATAGCCTAAGAATGAACTTTCGACCATTAACTAAAAAAATAGGGTTGCTAGAAGGAAAGAATCCGAACAACACCCTTCACTTGTTGGAATTAACACGGGGACCAAGAAAGAATGGTGATGGTGAGAAGTATTTCTATGTCAAGAATTCTCAAGAGGTGGAACAATTCTCAGAACATTCTTGACATAAAGGATGGTAATACTCCAAGGTAAAGAAGAACAATTGCTGGATAGCAAGGAACTCAAGGTATAACACCAAGCATGAACAAGCTTGTGTTGGTGGGAAGGCAATAAAGTGGTCGATGATAATACAATTCATCGAGGGCAAGGATGGTATTTCTCATCATGAATTCAATTGATATCCTGGATGAGCTCAGAATGTTGATGATCACGACACCTTTGTCGCGAGAGTTCATGAAGATGTAATCGATCGGCGACGACATCAAGTGAAAGTAATGATGAAGTGAAAGGTTATTGGAACCAAGGGTACGACACAACTCGAAACCAAGCTTGTTGTTCAAGGCGAAATGGTATGACGATGAGGATCGACGTAAGGTTAGTTCATCGTCGAAAATTGTGCTCCGAGAAGAAGGACCGGGTAGCACAGTTAAAATCATCATGACAATGATATAGCCAAACAGGCTAGGAATGGCGTGATCGGGTACAAACTCGTACTTATAGAAGCTTACTGAAGAGTTGTTGAACCGTAGTGCGGACTCGGTTCCGTTATCGGTGTCTTTGAGTGTTTATTAACTCAGAGCCCGTGAAAAAATTGGAATCAGTGGGAAGGTAGCACTTGATGAAGAACTCATAAGGAGTTATGCAGTTCCATGATAATCTCGAGATACCAGGGGGGGTAATACTTGACACAAGATCAAAGTAAAGGTTGGACTGGTGTATTGATCCATAGGAGACAATTGTTTTAACTTGTCCAAGAAATGAGATCAAAGAAGAACAATCATGGTCGGAACCACGGTTGCAAGGGATCAATTCACAGATACCATATGTTAGTTATCAAGGAAATAGTTATTGTTACAAGAAGCTTCCATGATAGGATATACATCGCGTCCATGGGCATGAACACAAAGTTCAAGGTCGACTCCCACTTCTCCAATGCATACCCTTTCATTCACTTCTCGCTTTCGATGAAGTTATAGCGTTGAAATTTTATCTGGCAAAATACCAGAAGAGTACGACTCGTGAAAACTTTCGAGTACACACATATTAAGGAAGGCATAGGTTCAACCCATCGGGGCATCTTAGAATCCTATACCAGAATCTTTTAGAAGTAATTAACTCAAGCTCGAAGGCAGAGCATGGTTGAGAAAGCAGACGATACAATTTACCAAAGGCATTATGTATCCGAGAAAAGGCTCACAAGTTTATTGAATATGAAGGGCGTTGTCAGATAAAATCCAACAAAGGATCTGGTGGTCCACAAGGGATCTGACGTGAGCATCGGTACTCAACTAGAGGAAGCAGATTGTAGAAACAACTGACTAACTCAATTGTCAAATGCAAAGGAATTATGATTTCCAAATCAAGGGATCAGAAGCAATGCTCTGATTAGGGGTGGATAAGTTGAATAGCCGTAGGGTACAATCAAAGACAATTGGATTGGTCGAGAACCAATTCCAGTAAAAAGAATGGCAGCTCAGCCGGAAAAGTAATTTATAAGGATCAATGATGATTGCGTGTATTCGCAAACATATTGAGTCAACAGACTCAAAATGGTAATGACAAGGAATGTCAATATGACTACGAGACTTATGGGATTATCCATAATGCAAGCAAGCAAGAATTTCAAGAGCCAAAGGCCCCAAAGGATTTTCGGAAGATCGAATATTATTTCGAAGACTTTTGTGAAACACATGAACAACTGGGGATGAGCGGATACTCGACAAGTGCGAGGATTTATTCGAAGGGGTATTCATGTGGCAAAGAACTGCTAGGCAGTAGGCACAAAGTATTCTCGGAACAATAGAGAAAACTTCGAGGTATCTTGTAATAACAAGATCAATGGGGGATGATCGTAAGAATGGCAAGTGTAAGTAGTTATCCATACGGATTTATCGGTGGTCAGGAATAGCCAAAGTGATGGGCACTAGTCTCGAGAGAACATCAGAGAGTATCTTCGGAATCTTCTGATGTAGCAGGCGATCCTCTGCAATAAGGGGCTCTTCGGGTGGATGCGATCACGAGATCCTAATCTTAGAGTTAGCAAATTCATTTAACCCGAATAGTAGAGAGATCAGAGTCCCAGAGTATAGACGAGGAATAAAAGATCCTAATACCACCCGATGGCGACGTGGGCCCGTAAGGCACACAGCCAAGTTAGTAAAAGTTTTTGCAATGTCTAGACTCGACTTCGGCCAAGGAGTGTGGAAGGGGGATTCCTACAGGCAGTCGGCTCTGATACCAACTTGTGACGCCCCCGATTTAATCGTACACTAATCATGCACGCAAATGTATACGATCAAGATCAGGGACTCACGGGAAGATATCACAACACAACTCTAAAACATAAAGAAGTCATACACTCATCATAATACAAGCCAGGGGCCTCGAGGGCTCGAATACAAGTGCTCGATCATAGACAAGTCAGCGGAAGCAACAATATATGAGTACAGACATAAGTTAAACAAGTTTGCCTTAAGAAGGCTAGCATAAACTGGGGTACAGATCGAAAGAGGCGCAGGCCTCCTGCCTGGGATCCTCCTAACTACTCCTGGTCGTCGTCAGCGGGCTGCACGTAGTAGTAGGCACCTCCAGTGTAGTAGGAGTCGTCGTCGAAGGTGGCGTCTGGCTCCTGGACTCCAGCATCTGGTTGCGACAACCAGAAAGAAAGGAAAGGGGGAAAGGGGGGAAGAAAGCAACCGTGAGTACTCATCCAAAGTACTCGCAAGCAAGGAACTACACTACATGTGCATGGGTGTATGTGTAAGGAGGCCATATCAGTGGACTGAACTGCAGAATGCCAGAATAAGAGGGGGATAGCTAATCCTGTCGAAGACTACGCTTCTGGCAGCCTCCGTCTTGCAGCATGCAGGAGAGAGTAGATTGAAGTCCTCCAAGTAGCATCTCCAAGTAGCATCTCCAAGTAGCATCTCCAAGTAGCATCTCCAAGTAACATCTCCAGTAGCATCGCATAGCATAATCCTACCCGGCAATCCTCTCCTCGTATCCCTGAGAGAGAGCGACCACCGGTTGTATTCGGCACTTGGAAGGGTGTGTTTTATTAAGTATCCGGTTCTAGTTGTCATAAGGTCAAGGTACAACTCCAAGTCGTCCTGTTACCGAAGATCACGACTATTCGAATAGATTAACTTCCCTGCAGGGGTGCACCAACTTACCCAACACGCTTGATCCCATTTGGCCGGACACACTTTCCCGGGTCATGCCCGGCCGCGAAAGATCAACACGTCGCAGCCCCACCTAGGCTCAACAGAGAGGCCAGCACGCCGGTCTAAACCTAAGCGCACAGGGGTCTGGGCCCATCACCCATAGCACACCTGCATGTTGCGTACGCGGCCGAAAGCAGAACTAGCCCCCTTAATACAAGAGCAGGCTTACGTTCCAATCCGGCGCGCGCCACTCAGTCGCTGGCGTCACGAAGTGCTTCGGCTGATACCACGACGCCGGGATACCCATAACTACTCCCACGTAGATGGTTAGTGCGTATAGGATCATAGCCAACTCAGATCAAATACCAAGATCTCGTTAAGCGTGTTAAGTATCCGCGAACGCCGAACAGGGCCAGGCCCACCTCTCTCCTAGGCGGTCTCAACCTGCCCTGCCGCTCCGCCTCAAAGATCCACTCGCGAGTGCTCCACCAGCCGACCCGTCTTTAGTCTCCACATGTATCATGTATAAAGTATATAGTATATACCCATGACCACCTCCCGAGTGATCACGGCCCGATAGTATAGCACGGCAGACGGACAAGAATGTAGGGCCACAGATGAAAATACTAGCATCCTATACTAAGCATATAGGATTGCAGGTAACGGTAACAACAGTAGTAACAAGGACAGGCTATGCATCAGGACAGGTATAATCAGAAAGCAGTAACATGCTACACTACTCTAATGCAAGCAGTATAGAGTAGAATAGGCGTTATCTGGTGATCAAGGGGAGGGCTTGCCTGGTTGCTCTGGCAAGAGAGAGAGGTCGTCGGTGATGTAGTCGACCACAGGGGCATCAGCATCGTCACGGGGTCTACCGGAGAGAAGAGGGGGGGAGAAACAGTAAATACATAGCAATCAAGTGCATAACAGGACAACAAGCAGAGCTAGACGTGTTCTAACGCGGTAGTAGGTGATACCGACGAAGGGGGAAAGCATCCGGGAAAGTATTCCCGGTGTTTCGTGTTTTCGGACAGATGAACCGGAGGGGGGAAGTTGCGTGTTTGATATGTTAGGGGTGTGTGGTGGAGAACGGGCTGCGTATCCGGAATCGTCTCGTCGTTCTGAGCAACTTTCATGTAGAAAGTATTTTCATCTGAGCTACGGTTTATTCTCTATTAATTTTAAAAGATTTAAATCATTTTCAGGATTTATTTAATTATTTTAATGCAACATTATCCAGAACAGTGATTGCTGATGTCAGCATGATGTCAGTAGTCAATAGAGGTTGACTGGGTCAACCTGACAGGTGGGTCCCACCTGTTAGGGATTGTTTAGCTAATTAACAGTAGTTAATTAGGGTAACTATTTATTAGGTTAATTAATCTTAATTAGTTAAACTAAACAGAATTAGTTAAGTTAATTAATTAGTTAATTAATTAATTAATTAATTAATTTTATTATTAATTATTTTTTATTATATTTTTTAATTCTCTTTTTTTTAAATGTTTTGGGCGTGGGGCCCATCTGTCATAGGCCCCAGGGGCCTTAGTGGGTTTTCGGGCGCTAGTGGGCGCTGGGCGCCAGGTGCTGGCGTGGCGGTTTCGGGCAATGGGTGCCCGTGCCCGAGGCCACCGCAGCGAGGGCGCGAGGCCCAGCTGCGTCGGCGGCATCGCTCGACAGCGGTAGGAGGCGGGGAGCAGGGGAGGCCCCGGACGGCGACGGCCCTGGCGGG
>NC_041391.1:507687266-507687848 GCF_002162155.2 Triticum dicoccoides
GAGGCGGTGGTGGCCGGGCGGGCAGCAGCAAGGGGGAGCGGAGACCCTCCATGGCCGGGATTGGTCAGAGGGGGCGTGGGCGCGAGCGCGCGCTGTCGGCCACGGTCGGGCGCGGCCAAGCGCGGTCCAGGGCGTGCGGGAGCTCGACAGTGGACGCGCGCGGAGGCAGGTGGCCGCGGGCGGCTCCAGGGTGGGGTCGGGCGCATCCACGATGCGGCGAGTGCAACGGTCGATGGCAGCGGACGGGAGTCGCGGTGGTCGCGCGCCGGTGCGGGACGGTGTGCGAGCGAGGGGAAGGGGAGGCCGAGGGCCTCACCGTAGTTGTAGGGTACGTGGCAGCGGGTGTTGAGGAAGAGTCGGGGACGACGGCGCCGGCGAGGAGGAAGGTCGGCGAGGCGGCGTGCTGTGGTCCGGCGTGGTGGCTTCCGATGACGGCGTCGAGCGGCGGGGTTCGGGGTGGCGAACGGGGAAGACGCTCCGACGAGCAGGGGGATGAGGAGGCGAGGTCCAGGCGGCAGCGGATCGGTCCGGCGAGGACGGGATCTGGGGGGGGCGCGGCGTCGGGCTTAGGGCGGCGGCGTC